>NC_072405.2:32120530-32423560 GCF_028858775.2 Pan troglodytes
CATAATAGACATTTTAAGTAAAATGTGAGAAGTGCTATGATAGAGCTACCGACAGAGCTCAGGGCAGCATCTAGTGAAGCCTGGGTGTTCAGGGAAGGCTCCCTGGAGAGAGGCTTCTAAGCGATTTCATTTTTGAAACTGGTTTTTACTTTTACGTGAAGTTTTAAAAAGTGATCAAATATACGTAACATAAAATTTACGTTTTTAACCATTTTTTAGTGTACAGTTCAGTGGCAATAAAAACATTCATATTATTGTGTGACCACTACCACCACCATCATCCATCTGCAGAACTTTGTCATCTTTCCAAATGGAAAGTCTGTGCCCATTAAACACAAACTCCCATTTCCCCATCCCCCAGACCCTGGCGGCCCTGTTCTGCTTTGTGTCTCTGTGAGTTTGACTCTTCTAGGTGCCTCATACAAATGGAATCATACGGTATGTCTTTTTGTGACTCTTATTTCACATGGCATCCTGTCACAATGTGTCAGGATTTCCTTCCTTTTTAAAATTTATTTTTTGAGACAAGGTCATTACTCTGTTGTCCAGGATAGAGTGCAGTGGCATGATCATGGCTCACTGCAGCCTCGACCTCCCCAGGTTCAGCTGATCCTCCTGTCTCAGCTTCCTGAGTAGCTGGGACTACTGGAGTATGTCACCATGCCCAGCTAATTTTTAAATTTTTTTGTAGGAATTTTTTTTTTTTTTTTTGAGATTGAGTCTCACTCTGTCGCCCAGGCTGGAGTACAGTGGTGCTCTCTTGGTTCACTGATTCCTCGCCCCCCACCCCAGGTTCAAGTGATTCTCCTGCCTCAGCCTCCTGAGTAGCTGGGACTACAGGTGCCCACCACCACGTCCAGCTAATTTTTGTATTTTTAGTAGAGACAGGATTTCACCCTGTTAGCCAGGCTGGTCTCAAACTTCTGACCTCCAGTGATCCGCCCACCTCGGCCTCCCAAAGTGCTGGGATTACAAGTGTGAGCCACCACACTTGGCCTGGATTTCCTTCCTTTTTAAAGCTGAATAATATTTCACTGTATGTATAGACCTCATTTATCCGTTCATCTGACATGGACACTTGGGATGTTAAATGATATTTTTGAGTACAACATGGGCAAGGTTAGGGGCTGAAAGAGTTAAGTGGGATTCGAAACTAGAGCAGCAACAGGAACCAAGGCTCAGAAGGGCATTTTTGGTGGCCCTGCCTGGGTGAAGGAAGGGGCATGCATTCCACTGAGGTTGGCATAGAAAAGCTAGGAGTGGATTGGGAGGACGTAGGTAGGCTGTGGGTAAGGACATGGGACCCTGAGGTGGGTCCTGTCCCAGAGCCTTCGTTTTCTTGGCAGATGCAGGAGGGAGGCTAGACGGAAGAGAGGCCTGGTGGCAACAGGGCAGCTGCAGCATGAAGATCCAGGTTTGGGGTCCACGCAGGGACCATGAGCAGCACCCTCTGCTGGAGCAACTGGGGGAGCTGAGAGTGCCTGCAGGTGGACACCTGGCCGCACTGCGCATGACTTCCTCCTGCAGCTCCCAGGGGCTCCCACTGTATTCATAGTTTCTCCTTTTGTTTGCCCTGTCCTCTGAGCTGTTATTCAACAGCTAGAATTGTGCAGCATTAAAACCAGTGCCACAGAGAACTTTAAACAGAGACAGATCCAAATACGTCCTTCCTGAGAGCCAATCTCCCTGGGAGCAACTCATTGCCTCTCTTCTGGAGCCCAGCAGCTTAGCCCGGCTTGCACCTGTGACATATGAGTTAACTACAGCTGGTAGCCCTTGTGGACCAGAGCACGACTTTGAGGAGACAGATGATGGTGGATTGGGCAGGCTATTGAGCAGCTCTGAGCCTTGGTGTCTCCATCTACCAAGAGGAAATGATGATGGAGCCGTGGGGACACACGTGAGAGCAACACAGGTGAAGTGCAGAGCAGGAATCCCAGCTACCGCTAAGGGTTCGGTGTGTTGGCTGCTTGGGTCCCATCATAGGGCTTAGTTGTTAGCTGACTGCTCTCCTCTCATCGTCACGCTCCAGCCTTATGCACTGGAGTTGCCCCCGTCCACTTAATCTTAATCCCTTTCTAATCAGCCCATGGCGGTGAGAAGATATCGAGTGTCAGCAACCTGGTCTGGTGAGTGCCCCTCCCCGTTCTGTGTGAGGCTTCTGGGCACAGCAGCCCTGATACAATTTCACATATTATTTGGGCTCATTTACCGGGGCTATTTTGGAAGCTTGGCTTTGTGAGGTTTCTGGAAGCCTGGCCGGACATTATGCAACTGCTTTGGTCTAGTGTACTGAAGACACTGAATTATATAGCCAGTGGCCCTAAGCCCGTAGAAAATTTGTGGGGAAAGCTGGTGAAATCGAACTTCTTAGGTTCCTTCCTAGCAGAGAAAGAGAGAATTTGAGTTCAGAGGCTCACTTCTCCTTAGAGAATTCACTGACCTTAGAGAATTCAGCTGTGAGCTGCTGAGGACAGAAGGGTGGAGAATAGACAGAGGTGGGCTTTCTTGGTCCTGAGTCCTAACACTGGGGACAGGAGATCTCCAGAGGCCATGACTATAGAGGAGAAGAGAAAGGAAAAGGAGGGCACAGGAGGAAAAAGAAAGGAAAGAAGGGTGGGGGTGGGGGCGGGGGGGTGGGGAGAAAGAGGGGACTTTGTAGAAAGAAGACACTGCAAAATGTTCAGTAAAGAGCTAATTTTACTTCCCAGCTTCTTCCCAGAGAGGGCTCACTGCACTCTGCCTCCCAGGTTCAAGCGATTCCACTTCCTCAGCCTCCCAAGTAGCTGGGACTACAGGCATGCGCCACTATGCCCAGCTAATTTTTTGTATTGTAGTAGAGGTAGGGTTTTACCATGTTGGCAGGATGGTCTCGATCTCCTGACCTCGTGATCTGCCCGTCTCTGCCTCCCAAAGTGCTGGGATTACAGGCGTGAGCCACCGTGCCTGGCCATCATGTTTTTTAAAACTTGATTAAGGCCTTTGAGGTAGGTGTTATTTCCATTGTGCAGATGAGGGGTCTATGTCTTGGAGAGGTTAAGTAACACATTCCATCTTACCTGGCTTTTCAGCAGCAGAGCCAGGTCTCACCACAATTCTGTCTGGTTCTGAAGCCATTACTTATGGTACCTTTTTTTCTTTTCTTTTCTTTTCTTTTTTTTTTTTTTATGGAGTCTCACATTGTCACCCAGGCTGGAGTGCAGTGGCAAGATCTTGGCTCACTGCAACCTCTGCCTCCCAGGTTCAAGCGATTCTCCTGCCTTAGCTTCCCAAGTAGCTGGGATTACAGGCACGCACCACCACACCCAGCTAATTTTTGTATTTTTAGTAGAGATGGCGTTTTGCCACGTAGGCCAGGCTGGTCTTGAACTCCTGACCTCTGCTGATCTGCCAGCCTCGGCCTCCCAAAATGTTGGGATTACAGGCATGAGCCACCATGCCTGGCCTCCTTATGGTACTTTATGCAACCAAAATGTTCTGTCGATTCCATCCCCAAAATATGCCCTGGTGCTCTTCACTTCCCTTTATGACCACAGATGTATCCAGGCTAGGTTGCCATCATCTTGTACCTGGCAACTTGCAATAGTTTCTTAACTGATCTCTCCCTGCTTTTGTCTCTCTTCAATGCGTTCTCCACAGAGCTGCTAGAGAAATCATTAATCTTAAGCGGTAAATTGGCTCATGTCAGACCTACACATAAAACTTCACAAGCTTTCAAAGGTACCGTAAGGAATGGCTTCAGAACCAGGCAGAATTGTTGTGAGACCTGGCTCTGCTGCTGAAAAGCCAGGTAAGATGGAATGTGTTACTTAACCTTTCCAAATGCTTTCCAACACACTTGGACTAAAATCCAGACTTCTCTCCATGGCCCACAGGATCTGTAAGAGTTAGCTCCCTTTCTTGGAGGGTCTCAAATGCATTCTTGAGCCTTGTTGGTACTGCTGGATCCTTTACTCAGCATGCTGCAGCCACACTGGGCATTTGGTTCTTTTCTGCCTCAGGACCTTAGCACATGCTGCCATTTTAGAAAGGGATGATACTCCCTCCAGTATTCATCTGGATAATTCTTTTTCATCCTTTGGGTCCCAGCTTAAAAAACCATTTCCTTATAGAGTAGAGACCTCTGAACGCCTAACCTAAATTAAACCTTCCCTGTGCTTGGAGTTTCCTGGTAAGCCAAGAAGGAAACATGGTCCATTACAAAGATCTCATTGTCAGAAATGGGAGAGAATCCTAGTTCTTCATGATGAGAGTTTCCTCTGGCACAGAATTTGTAAAGAAATTTCCTGCACGGGGCCTTCTATAGGAATCATAGGCCAATGTAAAGGACAGATTGTCCTCAACAAAAACCACATGGTTCAGAGTGGACTGGTTAGATAGGAAATACTGAAAGGTCTCAGAGGTCTCTGTTGGAGGAGTTGACCAGGGAAGGCTTCACAGAAGAGGCAAGAACTTGGTCACGTGGAGGGGAAGTATTTGGAATAGCTTGAGAAGAAGACAGCTGAGTAGGGCTTGATTAAGCATAGGAATTGAAGCACATAAAAGACCATAACACATTGCCCAGTGTGTGATGGGTGCACAGTTTATCTTAGTTTAGTTTCTTCTAGTCCCTGAAGGAAGGTTACCATTTGTCGGCATAATCCATGCCTTGACTGTGGTAACTAGTACAGCTTTTAGGCCAATCCACAAAGAGGCTAATCCCTGCCCACTTTCTGTGTCCACTTACCCTTTTTCCACCCAAAAATCTTAGCAACTCTGCCCCACAGGGCTGGTACCAGGGCATGGTAAGCCAGGCACCGAGAGTGCTTGTTGGGTGATCCTGAGAGAGCACCTGCTTTGATGTTGCACCCTAACTGCAACTCAGTCCTGGGACCCTAACTCACGCTGGCCAGTGTCTGACCTTAGCCCATCAGGTCATCATCCATTTGTGCTGAAAGGAGCCACAGGAAACTTGCAGCAAGTGTGTGGGGAAGGAAGTAGGAAGAGTGGCACTAGAAAGAGACGAGGTGCTAGACACATTCATTCAAATACCCTTTCCAAAAACATCTGACTTAGTTTCTTTACATTGTCAGGGAAGCTTTTAAAGACCAGCTGCCTCTTATTAATGCTGTTTGGGCTGATCCTCTTCCCGCCAGCCTTGCTCTCGGGCTGTGCCAGCATAAACGGCCCAGTGGAAGTGGAGGACACGCCGAGTGACGTCAGTGGCTGGGTCTGAGCTTCAGATCTTAGCCCAGGCAGCTGAGAACACAGCGCCTTGGTCCTCTTCCAGGGAGAATATAAAATACTCTATGCACTGCCTGAGAAGGCCGGCTAAGCTTGTGGGGACCAGAAGACGGAAGGGCCTCCAGAGCCAACCCCAGCAGCAGAACTGGCTTTGCATGAAAGAAAGGCAGAGGTTGCCAACAATTTGTGACTTAAGAGGCGGCCAGTGGTCCCCAGGGCCATATGTCTCTATTAGGGGAAAGGAGCATGGGTTTTGGGGGTCACAGTGCCCTGAGTATGAATGCAGACATTTGCTAGTTGTATGACCTTGAGCAAGCTACCTATTAGTTTGGTGCAAAACCAACTGTGGTCTTTGCCGTTGCTTCTCATGGTAAAAATCACAATTACTTTTGCACCAACCCAATAGTATCTCTGAGCAGTGTTTCCTCAACTGTATGATGGATGTGAGTAATGATACCAGTAGCCATCTAAGAAGGTTGTTGGGATTACAATGTTTCTTTATGTGAAGGGCCCAAGACAGATGGAATCTGGTACATAACAGATGTTCAAGAAAAACTTTCCCTCCCTCCCTCCTTCCCTTCCCTCTCCTTCCTTTCTCTTCCCCCCCGCCCACCACCTTCCCTCTTTCCCTCTTTCTCCTTTGGAGAAAGCTAACACTCAGCTGTCTGTGAGGTTGGCATGGGGGTAAAATCAAGAAGGAAGAAACCCATTCTTGTTGTGAAAACTCTGAGAAGCTTGAAATCAGAGGCATCAGGTACCGCTGAAGGTGGAGGCATTGGGAAAGGGCAAAAAGCAGGCTGCAGGAACATTTGCATAAGGAACCATTTAGATACCCATATTTTCTCTCCCATCTTCAGGCAACGAGGCAACTTCCCCTGTACCTGCCATTCCCCCTGCCACACCCCATGCCTGGAGATTAATTCTGGCACTCAGGTAATGTGCTGGAAGCAGGGTCACTAAGTGACACTTTGCATGCTGAACAGGAAGTTTCCCTTGGCCTCTTCTGCTTTAGAGCCCACTCAACATAGGCAGCCAGGTGAGGAGATTGGCCTCCCCAAACACAGGGCCTAGCAGAATAGATGGATCCTTTCTTAAACTCTGGAGAAGCTCACGAGGCAGTAGCCTCTGCCCATGCATGATGAACTTTTTATAAATGTAGTGCCTAATCATTAAGTATGAAGAGAAGCCAGGAATCACCAAAAGACTGAGGCAGATTATAAGTGTACACGGAGATCCTGACAGATAAATGAATGGAAGAAAGGAGTAGAGACAACGTAGGGGGCATTAAAAAGTTCAAAATATAATGATTAATACTATTCATATGATAAGAGGAAATATATCTATGAAATAAGAATGGGATTTTATGTAAAGAAGCATTCAGAGAACAGGAAAGGGCTTTTGAAAAATAAATATGATAGTAGAATTTTTTTTTAATAAACAGGGTCTCACTGTGTTGCCCAGGCTGAAATGCAGTGGCACAATCACAGTTCACCTCAGCCTAAACCTCCTGGGATTAAGCGACCCTCCCACCTCAGCCTCCCGAGTAGCTGGGACTACAGGCATGCACTGCCATGCCTGGCTAATTATTATTATTATTTGTGTTCTCTTTGGCAGCACATATACTAATTATTATTTTTTTAAATTTTGTAGGGACAGGATTTTACTATGTTGCCCAGGCTGGTCTTGAACTCCTGGACTCAAGCAATCCTCCCACCTTGGCTTCCCAAAGTGCTGAGATTATAGGCATGAGCCACCATGCCTGGCAGATTGTAGAAATTTTAAAGGCCAATAGATAATGCTGAGGAAAGATAATGTCTCAGAAGTAGAAAGAAGGATAAAGTGATGGAAAGTAGAAAAGATGAGAAAATCAGTCCAAAAGCTCACACATCTGACCAGTAAGAGCCCAGAAGGAGAAAATGGAAAGTAGAAGGGGTTAGTTATCAAATAAATGAGAACAAAGTTTTCAAGTCTTCTGAAGACCTGGGTTTCCAAACTGAAAGAGCAAGTGAGTGCCTAGCATAATAGATGAAAAACAATTCACACATAAAGTACATCGTGGTGAAATATCAGGACTCGAATGATAAAGAGTCGTTTGTAAAAGCTACCAGAGAGGAACAGGTTATATACGAGGGACCAAGAATCAGAATATCATAAACATCTCTACAGTTTGGAAATGGTGCAGCAGTGCCTTCAACATTCTGAGGGAAAATGATTTCCAACCTAGAGTCCTAGTCCTAACAAAATGACCATTCAAGAGTGAGAGTAGACTTGCAAGATCTCAAAAGATGTTCTTTCCCTGCACTTGTTTTCAGAAAGCTACTGTAGGATGCAATCCACCGAAACAAGGATATAAACCAAGAAATAGAAAGACTTAGAATCTAGGAATCGGGGTCTCTAGAACTGGGAGAAGCAAAGAAAAAATTAACAGATGGTAGCAAAGGAAAACCTCAGTATGACAGCTGGACAGTCAGCCTAGGCAGTAATCCTTCCATATGGAACTGATGATGGAGGGATTATAGGAGACACAAATATTAAGCGGTGGATTTCCTCGTGTGTTTTACTGTATTGAGAAGAGTTTTACTGTTCTTTTGGAAAGCGTGGGACTGAACAGGGAAAGAAAGATTAGGAAAAAATATGTAAAAACAAAATGTGTACAAGGAAAAACGTAGTACACTAAATGTATGATATATATATATATATATAGACATATCCATGTGAATATTGATTAATAATTTAACCACTAATTATGGTATAACAATATGGGGAGGGTGAAGGAAGGGGGAAAGGGATGTTTGTATGTCTGATGGGAGATGGTGAGCAGTTGGTAGAGAGAGCTTGATCCTCATCTTCCATGCTAGGGAAATATAATATTTAAATATAAAAAGTTAAAGTATAATGTACATATGTTATTTAGAAAAACAAGGATTATGGAAAAATATCTTTAAAATTTGTTAAGCCTTGCAGCATTATTTAACTTCAAAAGCTATGCTTATGCATTCCTTTGATTTAAAAAATGAATGAAAAGTATTTCTTGCACAGCTTGGCTATGCAGAGCACCATCTAGAAGTGGGATCTTGAGTCACAGTAACTATTTTCTTTTTTTAAAGTTGAGAGGGGCTTAAATGCAATTGTAAGCTAAAATCTGAGGGAAGATAGAGATAGAAGATACAGAAAAAGAGGGAGAATTAATGTTTCAGGGATGGTCTCTAAAGCAAAAGTGGATGGAAGAATGGACCTTAGAACACTGTTTGGAGAAGAAGCGGTAGGTACAGAAACACTTAGGAAGCCGAGGGAGATCTTGCCTGAGGCATCCTGTTTTTGGTGAAATAAGAGGCAAGTACCTTATTCAGAGTGGAGATGTTGTTATGGAGAGGGTTTGAAAAGAGTATTAAAGTTGGAATCATTACTGCAGAGACTGGGGAAAGAGAGCTGACTCAGGTATATAACAGGATATCTTGGCAGACCTGAGGGTTTGGCTGAGAATGGAATCTGTATATTGGGAATGTCGAATCTCCCCAGCTGTAATGTTTCTTTAGTAAGTCCTGTAATCCTGGGGAACATGGACAGTTGGGATCCTGGGAGCTTGAGGGACCAGCGTAGCTCAGGGCAGGACAAGGGAGTTGAGAGTGATGGGGAGAAGTAGTTGACATTCTTCCACTTAGGGTCTGGCCTGGACAAGGGTGGAGATGAAGCAGAGGAGGGTGAAGAGCTTTGGAGGAAAGGCTTCAAGGGCCTGGGTGCTCCATGAAGCTGGAGAGTAGGGTAGGAGAAAAGAGGGAGGAAGCTGCAAGGATGGGATGTTTTCACTGGAGGTGGGCTCCAGGGTCCAAGAGGCTAATATTTTGCTAGTGGAGCAGTTGACCTTGGGACAATGAAACCAGGGTGCTGGAAGCGTTGTCCGCAGGATACCAGCAGTGCTTAAGGTGAGGAAGAAGCTAGTGATCCAGTTGCCAAAGTCTGATGACCATAATGGGGTTTACTGGGAGGTCAGGACACGAATACTGTGAGAAGAGTCAGTGAGTGGTAGAGCCAGACAGCATGGGGGCCAACAGGGAGGGACTTTCAATGTGACTATGAAGATCTGGGAGAATATTCCAGCTCTAGTATATGGGGCACAGGAATGCATGCACTCCCCGTTCTAGAGAGCTACAAAGGAAAGCACTGATGCTGGGGAAGGGTGAGCTTTAGTCAAGGCAAGTTGATGGAGAGAGTCTCTTTCAGTAGCATACACGGGGTTTTGAGTCAGCAGGGAGGCAGAGGAGCATGGGCCAAGGTCAAAGAGGAGAGGGTGAGAGCCCTGGAATTAACTGGTTTTGAGAGCCCTGGAATTAACTGGTTTTAAAAGCTTTGAGGCTGAAACATTTTCTTTTATTGGAAGAGAAATAAAGCTACAAAAGCAGCGGGGAGAAGGGTAAGGCGTGGTACATGGACTAATCTAGCCCCTAGGAGCACCCAAAATGCAAAACAAGCAAATAAGCCCCACAGGTGCCAGGGAACATGGAGATGCCTGTGCCATTGAACTAGCTGGAGTCCTACCAATTGTCCCAATTTAATACTTCTTTATAGGACAACCCAAAACTAGCAGGGTCTGCTTAGCATGATGAAGCTCAACTTATTTGAGTGCAAGGTGCTTCTAAGAATCTTGTCTTTCTCCAGGACTAAAATCACATTGGGAGTTGTAGGACAGTATCTTGAGTGGGACTCTCAGAACTGCCCCAGATTGAGCTTCTTAAAGTTACTCTTTGTCTGCCACTAGATGCATCTTCTAGGCTTTCTCACAACTTTGCTTGGCTGCAAAATCCCCAAATAAGCCAATGTTGAATTTTGTCTCCCCACAAACCATCATTCCGTTTCCTGACTCCTGCTGGAGATAACCACACAACTCTGTGGATTAACATCACTACAAAGGCCTGAAGGCTTGCTTTCTACTTTGTCAAGAAAAATGGAAACCAAAGGGCATGATTTTCTTCAATATATTTAAATCTTCCCAGAATCTTTTCCAATGTACCTGCAGCTCTGTTTCCTTGCTGTTTTCTGCCGTCTCAGGGTGCACCTGTGCTCCGTGCCCATGGCCACCTGCTTTGCTGCTTTGCCTGTGCTTTTGACCACAGCTCCTATCACTTTGATACATTAACCTACCCCTCCATCTCTTTCTCTACCTTGGCTAATATCCTTGATCTTTCTGTCTCCTTGCAGTTCCTTCCTGTCAGTCTGTAAACATGGTTACTTCCTTCCCATCCTAATAATACCGATGTTCCTCCGACTCTCCTTTGACCTTGAAACCCCCTTAACCGCTTCGCAAACCATGACTGACACTGCTTTTTTGATGTCACAGCATCTCCCTAATAGCCATATCTGAAGGATTTTTTTTTGTACTGAGTTTTCTCTAGCTTTCCTCCGAATCTAATACTATGAATGACTTTCACCTTCTGAAAATGTTATACACTGGCTTCCAGAACTCCTTAGTCTCCTGATTTTTCTAGTTCCTTTCCAACCATTTATTAACACTTCCTTCAGGAGCTCCCTACCTTCTGTCCAGCTTTTTTTGTTTTTCTTTTGAGACAGGATCTCACCCCATCACCCAGGCTGGAGTGCAGTGGCATGATCATGGCTCACTGCCACCTCAGCTTTTGGGGCTCAGGGGATTCTCTGACTTCAGCCTCCCAAGTAGCTGGGACTATAGGTGCGTGCCACCACACCTGCCACCTTCCCCAACTGTGTTTTAGTCCAACACACTTGGACTAAAATCCAGACTTCTCTCCATGGCCCACAAAAATACATGTATTTTGCATGTTTCACCATGCTGTTAAGTCTGGTCTTGAACTCCTAGGAAGAAGCAATCCACCTTGGCCTCCCAAAGTGTTGGGATTACAGGCATGAGCCACTGCATGTGGCCTTCTGCCCAACTTTTCACTGTTTGTGTTCTCTTGGGTCCTCTCCTTAGCCCATAGTCCTCCATCCTGGAAGAACTCATCGAAACCCATGACCTCAATTACCACCTACATGCTGGCAGCTTCCGGGTCTCCATGGGGACCCCCAGACATGTATATTCAGCTGCCTCCTAGACATCCTACTCAAGGTCCCACAGACACCTCAGCCCAATGTCTCCAACACTGGACTCACTCTCTCCTTAAACCAGCTCTGTTTCTGGTGATTTGAATACCACATGCACCACCGAATGCCACCCCCCACCCGCCTATCTGCAATATCTATATCACCACCAAGACCTGCCAACTTTTCTTTCTAATTTTTAGATTTGTCTCTTATCTCCATTCCTATTAAAAACATTCTGTTTGGGTCTTTATTACTTTTCACCTTACTATTGTCACAGTCTCCCGACTTATCTCTGCCTCTAATCTTGTTCCTATTCAATCTACCCTTCACACATCTGCCACGATGATGTGTTTAAAATGCTGATCTGATCACATCACTCCCCTTTCTTAAACTCCTCCAAAAGCTCCATGCTGTCTATAGGAGAAAGTTCAGACTTCCTAACAGCATGCAAAGCCCAGCACAAACCAGCCTCTCCAGATCTCTCTGCCTCCTCTGCCCTTTCTTCCTGCCTGCCTGTCTCATGTTTATGCTCTAACAACACTGGTGGCCTCAGCATTCTCAGCTCCTGCTGGGCTCCTGCTTACATCACTCTTCTGCTTAGATGGTCCTCTTGGTGAAGATGGTGCCTTTCCTCTTCCTGCCCTTTCTTTGAATATTTCATACTCACCCTTTAGGACCCAGGTCAGGTGAAACCTCCTCTGGGAAGCCTTCCTGGAGCCCTTAAACAGCTTCTGCTCAGAGTCCTCCAAAGTCTGCCAACACATGAGCACTGTGATGTAATGAAAAGAATAAGCACTGTAGAGGAAGCATGACCTGGATATAAGAGGCAGCACTGGGGCCTTGGGAAAAGTATTTTCCAATTTTGAGCTGCAGTTTTGCCATTTATGTATTGGGGATAATGATATTTCATTTGTGGGGATAGTGGAAGGATGATCTTAAATAATGTACGTGTAGTGTCAGGGCCTATAGTAAGTACTCAGTAAATGGCATTTATTATTGACATCTTCATTGCTGTGTCTATTATAATATTTTTTATAACCCACATGTAGGGGGATCCTCACTTTTCATGCCTTTTAATTCTTGTTCTTAATGCATGAAGGATTACCTGGGAATTTACTGCCTTTTGGACATGGGCTTTTCTAGGCAGCTGTTGCTAATCAATGGTGACTTTGCCTTTAGAGAGGTGCTGATTGAAGGGAAAGAAATGGATGCCTCTCCAGCCTTGGCTCTGCAGCATGATTGAGGAGCAGTTCCTATGTCTTCCTAGAGTTTTTCCAGTCTTCTTCAGACCCAACTCTGACAGTGGAGGAATATGTCATTTTTTGAGGGGCTGTGTAGATGTCAAAAGAACAAAAGAGGGTGAACTGAATGGAGACGATATCTGTATCTAATGTGCTTATTCCCTTGTGCCTACCCAGGGAGGGCATTACAAATGGAGGTCTTTGAAAAGTGGACATCTCAGGTGGTGCTCCCTGTTTTCTGATCTGTTTTCTCTTCCTTTTCTCCATTACCTTTCACAGAAAACTCCACGGTTCCCCATACAAAGTGTACGCCCCCAACCCCTGCACCTTACATATCTGAATGCCTCTTGCATTGGCTGAATGTTGATGGGACTTGTCCCAATTTTCATTGCTGCCTGTGGCTGGGTAGAGTTGGACTTTGATTCTCAAAATAAGGATGGAGGTGGGTGCTCTAATTTCAGTGTGATCTCTCTACAAGTTTTAACTAAACTCAAGCTCACCTTATAAAGGCAGGCAACACAGTTGAGGCTTGAGGAAAGACTATTTCTTCTCCTGGTGTGATTGACTCAGCCTATTGCAAAGCAAGAAAACCTATCATTCGTGATGAGTATTCCATTCCACCCTGGTGGCTACCAATGCCCTTAAGCCTCAGCCAGTTGTTAACAGGCTGAGCCACCACACCTAGTTAATTTTTCAGAAAATGTTTCGTAGTGATGGGGTTTTCGTATCTTGTTCAGGCTGGTCTCGAACTCCTGGCCTCAAGTGATTCTCTCTCCTCAGCCTCCCAAAGTGTTGGGATTACACGTATGAGCCACCATGCCTGGCCCAGTAACAGGTTTAATTAGATTTCTCATAGTTTAAAAATATCCTTTCCATAGGATGGGGGAGGAGAAGTCCTACTTCATTTTGACACAATTATCTGTTAATGTGCCTGTATTGCAGAGTAGCCTGTGGGTTTCTTGAGGGTACGGGCCGTGTTTTATTCATCTCAGCTCACTCAGTCTCTCTCACAGTGCCTCTTCATGGAAGGCTTTAATAGATGCTTATTGACTATGTGAATGAATTCCAAAGTTTAATGAGAAGTTTTTTGAACTTTTCCTTCTTTTGTATAAATCTGGAGCCTCAACTTACAAGAAACTTTCCCTAGCTCAGGTCTCCCCTTCCTGGGGGGCTCAGTATCTGTAAGTCAAGTGGGCTTTGGAATTACACATCAGGCCTGTAGAACATTTCAGAAGGTGGTTGGCTATTGATATTCATTAATTAACTCAGCAAGTATTTACTGAGGTCCTGCAATGTGCTTGGAAATGCATTAGGTGCTGGGACCAAAGGAAGTGAACAAGAGAGAGAGAGCGCCCTCCTGGAATTGACAAGTTTGCTCTAAAATCTTAATCTTTAGGCAATAGGGCAAAGTGAGTTTTAATGAAAGGAGGAATATACGGTGTGATTTCAGAGGACTTTTTCCTTGCTCCAGCTTGATATTTAAAACAGACTTTAGAGTTATATTATTTAGCTCTTTAATATATAAAAGAGCTAAATAATATAACTCTTTTATATAACCTGCTGGACAGATAATATCTACTAGTATTTAACACACTTGCAGGAAAAGAGCATTGGAGGGCAGGCTTTGATTTGAGAGGAGAGAAAGACAGTGAAGACCCTGGCTACTATGTTTGGAGAAACAGGATGCTCCTAGTGGGGGAAGGGAGAGAATGAAGGACCTGGGGTCCCAGTGACTGATCTAGAGGAGCAGGGCAAGGCAGTACAGAGTTGACAGTCACTGGGTTCTCAGCTCTGCCACTCATGAGTGGGTTAACCTCTGGTAACATCTTCAAAATTCTAAGGGTCTGACATTTTTTCATTTATAACATGGAGATTATGACACCCACTTTTGTAAAGTTATTGCTTTTTTCACTTTGACAGTTTGCCTAGATGTGTGTGACTTGTGAGCAGAGGCATTATTCTCTGTTGAAATGCAAACTGTTGAAAAATAGAAAACTATCGTTGACCATAGGCACATTGGTAAGAATTGGGGTTTATCAAATAAAAGTGGTCACCTTGGAAAATAAAGGCAAATACCAAGATTATGCCTCTTGGCTAGGCCAGATGTTGAGAAGGGAGGATAAGTGTTTTACAGACATGAGCCTGAGTTTATTCCACAGTGAGGGGAGGCTTGAGCAGCTACAGTACATAAGGAGGGAAGGAGGCCTCTGCAAATAGGAAGAAGGCCCAGGGTTTGGGATGGGAACATGAACTTGCTCCTATGCCTCCTTCACAGTATGTTGGGCTCAGTGCATTTCTCTATACACATCTCTTTTTCTGTTTAACATTTTATGAAATCATCATAGGAATATAAGATGCTTCTATGAGAAAGTCTGCATCCATTAAAGGCAACATTTTGCCATAGGGAGATAGAGATAGGAATATATAAAGACAGACAGGGAGGGAGAGAGACAGAGAGAGAAGGGGAAGAAGGGGGAGACAGGGAGGGGAGAGGAGGAAAGGGAAGGGAGGGAAGGGAACAAGAAAAGGAAATGAAAGAAGATAAAAGGGAGGAAAAGAAAAGGAAAGAAAAATATATTTGATGGTCAATGTTATGTCAAGGGCAGTATCCCCTGTCCTGGTCTGATGGCGACGTGAATATCTTGCTCCATTTATGGGTGCCATATTTTATGAAGGACATTTGTAAATCTCAGTATAACTAGAGTTGTGAGAAGCCATTTGAGAAATTACTTTAAAAAAACAAGGATATTTAACTTGGAGAGGTCTCAGGACCTTCAAATGAAAGTTATTTTCAAACATCTGAGGCAGAGTCGTGAGGAGAGGAAGCAGGGGCTTGTCCTCTGTATGTCAGGGAACTCTGGGTGAAGAAGGTTCTGTGAGGGTCAGGGTCTCTTCAGCCAGGATCCTGGAGGTCTGGCATGTTGGGGGCACTTCTGTCTGTGGGAAATTAGGCTAGATGACTCCAAAGTTCTCTTCTGGGTCTAAATAGGTAACCAATTGCTTTGAGTGCAATGAGACTTAGAACAATCTATTATTAAAAATACTTTAAAATTCAGTTATAAAATACATGTGGATTATAAAATATTTGGGAAGTAAAGAAAAATATAAATGTGTAGGAAATGTATTGTTCATAATCCTACGTAATGGTAACAACTACAGCCAGCCCTCTGTATCTGTGGGTTCTGCATCTGCAGATTGAACCAACTGTGGATGGAAAATATTTTTAAAAATCCCAATAAATGACGACAATACAACAATAAAAATAATACAAATAAAAACAACACAATATAACAGCTATTTGTAAAAAACGATACAAATAAACAATGCAGTATAACAATGATCACAATACAGTATAACAAGTATTTAGCATTTACATTGTATTACATGTTATAAGAAATCTAGAGATGAATTACAGTATAGGAGAGGATGTGCATAGATTTTACGCAATTACTGTGTCATTTTAGATCAGGAACTTGAGCATGGGTGGATTTTAGTATCCAAGGGAGGTCCTGAAACCAATACCTTCAGATAAAGAGGGACGACGGTCCTAATATTTTGGCATGTTTATTTTCAGTATTTCCCTCCACGTTTTAGGAAAAATTGAGAAGCAGATGAAATCTCTGGTGCTTGCTTCTGCCTTCTCCCTTGCTTCTTTTCTGCTCATCCTTCATCCAGTTACTTCATGCTTTTCCTCACCACCTCATCTTAAAACCTGCTCTAGAGAAAAAAAATCACATGACTTTAAAAAATATGTTGTGAGATTAAGCCTGTGTGCCATTTCTACCAAAAATATCTGCCTTCTAATCCTTCTACTTGATCATAGAAATAGAGTTTTTTTTCAGTTGAGAGCACTCTTCAAGCACCAAGAGCAGATGCTTAGGGGTGGTGCTGAGGGAAAATGGAGCCTTCTGTGTGCTCCTGAAATGATAATTGCTACTCCTGGATATTATTATTCTCCATATTTACAGGCTCCATCCTTGACCTGTAAGCTGTCATTTCTGTCAGTCAAGGTTCTTTCTTGCAAATAACAGAATCTACCCTAGCTAATTTAGGCCAAAAGAGATTTATTGAAGAATGTTGCAGGCTGGGCATGGTGGCGCATGCCTATAATCCCAGCACTTTGGGAGGCTGAGGTAGGAAGGTCACTTGAGCTCAGGAGTTCAAGACCAGCCTGCGCAACATAGTGAGACTTTGTTTCTACAGAAAAAAGTATAAAAAGTGTCAAAAATTAGCCAGGGATGGTGGCACGCACCTGCAGTCCCAGCTACTCAGGAGGCAGAGGTGGGAGGATTTCTTGAGCCCAGGAGGTTAAGGTTGCAATGGACCATGATTGCATCACTGCATTTCAGCCTCAGACTAAGACCTTGTTTCTAAAAAAAAAAAGAATGTTGCATACCTTATAAAATCCCTGGGAGGGCCAGATCACCAGAATGGATGCTGCCCAACTGAGAGTGAGCAGCCCATCCAGGAACGAGGTAGTTAGGAGACACTCCGAGCCACATAATGGAGTTGTTCTGGCAACAATACCACTGCTGCCACCTTCCCCAGCTGTAATTGTGTCTGGTACTGGATCCAGAAGCTCCATCCTAGCTGTCTGGGGAGAACCAGACACCTCTACCACTATACATCCCCCAAATCCATCTGCCTGCATTCAGTTACTGCCTCATATAATTCCCTTCTGCGTCTAAGTTATGTGGATCTGATGGGTCATTTGCCTGTAACTGCAGCAAGGGAGTCTGGGAAGTATATTGTTTTTGATTCTGCTTTGGGAAAAGGTATTACTCAGGGTTCTCCAGAGAAACAGAACCAACAGGAGATCTTTCTGTCTGTTTGTCTATCATCATCGTCATGCCTATCATCTATTTATCATATTCATTATCATGTATCATCTATCTGCCTATCTTCATTACCATTTGTCTGTCTATCTCTCTGTCTGTCTGTCTATGGAACTGGCCCACATGGTATGCAGGCCGAGAAGTCCCATGATCTGACATCTGTGAGCTGGAGACAGGAAAGCCAGTGGTATAGTTATAGTCTGAGTGTGATGCCTGAGAATCAGCAGAACTGATAGTGTGAGTCTTTTTTTTTTTTTTTTTTTTTTTTTTGAGACGGTGTCTCACTCTGTCGCCCAGGCTAGAGTGCAGTGGCACAATCTCAGCTCACTGCAAGCTCCGCCTCCCAGGTTCACGACCTTCTCCTGCCTCAGCCTCCCGAGTAGCTGGGACTACAGGTGCCCGCCACCACACCTGGCTAATTTTTTTTTGTATTTTTAGTAGAGACAGGGTTTCACCATGTTAGCCAGGATGGTCTTGATCTCCTGACTTTGTGATCCGCCCGCCTCGGCCTCCCAAAGTGCTGGAATTACAGGTGTGACCCACTGTGCCCGGCCAATAATGTGTTTTAATCCTAGTCCAAGTGTGAAGTGCTGAGAACTGGGGAATGATGATGTAAGACCGAAGGCCAAAAAAAAAAAAAAAAAAAAAAAAAAAAAAACCAAAGGCCTGAGAACCAGGAGCGCCAATGGCATAAATCCCAGTTGAAAGGCAGAAGATTGATGTCTCTGCTCCAGCAGTCAGGCAGAGAGAGAGAGAGAGGAGTCCACCTTCCTCCACTTGTTTGTTTACTCAGGCCCTCAGTAGGTTGCTGATGCAACCCACACTGGGGAGGACCATCTGCATTACTCAGTCCATTCATTCAAATGCGAACTGTGTCCAGAAACACCCTCTCCAGCATCCCCAGAAATAATGTTTAACCAGATATCTGGGCATTCCATGGCCCATTCAAGTTGAAACATAAACTTAACCATCACAGAAGGTGAGACTCATATTGATGGAAGTAACAAAATAGAAGGCCTTCACTATGTAACATTTTGTCCCTGGTTTATACAGGTCATACCTGTGAGTTTTGGGGATCAAATGCCAGGCTCAGAAACTGGAAGTTAACCTCAATATCTGAGCCTTTGTCTGTGCCTTCCACTAACTGATGATCTCCTGGAAAATGCCTGTGAACCTGGGCTTGTGGCAGGATAGCTCGTTGCTTTAGTGCCAACTGCTCCTCATCCCATCCGACGGGGCCAAAGCTGGCTTTGGCTGGGTAACGTTCTCATAAGCCGTATTTTCAGTGGAGCTTTGTACCTGTTACATGCTTGTGACAATTTTTAAAGAAAAAATTTGATATTCTTTTATTTTAAATGACTGTTATTAAGCACTCTAAAAAGGCGAGTTTATTGGATAACTTCATAGCCCTTTAAGATGACTTGTTCTTCCATGATGAAACCAATTTTTCTTTTTTGAAAAGTCCTTGAAGGTATTCTCCATGCCCTTCTTAGAACTGCAATAAGTGATTTTTAAAAAAGTAAACTGTGATGTATGGCTCATTATGAAAATGCTATATGAGTTACAACCCAGTTTATTTTAGATGCAATTCAAATCCTACCTTTATAATTTTATAAAGAGGAATTTCAGTGTCTCTCTGTCTAGTAAGTGGTTGGCTTTCAGGTCAGGAAAGAAACAACTACTCCAGCAACACATCACCCTTCAACTCCTCTTCCGTGCCTTGCACCAGCAAGCCTTCCCACTCAAGCAAAGTCACCATAAATTGGCAATCCATTAACTAGTAGGTACTGTATGTTCCAGGAGTACCACCTCTCCCTCCCACACCCCATCACATGGATACTTACTTTTTAATGTGTCAGGTAACAATGAGCTCCTTAAATTATTTGTCTGAATTTACTCTCTGTAAACTAGAAAGGGAACTACATACCAGGAAGGCCAACAACTCATAAATCTTCCTGGGGGTCAGGTCAACTTTTAGGAAGGAGTGGTTGGATCCAAGGATTGAGTGGATGGATTGGGTTTGAAAGAACCTCTGCAGAGAATCTGAGAGAAAGCACTGATTGAGAATTATATAAAGGAATTGCCAAGGAGCATTGAAGGCTCAATATTCTCCTTGAGTTGGAAAAAGAAAAAGTGTACAATGTTCAGTTATAAAAGATCTCCAGCAATTTACCTCTTACTATGTGGCCTTGTTGAGATATTTGTATTAATTCTTGTTAAGGACTTTGTATTGACTATAGCCACATTTTGAACGGTCTGCTCCCACAGTATACTGTTAATTGATAGAGTAGCCCAATAATGGTAGCTTCTGCTTTTCGGAACGACCTCTCTTTCTCCTCCTCTCTCTCCCTGTAAATATCACAGAAGAGAAAGAATAAGAGAACAGTGGATAGAATGTCTGTAATGATAAGAAGCATGCACTTCATGTCATTTTATTCTTCTGAAATGTAGATTTCATGGCGACTCTTGAAAAGTAAAACATTTTTGAGTTCCTTTTCAGGTGGAGAATTGTTGGAAGTTCTTTGGATCTTGTGCTTTATTAGTTAAATAGTTTTAGCATTCCTTAGAAACCAAAGAGTTCTATAGACATCTTAGTTAGGAAATTTTGCGGAAAGTATTTCTTCATATACGCGACACAGAGCAGAATTTTTAACTGAATTTATGTGAAAATATTTTAGAACTGAGATTAAACTAGTATCATGACACATGATTTGCACATAAACAACTGATACAATACTTTTAAAGTATTCCTCTTTATATTTTCAAAGCAGGTCGTCTAAAGTATCTGTTTTTGTTTATTTATTTATTTTTTTTAGTGGGGACATTTAAAACAATCTCAATAAAACAAACCTAGGAGGACAAAAAAGTATCAAGGAGCAGAAATTAAAGACCTTAAAATCCTATCTCAGAGAGGCAATTACTGTTAATATTTCCTTTCAATCTTTTTTCTATTCATGTTTTAGGTAGTTGCTATGACCCATGGTATCAGTCATGATAGACTTGGTTGTTATGTGGTAATACTCACCTCCAAGTTTTGATTGTGCAGGAGTACAGTTGCTTATTTCTCACTTGTGTTACATGTCCTTTGCAGATTGATTGGAGACCCTGTAGCCATGTCATTATCACCTTTACTCAGAGTAATCACGATCTGGAACTTTTCTGGTTACCACAGTAGGGTGAAAAGAGTGCACTGAATGGCCACACACTGGAAATTAAACATTTGCACAGGAAATGACACATAATGCTTATGCTCGCAAATCAATGGCAAGAATTGATCACTTGGCCTAATCCAACCACAAACCCCCATTATACCATGCATACTTTATTAAACAATGAAACTATTACTAAATAATACTTATAAAGCTTAGTTTGAGTTATTATATGAAACCCACAAAATTATATATCTTTTCTTTTCTTTTTTTTTTTGAAACAGGGTCTCACTCTGTAGCCTAGGCTGGAATGCAGTGGTGAGATCTTGGCTCACTTCAACCTCTGCCACCCGTGTTGAAATGATTCTCCCACTTCAGCTTCCTAGGTAGCTGGAATTACAGGTGCGCGCCACCATGCCTGGCTAATTTTTGTATTTTTAGTAGGGACAGGGTTTCACTATGTTGGCCTGGTGGCTTAAAATTATCTATCTTTTCAAATTAGTCTATAGTCACACTTTCAATGAATTTCTATTGGATTGTCAAGGGTTTATTTGTATTGGTTACATTGATCGAATTTGGTGATGAAAAGGAATGTTTCCCCCAACTTTAAATGTTTCCTTTCATGAGGTGGGGATCCACCAGCTTGATGCTCTTGTCCTTATTTGATTGGTGAGCTTGGAAGGAGAAATTGGGCTCCATAGCCGAGGGTTTTCTGGTTCCTTTCTCTTGAGAGGGAGCTGCCTGCAGGAAGTGTTATGTGTTCTTCTCCCCATGGTGTTGGAGGCGGTCTACTCTGGTCTAGCTGGGGCGACCCATCATCCAGGTTTGCTCAGGACTTAGGGGTTTCTTGGGATGTGGGGCTTTCAGTGCTAAAACAAGGATAGCATCTTCTTGTGATTGCCTAGTAAAATATGGAAAATTTTGGGATCCAAGACGAGGAAGCCTATTTGTTCCATCATCTTAGCCGCCACATTCTCTACTATAATATTTATCAGTAATAAAGATGATAATTTAGCCTCTCATTAAAGAGAGGTTTTACTTTCATTTCTCAGTTGTCTCAGAACCCAGGCCAGTAAGAGAGATGCTCTTTAGGGAGCCTCTTAAACCTGAATGCTGGGATTAGCACAGTCCTCATTTGCCCTTTTCCCACATAGATCGTACCATGGATGGATCTGGCAGCCTCCACAAATAATGAATCCAGATCTGAAGTTGCACTTCTCCAAGATAAACATCCCTATGGGACTAATAAACTTGATCTAGTTGAGGTCTAAGATCAGAGTTTATTTATCTATTTGGCTTCTGTAGTGTAATTTCTCCAAAGCTCAATAATGTTTAGATAAACAGATGCGTTGTGACTAAGCAGGAGGGGGTCAGATCAAAGTAGAAGCAGAAGGGCAGGGTGAGAGGAAATCAGTCAAGAGGATGAGAAGGAGGACAGTCACTAGGACAGCCACTTCACTTTGACGAGGGTCCAGGTGGTGGGCAAATCACAGGGCAATTTCTGATTCTTGAGTGCATGAGGCACCCTTGACACTATAGCTGAATTCACTTCAAACATGGAGAACTGAGGGAAGCAGCAATAAGCCAGTGGATTCACTCCTGCTTTTCATTTATTTTTTTTAATTAATTAATTTTTTTTTTTGAGACAGAGGCTTGCTCTGTCACCCAGGCCAGAGTGCAGTGGTGCAATCTTGGCTCACTGCAACCTCCATCTCCCGGGTTCAAGCAATTCTCATGCCTCAGACTCTGGAGTAGCTGGGACTACAGGCACCTGCCACCATGCCTGGCTAATTTTTGTATTTTTAGTAGAGATGGGGTTTGGCCATGTTGGCCAGGCTGGTCTCGAACTCCTGACCTCAGGTGATCCACCCATCTTGGCTTCCCAAAGTGCTGTGATTACAGGCATGAGCTACCACGCCCGGCCATACTCCTGCTTTTTAGGCAGAAACATTGTCTGTCACATATGCAGCTTTGTTTTACTTCCATAAATCACCAAATATTTCAGTTCAAGCAAGAATAACAAGAAACAAAACCTCCTTCGAACATTTAAATGTTCATCTGCTCTGCATATTTGTGTACTTGTCAGTTTTACAAATAAGGTCCCTTAAATATTTTTAAGAATTACCGTGGTTGGTGTTCAGCTGCTTTTACCACGTCCTTGCAATGGTGACATGCATAAAGTTTGGCAACTGGGATAGCACAGGCCCAGGCCAATCAGCACAGATACTAGGTACAGATCACTGGTATGGCCCTGCAGGTGCATGCAAGCTGCAAACCAGCCCTATACATATGGGAATATGTGAATTGTCTTGTTAATACCTCTCTGCGGGTAACTTGGATTCCTAAATTTTCTGGCTAATTCAGAGTCTCCTAATCTAACCTACTCTCTGGAACACTAAGCTTCCTATCTTTTTATTTTTCCTTCTTCTAGCAAGGGATTTCTCAAAGAGTGATGCTCTAGACACTTTGTTACTCAGACCTGTTGAGTTGGAATTCCTGGGGTGGGGGCTAGATGTCTGTCTGTTCACAGGCTCCTCAGATGACTCTGATGTAGCTCACCAAAGTGGGAGGACCCCTCTCCATGTGACTTTCTCCATTTATAAAGGGACACTTGGAATGTGACTGCATATACCTCCAGCTGTCCTGCTCTCCCCTGCCTTTCATTTTATAATTTTCTCTCTTAAAGGTTGAACCTTATTATTGTTTGACATTTTGAGATCATCAAACATAATCTAAGCAATCATTCTTTTCATTGTCTCAGAAGCAGTCAAGTTTATTGAGAGTAAACATAAGCCTTTTCCAAAGATAAGATGCACAGACATAGTCTTTGGTCTCATTTTCTTGTCTGCAGAGGAGATTTTTCTCTTTTAAAACTCTACAGATTAAAAAAAAGATGAAGAAGGGAAATCAGCCTCCCCCAGTCCCAATCCATGTCTCCCTCCCCTTTTCTGGAGGGAAGGTGGGAATGAGGTGCTAATTCTTTTGTTAGAAACAGTAAAGGCAGGTGTTAGTTTTCCTCCCCACTGCCCCCTGCACCCGCCCCCCCGCCCCACCCCCCCGATCAATTTCATGGTCAATGAGTTTATGCACATATTTATTTTACTTTAGGCAAAGGTAATCAACAGGGCTGGTGGTTTCTGTAACTGTTGATCAATGTCTGGTTTTAAAGCAGGTTTTAGGATCTTCTCGCAGTTTGTGGGGTTAGAATGATGTTAGCTACGTTCATGAGTTTGCTGTCAGATGTCAAAAATGCCCACCATGTCTTCTAAAATGGATCCCAAATAGACCTGTGGAAGAATTTCAGACAGAGACCTTTGCAGACCAACCAAGCTAGATGTGAGCATGATTTCCATGGACAAGCAGGTACCACACCATTTCTATGTTGCCTGCTTTATGCCAGTGCTCTGGGGATCTAGGAGAAGGTAAGAATGGGTTCTTGATCTTTTAGTGAAAGAGAAGATAAATGATCAATATGCATGAAATGAGAGAAAAACAACAAAAGGCAGCAGAAGATTCTATTATCCAAATCATAGGTGCTATAGGAGCTCAAAGGAGGGAGGAACCACTAGGCACTAGAGTGGAAAGGCAAAGTTTCTCTGGGAAGATAAACATGAACTTCACCTTGAAGGATGTGAGAGGGCAGAGGGGAAAAGGAAAGACATTTTTGACTCAGGAGAACCTGAACAAGACTGGTCTGTGTGGGGATCAGCCTGCCCACAGCCAGGGCTCACTTTGGGGTCTGTGGGGAACAGGCTGAGAGAACCCCAAAAGACATGCAGAGAGGCTAGAAGCAAACAAAACAGGACATAGAAGTCCAATGTTTCCCAATGGGAGAAGTGATGTGTTTCGAGAAGAACTTTTGTGGTCTAGGTGAAAATTGCTTTATGACCCCGGATTTCACTGCAGTTTAACAACTTAGCAACTACATTGCTGAGCTTTTAGGAGCTGCACTTCCACTCAGAGCTGCATCTCCCTCTTCGACTTACTTTCCTGATTTTTTGTAGCCGTTACTTATGTCTAGGCTTTGACCAGTCAGAAAGGATGTGTCCTTTTGTTGAAGCAAGTTTCTAAGGCTGGTCCAGGTGCTCACCCTTCAGTTGCTGGATCATGGGAAGTGTGGGTGGCTCTAGGATTGTGTTTGGGAGAGGAGAGTCATAGAACTCTCTCTCTCTCTTTTTAAGAGATGGAGTCTCACTATGTTACCTAGGTTAGTCTTAAACTTCTGGCCTCAAGCAGTCCTTCTACTTCAGCCTACCAAGTGGCTGGGATGATAGATGAGGGCCACCATGTCTAGCTTCATTAACCATTCTTTAAAACCAACCATTAGGGACATATTGAAATATTTTAACAGCTATTGCAGCTGTACTGAAGGAGACTGATGAGTTAGTTTTCATTGATATTTGGTTCTTGGTGATAAGTTTCTCTCACTTTATAGTGAAAGTAGAGTGGAGAGACTGACTGATCTAAATCATACAACAATAAAAGATAAAATCATGGTCCTGTATTAGATTTATCCTTTGGTCTCTAGCTCCTATTTTTAACTTGTTAAAAGATTTCCTGAATTTCAATTTACAATAGCAAAGACATGGAATCAACCTAAATGCCCATCAATGGTAGACTGGATAAAGAAAATGTGGTACATATACACCATGGAATATTATGCAGCCATAAAAAATAATGAGATCATGTCCTTTGCAGGAACATGGATGGAGCTGGAGGCCATCATCCTTAGCAAACTAACGTAGGAACATAAAACCAACTACCACATATTTTCACTTATAAATGAGAGCTAAATGATAAGAACACATGGAAACATGGTGGGGAATAACACACACCGTGTAGGGTGGGAGGAGGGAGAGGATCAGGAAAAATAACTAATGTGTACTAGGCTGAATAACTGGGCAATGAAATAATCTATATAACAAACCTCCATGATGTGAGTTTACCTATGTAACAAACTTGCACATGTACCCCTGAACTTAAAGCTAAAAATAAATGTGAGGAAGAATAAATTGTTCTGTCTCAAAAAAATATTTTTCAGGAAACGTTTGAATGGGAATGGGAGAGGAGAGCAGAAATGGGAAGGAAAAAGAAGATTCCAGAGCAGTAACGTAATTAAACATTCTCAATCCACAAATGACTGCAAAGCAGGTAACTCCAGGTCTGCTGGGAAGCCAAGCTTGGGAGGTATTTGCACCGACGAAGAACTCTTTTTTTTTTCTGGAGTTGAAGGCTTTTATTTTATTTTATTTATTATTATTATACTTTAAGTTTTAGGGTACATGTGCACAATGTGCAGGTTAGTTACATATGTTTACATGTGCCATGCTGGTGCGCTGCATCCATTAACTCGTCATTTAGCATTAGGTATCTCTCCTAATGCTATCCCTCCCCGCTCCCCCCACCCCACAACAGTCCCCAGAGTGTGATGTTCCCCTTCCTGTGTCCATGTGTTCTCATTCTTGCAGCATCTCATTGTTGAATGGATGAATGAATGGTGAATGGATAAAAAAAAAGGATAGGGGCCTAAAGAGGGAGTTCAGAGACCAAGTTCTAGCTCTAGAGTGAATAGGCAAAGCTTCTCTGAGAAGATGAACATGAACTTCACCTTGAAAGATTTGAGAGGGCAGAGGGCAAAAGGGAGGACACTGTTGGCCCAGGAGAACCTGAACAAGGCTGGTCTGTGTGGGGAACATCTACTAGACAGCTGTGGAATCACGGGCAAGTCTATTTTTCTGGAATTTTCTGGAACCAGCGGCAAATTTATCTTTATGGAACTTATTTCCTTGGGGATAAAATGGGGATAATTATTTCTGCACTCCCCAGGGGGAGGGGAGTGTTGTGGTATCCGATGTGATAGTGACTCTGTGCACTTGTGAGCATTAAAAGCTTCAGGCAAGAATAAGATTCTTCATGTCCTTCTGCTCTAGCTTGCTTTGTAACTTTCTGTGTGTTTTCCAGATAACCAGAGTCCTGATGATTAACTGCCGTCAGTGGAACTGCCTGTTTTTCCTCAAGTGGATCTTTCCTTCTATGCAAAAGCAGTTGAAGTGGGTGTCTGTACGCTGCGTCCTAGCCCTGTGCCGATTTCCTATTGAGGTCAGTGGGCCTTTGTCGGGGAGTGGAGATCTTGGGGTGTCTCATGGACTTTGAGCTCCAAGGCCTGGAGGGGCTTCTTGGGCAGTTATCACATGTGCCGTCCTGTCATCTGATGTTTCCTGGGGTCATGGTTGCATGGAGACCTGGGAAAAGAGACCGTTGACCACAAGAGGCCCGAGGCCTCTGACCACTGACCAGGAGCTTGAATTTCTCCCAGGCAGACGGCCCCTGGTAACTTGAACAATCTGAGAGATGAGTTGGATACTAGAGGGGCCTCCCATGCAGGTTGAGTCACGGAGCAGCCAGAATGTCCTCCTGTGCGAGGGCTATTTGTGACCTGGGGTCAGGATTGTTCTGACTTCAGTTTCCTTTACTTTCATAATCATTTCCTGGCAGTCCTCTCCCTGACATGAGAAATACCGGCTTCTGTTTATGGAACTTGTGGGCCAACTTAGATATATTGGGGTCCTGATGCTCTCAGCAGGGGAACATCATGTTGGTAACACTCAACGAAGAACCCGTGTGAATGTCAGGCAAATGGTAGAGGAGCTTGGATATGGAACTAGAACATCCAAGTCCAAGTTCTAGCTGCGACACTCACTCTGTACCTGTGAATGCTGGGGAAGCCCGGCAAGCCACTCAAAGCCTTACGAGCTGCACTTCCCTTATCTTACAGTGGAAATGAGAATCTTTGTTCCCTGAAGTTTGTCATAAACATCAAACTGGATGTTTGAGGAAGTATTTTCAAATCAAGTCACCACGAGTGGTGTAGGGTAAGGGGTTTTTTCCTTATGGCAATATGAGGGGTGCATTGGGGAAAAGGGGAGCATTAGCCCCTGAGATATCGTGAAACTTTTGGGATATTGTCAGAGCCCCAAGGATATCACAGGGTCAGCTTGGCTAGTCCCGCAAACCTCTGAGAAGTGTGTTCTGCTGGATGGGCAAGCAGGTCCTCAGGGTAAAAGAGGAGGAAGTGGATTAAGCAGCGTGGTCTTTAGACACACCTGGGAATTATTCGTGTTGCCAGGGAAGGGGTTGGCACTGCTGCTATTTCTCTTTTCCCTTTGCAGGCTGGCCTCATGGGTGTGCAGATGTTTTTTTCAGGGCTAGTGTGATGGAATGGTGGTGGAACTTAGTGTGAACATGCCGTGGTGTGTGAGCTTTTCACGTTCTAGTCTAGAGACAGCCGAGGCTGTTTTTGAAGAAGGGAAAGCTGGCTCATGTGTGACTGTTCACTTACCTGCCCTTAATCTTACTTCCAGAAAAGGTAAAATTGCTCCGCTCCCAGAAGGTGCCAGCAAGGAGCTCGCTCCTGGGTTGGTTCAGGGTTGTGTCTCAATGGGCATCTTTTCAGAGCTAGGTTGGAGCCAAAATCTACTTTGCTGAGTCCTCTTTTCTAGGTGTGTTCAAAGGGATATAAAATCCATGTTTGGGACCCGTTACACTTGTTCACCACGGACCATTTGGCAATCGTTTTTATCCCAGAATGATTTCCTGCCTTAGAGTGAGGCCCATCCAGGGCAGTGGGATTTCCTCTTTGCTCTGCTCTTGTCTTGCAGAGTGACCTGGGTTGACCTATCTGTCCTTTCTGTTACTCATATCTTTAGCCTTAAAAGATCATGTCCTTTTAATTTAAAAAACAAAGCCAAACAACCCTCCCACTACAAACCACTAATCTTTCAAAACAGAAAAAAAAATGTGTCTTTTGAAAAGAGGAAATTGCTTTTTATTAGGTGTAAAAACCAACAAAAAAAGCTCCCAACATCTCCAGAGGCCTGGGAGTTGCCATGAACCGCTGACCCCATTCTGTTAGGTTGGCAAACAGCCTCCCCAAGCCCGCCATCCAAGCAAAATGGTGAGCTTGACTTGTGCCACAGAACAGCCTTGCCTCACATCAAGACATGTTTCCACATCCTCTGGAGGGTGCCAGCGTAGCCTTGGCATATGTCTTTTGTAAGGGACATTCATTTGTAAATTCAAAAATATGCTGGAGTGACCTTGAAGGACAGTAGTGTAATCACATCATTTAAGAGATGAAGAAACTGCAGCTCAGAAAAGGAGTCATTTGCTCAAGCCACATGTGGGTCTGTGGAAGACCTGGGACTGGAACCTCATCCTTCAGAGCAATGCTGTTGCCACTAAGTCCTTGGAGACTTGAGAAGAACTTTCCAGGTGGTGGCGCATAGTCACTGCTCACCAAACCTTCCGGGTGTCCCCCGGTATTCCTTAGTAGTCAGGTTGGGGCTGCGTGACTATACCTGGATAATGACGTCCCAGCGGAAGTGAATAAGTTAACCTGTGTTGTGTTGGGCCATTGAGATTTTGTAGGTATTTTTATTACTGTAGCATAACCTAACTTTATGCAGATCTATACAAAAACTAACTTTGCAAAACCATCTCAGAAGAGCTGACTCTGAAGGTAGAACAATGTCTCACTCAAGGATTGATATCTTTTATTGAATGGGGGGCAGGATAGCGTTATAGTTTTGAGACTTTGCTTTCTAAAGCTTGGGCGTCTGGATACTAAGATGTGTATCTCACATCCACCACTTATTAGCTGTATGATTTTGAGCGATTGACTTTACTTATTGTGCCTCAGTTCCTCATCTATATAATGGGAATAACAATGATGACTCTATCATTGACTTGTTGGGAGGATCTGAGAGGATAACACATGGAAAGCTCTTTTTTTTTTTTTTTGAGACAGTCTCACTCTGTCACCCAGGCTGGAGTGTAGTGGCATGATCTCGGCTCACTGCAACCTCCGCCTCCTGGGTTCAAGCGATTCTCCTGCCTCAGACTCCTGAGTAGATGGGATTACAGGTGCCTGCTACTATGCCTGGCTAATTTTGGTATTTTTAGTAGAGACGGGGTTTCACCATGTTGGCCAGGCTGGTCTTGAACTCCTGACCTCAGGTGATCCACCCACTTAGGCCTCCCAAAGTGCTGGGATTACAGGCATGAGCCACCACGCCGGGTCCCCTTCCTCCATCTTAAACCCAGCTGTGTGGTATCTTCAAGCCTCTCTCTGCTCTCGTCATGAAGCTGTCCTCTCTCTCAGCATCTGTCTACTGCTTGCCTCTTATATGGGCCCTTGTGGGTATACTTATATACACTCCCCATCTGCAAAGTCTCTTTTGCCATATAAGCAACATATTCACAGGTTCCAGGGATTAGGATGTGGATATCTGGGAGAGAGGGAAGTGTTTCAACCTACTGCAAGGAACATGATTGAATTTTTTCTTTTCTTTTCTTTTCTTTTTTTTGAGATGGGGTGTCGCTATGTTGCCCAGGTTGGTCTTGAACTCCTTGACTCAAGCAGTCTTCCCACCTTCACCTCCCAAGTAGCTGGGATTACAGGCATGAGCCACCATGCCCAACTGAATATTTTTCTCAAAGGGATTTTGCAAGGGTGGAAGTAAGAAAAGCAATTAGGGAGCTATTTCAATCATCCAAGTGAGAATTTATGGTGGCCCCCATCAAACCCATAGCAGTGGGGGTAGTTAGAGGAGGCAGGACACTGGATATATTTCTGATATAGTGTGAACATTATCTCATAATGGGTAGGGTGTGTGAGATTTGAGAGAAACAGAAAAGTTAATAATCCAAAGGTTTTTTTTTTTTTTTGAGACAGTCTCACTCTGTCACCCAGACTGGAGTGTAGTGGTGTGATCTCGGCTCACCACAACCTCTGCCTCCCAGGTTCAAGCGTTTCTCCTGTCTCAGCCTCCTGAGTAGCTGGGACTACAGGCGTGTGCCACCACACCCAGCTAATTTTTGTTTTTGTACTGGAGACAGGGTTTCACCATGTTGGCCAGGCTGGTCTCAAACTCCTGACCTCAAGTGATCCACCTGCCTTAGCCTCCCAAAGTTCTGATATTACAGACATGAACCACTGAACATGGCCAGCACATGGAAAGCTCTTATCGCAGTACCTAGTGCAAAGTAAGCTTTCAATATATATAAGCTCATATTATTTACTGAAGATGCACACCCTGAAAAAGGCATTGGCCAGATTTTTCAGATGCTTTAGGAATGAATTGACTTAAATTCTATCTTCAAGGTACTTGTCATGTATTATAATGCAGTACCCCAGCAGCTGGATGCATACCCATGGAAGATAAATCCCAGTTTACAGCCATGGAAAACATGGACCCTCTGAGCACCACAGTTGTGGGTTGTATCAGAGAGCCCCAAGTTCCAACTTCTTTATGTGACAGCTTCACCCAAGTTCCTGGAGTCTCTAGGATGGTGTTGGAGTGTGTCTCACAGAGGAACACATTCAATTTTAGTACTGACAAATATTTGTTCTTCGTAAAAGATTGGTATTTGAACTTAGGTTCTCTGGTAGCCAATATAAGTAGAAGATTTCAACATACCTAAGGGCCATGGTTGAAATTAATGAGTACTCTTCTTTGGGAAAAAAAAATCTTACAAGGGAAAAATAATAAAACACTACATAAAATTCTGTTTCCAAATAAATGGATCACATGCCCTGGCTTTACTAAATGCCTAGAGAAATATTTATTTATTGAAACACATCAACTACTCTACTACTGTGAGGCTGGCATTGGTCTGGGGAGGTGGGGGCAGGAATGCAGGGCTTCAGTGTATCTCGCATGTCATCTGGAACCGCCTGTCCTCTATCTTCCAGCACTGTCCCTGGCCCCACATGCCGGTCAGAATGACTCTTAGGAATCTTTACTTTTGACTTTAGTCATTTTCTACATACTGAAAAGGAAAGAAAAAAAATCAAAATATCAGAATTGCCCTGGGCCTTAATTTCTGGAATGGAGTTTGTGACTGGCAGAGCATGTTCCTTTGTTTCTAAGTTCTATCCCAACCTGAAACGCAGCTCAAAAATGAGCAATTCGTTTTCTGAACCTCTTCAATGTGGGGTGGGTTTTTTTTTTTTTAAATAGGAAAGGCCCATTGTGACTAATGACACACACAGGCTAATTCCTCCCCACATTTCCCAGCAGTATCCTCTGTTGTGTGAACCAGTTCGTTGTCAGAAATATTCACAACCTGAGCATTTTCATCAGATAAAAAACAACCTGTTTATGAGATGAACTTAGCAGGAGTCTTCCTGTTTCAGTTTCTTCCTGGGACTTTTTTTTAAACTAGATAAAAAGAATCTTTAAAATGACCTTTTAAAAGAAATTGTTAGAAGATAAATCTGAGCTAGGCATGGTGGCTCAAGCCTGTAATCCCTGCTACATGGGAGGGTGAGGCAGGAGGAGGATCACTTGAGCCCAGAAGTTGAGAACAGCCCGGGCAACATAGCAAGACCCTCTCTTCCCCCATAAAAATATTCCAATGCTCCATGTTTCTTTCCACCCTATAAAGTGGTTGCAAGGAGGGAACCCAGAAGGGACTAGAGATGCTACTAGGGGAATATCACACGACACCTCCCAGGAGAAAGGAAAGGCTCATTATCATGCATGCTGTTGTTTTGGGTCTGCCTTTTCCTTGGCCTCTGAAAGTGCTGGGCACTTTCATCATGCACAAGCCTAGGCTGATGAAAAAGCAAAGGGAAGTGCTACCTTTGCACCCTGTCTCCTTCTGAGTTGGACACATGGGAACCCCAGAGCTGCGTGGGTGAAATTTGCCATCCGGAGTAGGAATTCCTTAAAAGAGGAAGGAAAATGTGTTGACTTGGCTGGGAGACCAAAAAACAAAAAGGACCTGCACTATCTAGGAGGAAATTCAGAGTAAAAACAAGGCTTGCCACCACTTTCTTCCCATAGGGGCAGCAAACACTGAGGGACTTCATATTTTTTCCCCATAATCAATGCAAACATTTACCTTATTGGCAGAGGTTTATCTTCCCCAGGATCTCCTCGTGCTTTTGGAAAATACTGAGATAGTACAACAAAGGACACAGCCCTTGAAAGATACGTGCCTGCTTTTTAATACAGAACTGCTGTCAAGTCAAATAGCTTAATGAAAATAGGCATGAAAGAGGCCAAGAGAAGGGTTTTGTCTTTTGTTTTGGATGGCATTCAGGAGTCAATGCAGTGGGGACAGACCTGTTCTGTCCAGGTGGCGCTGAGTCAAAGGATCCCGGCCTCAAATTCTGGCACCTGTTTTTACCTCCTGCGTATGGCCCCATAGCTGTCTGAAGTTGAACATGTCACTTCTCTTCTCTAAGCCTCAGCTTCCTCTACTGCAAAATGGAAGGGTTGGAGAAACTATTTTCAGTTCCCTGCAAAGAAGGTCGGGCATGGCGGCTCATGCCTGTAATCCCAGCATGTTGAGAGGCCAAGGCGAGTGGATCACCTGAGGTCAGAAGTTCAAGACCAGCCTGGCCAACATGGTGAAACTCCATCTCTACTAAAAATACAAAAATTAGCTGGGTGTGGTGGTGCGTGCCTGCAGTTCCCGCTACTTTGGAGGCTGAGGCATGAGAGTTGCTTTAACCTGGGAGGTGAAGGTTGCAGTGAGCCGAGATTGTACCACTGCACTCCGGTTTGGGCAACAGAACAAGACTCTGCCTCAAAAAAATAAATTCCCTGCAAAGAAATCTTTAATTCCAATATAGCCACTTGAAGTTACTGCTGGGTTTTGGCAGACAGTTCTTCCCTTAGCCCGCCAGGACTTGTATCTTGAGCTAAGCTTACTAATTCTCAGAACCACTTCCCAGGAGAGTCTGGGTCATTCTTCCTGGACAGCTCTGAAATGGGGTAAATTCTCCTTGACCTCTGACAGTTGTGCAGGTCCTGGCTTAGAAAAGGGACTGGTTGAGATCTGTACACCCACGAGAGCTTCAGAAGCATCAGAATCACCCCATTCACTGGCTAACAAAACAAAACAGAATGGACTCCTGGTCCACACCTCATGGAATCCCTATGGGATGGTCTCTGAAATCTCTATATTGGATGAAATTCCTGCCAGCTTAAATAATCTCCCAGGGCTGGGTGCAGTGGCTCACGCATGTAATCCCAGCACTTTGAGAGGCCAAAGCGGGCCGATCACTTGAGGTCAAGAGTTTGAGACCAGCTTGGCCAACGTGGTGAAACCCCGTCTTTACTAAAAATAATAAAAATTAGCTAGGCTTGGTGGTGCTTGCCTGTAGTCCTGGTTACTTGGGAGGCAGGAGGATCACTTGACCCTGGGGGTGGAGGTTTCAGTGAGCTGAGGTCACTCCACTGCACTCCAGCCTGGGCAACAGAGTGAGACTCTGTCTTTAAAAAAAAAAAAAAAATTCTCTCAGATCTCTTCTAGCACTTTGAGAACAAGGACATTTTTAACAGAGCTCCCAACATTGGAGTGAGACAGGGCTAGCCAGAAAGCTGACCACTGTCCCACCTTGCAAACATAAGCCACAAGACCACTCTTGTCGGCTGGCACTTTCCTCCCCACCTCTTGGACCTTCCATATTCCTCCATTCTTTGCAGCCCAGCTCAAATCTTTCTTCCTGTATGACACTGTCCCTACCTATTCATCCAGCCCAAATTTGCTATCCTTTTTTTGTCTCTCCCTTGAAACCCATCCTATACTGACTCACACACTGACTCTTGTTGTGACTCAGTGAGTTCAGGCTGGTAAGTCTTGGTCTTCTGGGGTGTGAGCTACTTCCTCCCAAGCAGGTGGCCAGGGACACATCTTTCCCGTGCATCCTCCTTGGTGTTGGGCACAGTGCCCATAAGAGGGTGGAATGTCCTGGGGTTCCGTGCACTCAGGGCCTGCAGACTGCACTACAGGAGCAGGGTCACAGTTGTATAGAGGCTGTTGTGGGTAGATGGGGGAAAAGGGAGATAGCTAGGGGTGTAAGCCACATGCTTTCAGCATGTCTAAAGACATATGCCATCAGTGCCTGGAGGAGAGAGAGCCCCAGTCAGCCTATGTTCCCTTTTCTGGCAACTGCAGGTCATGGCCTTCTCTCGTCCACTCCCTACAGCCTCATGACGACCCTCTTCCTCTTCAAGAATGGCGTGGATGTCTATTGTAATTTGGTTTTCTATCAGCTAAAAGATGGTGAGGATGTGGTTCTCCCTACTGTCACCTGCCATTTAGCACATGGTTAAGTACCTTGGTTTTGAGTCAGTCTAAATCTGCCCTGTCCAATGGGGTAGCCACTAGCAACAAGTACAACTTAAATTTAAGTTAAATAAGATTGAATAAAAATTTTAAATCTAGTTTTCCAGTTGCAGCGATCACATCTCAAGGCTCATTAACCACATAGGGCTAGTAGCTACCCTATGTATTGCACAGGGCAGATATAGAACATTGCAATCATTGCAGAAAGTTCAATTGAACACTGCTGGTCTAGGCTGGGCTCAAACCCTTGCCTTTCCACTCATTTTCTGCACGATCTTCAATCAATTACTTAGTATTTTGGTGTCTCAGTTTCCTAGTTTATAAAATAGAGAAAATAATACTATCTACTTGGCAAAATTGTTGAGATTTAAATAGGATAATCCATGCAAAGGGAGTGTCAGAACATAAGAACTCAAGGTAAGTTACAACAGCAGCAACAACAGAAGCTTATGTGTTGGCCCTGTTGGATCTGAATTCCATCTTCCCACCACAAAGAATAGCTTTGACACCAAATACAAGGTGGCCTCTCAATAAATACTTAAATGTATGAGCTGAATTGAAAGGGAGTTACATGGTTGCTAGACCCAGTAGGCTCTGTTGGGTCAAGACTGAGGTTTTCTCTGTGTACGTGCAGTTCCTTGGATCTGCCTGTGAACCAGAGGACATTTTGATGCTTTCACCTTTTCGGAAAGGACAGTAATTTCCCTGATTGTGGGCTTTCAGCCAGAGGTGAGCACATATTGACCCTCTCCAGTTCTCTCCCTCTCTCTTTTTTAAAATATTTTATTTTTTTCCCACACTGAAAGCATATTCCCTCCTAAGAGGAAGTTTGTTTTCTGTGTCCTGGAAATGTCAGGCTCCCCAGAGGGCTCGAGGGTGGATCTGTCTCAGTCAAATGTCTGTTCCTCTGATGCAGTGGGTGACCCCCCCTGCTTTCTTGAATGACATCAGCTGAGCCGTAATCAAAGTGCTCATGCCTGACTCACCACGCACTGTGGAGAATTGACTTCCAGCATAGCGGGGTGGGGGCGAGGTGGAGGAAATGGCCCTTGGCATGTGAATGACTTCTTGACTTTTGACTCAGACAGTTTCAACTGTGGTCAGTCCTCAGCATTCCCGTGCATCTCTTCATTGCCTGAGTCTTCTTGACTTAATTCTTTGCCAGTTTATAGTAAACCTGAACACGGGAAGCCCATCCTGGGCTTCACAGATCACTGCAGAAGGACTCGGGAGGACCAGGTTGCAGCAAGGGGGAGCTGGGAAATTAGAATACTTTGCCGACTGTGCCAGATGCTGGCTTCTAAATTGTAAATTCCTAACAATATACAGGAGCTGAAGCACACGAGTCCATGCATTTTGGCATTTGGTGATGACTTACTGGGGGAGAGAAGGCATAGTTTGTGGTTTCAGGAGCCAATGTAGCATTAGGAGCTCACCTTGAATTGCTTTCAGAAGCAGAGAGCTGTCAGCTGTTTCCCAGCCTCTCAGCCATCTCGTCTCCCTTGTAATTATAACTCATTGTTCCACTGACTTCCTTTCTCATTGGACAGTGTCTCAAGGGTGGACCTGTCTCAGGGCAGGGCTTTCAGAAGCAGTCCTAGACGGTGCTCAAACGTGTGCTGGGATTTTCCCAAAGCTCCTTAAAGTCTGACGGCTGAGTTGTCTAAGAGCCAAACCAAGCCTAGCAAAAGTGAAAATTCATTTAACATCAGGGCTCTCTCTCTACTGAAACAATTGGTAGTTCATCACCTCATCCATCATCTGAAACTCAGCATTCAAAACCTCTTTTTCCTCCTGCTTTCTAGTGCATGGAAGATAGAATTTTTCACTCTAGGGTATACTTTTTTCTAGATATTGACTTATTTGGGTCACTTGTTATTTTTCTGTAATTTTAAAATTCCAGCAAATTTTCAATGATAGTCCAGAGAACTTTTATGTACCCTTCTTGATCAGATTCATCACCTGTTGACAATTTTCCCCATTTGCTGTCTTTTCCCCCAACTTAAAAATTATGGTAAAATACACATAACATAAAATTTAACATCTTAATCATTTTTAAGTATGCAGTTCAGTAGTAGTAATTATATTCATAATGTTATGCAGCCATCATCACCATCCATAACTCCATCTGATAACTCTTTTCATTTTGCAAAGCTGCAACTCTATACCTATGACGTGATAACACTGTGTTTCCACCTTGCTCAGCCCCTGGCAACCACCATTCTACTTTCTGTCTCTATGTTTTTGGCTACTCCAATTTTCACTTCACCATTTCTCTGTCTTACCATTTCTATGTTTGTCTCTCGCTCTGTTATCTGTCTCTTGTTCTGTCTCTCTCTTTATATATACATACATTCCCTTCGAGAGTAAATTGGAGACATTGTGCCTTTTAACTCCTAAATACTTCAATGTGTATTTTCTAAGGATACTTTCTTACATAACTATAGTGTGGTTATTAGAGACTGTTATATTTAAAAAATTATTTATATTTTTGTAGAGATGGGTTTTCCCTTTATTGCCCAAGCTAGTCTCAAACTCCTGGGCTCAAGTGATCCTCCCACTTCAGCCTACCAAAATGCTGGGATTATAGGCATAAGCAACCTTGCTCAGCCAAGACTGATTTTTAAATGGAGGCACTAACATTGAGATTGCATAAAGCTTAAAAAAATATGTTCTTTATACCTTTCTTGAGTGTATTGCTACAAAACCAGAACAAAAACCAGCCAAGCAAACAAAACTCCCACACGTGTATTAAGGGCATACTATATAACCAGCAAGATGTTTGGAGCTGTGTCCAAAATGAGAAAAATATAAGATGCTGATTTCTTAAATTTGAATTTTATTTTTTATTTCTGTAGAGATGGAGTCTTCCTATATTGCTCAAGCTGGTCTTGATCTCCTGGGCTCAAGTGATCCTCCCACCTTGGCTTCCCAAAATACTGGGATTACAGGCATGAGCCCTAGCTAGGAAAATAATTTAAACATGTAAAAAGTTAAAAATCAAGGAACTATTTTAAAAGAGCATATTAATTAGTTAAATGCAGATTCTTTGGGAAAAATAATTTAAAATACCCTTGGAACAACCATTAGCAAAATTGTAAATTTGGTATAAAAATAATTCCTCAAGCTTTATTTTTTGGCTGTATAAATTCCTTGGATAATTATAAAATTGTAGCAGGATGTTGAGATAATTGGCAGTAAAGTTTTGATAGGATTGGATTTTTTATAACTTCAATCAAATCAGGATATGGAGCAAAGAACTATTCCTTGTTTTAGTAGACAAAGCCTCCAATTCCCAAAGCAAGGGAAAGTTGTACTAAAACTCGTGTATAGTCTTTAAGTGTCCAAAGGATTGATGGAAAGCTAAATGGAAGCCTATTCATTTTTGTAAGTCTACCCCTCTAGAGCCTGGTGCCAGGCACATACTAGATATGCAGTATGCGTTGTTTGATGAAAAACAATGGACTGTATTTGGAGCCAAAGACATGAAGCGTGAATACATATCCTGGGGGACAAGAACTTTGGATTATTTATCTTCAGCCCCAGAAGAAGAGGTGCAGTGAAACTGTATATACTATTTTTTTGGTTTATTTTTGCTGATACTTCTGCCTTGTTTGGTGAGAATTCAAAGAGGAAACAAGTGTCTGGAACAGGGTGCACACTCACCCTCACTATGGCCCATGTGCAGAGTGGCCTGGCCCTCACAAAGAACTAGGATGAACAGAGAGAATGTATTATTTGAAATGGAAGATGATCCCAAATACGGGTTGGCCCCAGTGCATGTTCAAAAACAAGACAATTGGGTGAAATACACTGAAGAATTACAAGATGCTGACCTAGAATGGGAAGCTTGAAATAATAATTAGGGCAACAAGGATAGAATCAAAAGATTGGTGACCCAAGGAAGAGGAGTGAAGGAACCAGGGTGAGTCTGAGTGAATAATGAAGACAGGATGTGGCATGTGGCTTTCATGTATTCACAGTGAGTCTGCATAGGTGGGCTTGAGCCATTTTGGGTAAAGGATGGAGTAGACATAGAGTAGAACTTGATAAATGTCCTCTGAAATGAAAGACAGCTATTCAGTACCTTATTATGTAGGTCATCAAGAACCACCAAAGAACCTCTGAACTGAAGACATTGTTGTCATCTTCTGCAAGGATTTGTAAGTATATCTCACCCCTACCCCTCAGATGTGTACAGGATTTACTACAGATGTGGTAAAACAGCTATTCCCATCCTGAATTTATAAACTCAGGAAGATAAAAGTCATAGATATGAAATGTGAAAATGGCATTCTACATTATGGATGTCGATAATTGCCCCCCCAACAGCTTCCTTATTACTTGTCGTCATGTTACCCAAAGTAAGTCCTGTCTCCTCACTTTCTTAAGCTCTTCTTATTTCTTTGTCCTCCACCCATTCTCAGCCACTCATTCCCCTAGTTACATTTGCAACTTTGTCATCACCAATAATTACATCTCCTTAATCTCCATCTCATGCCTCCCTTTCTTTGACCAAGGCCTCCACTCTTCTACCTCCTTCCCTCTAGTAGTCCGACACCAATGACCTTTCTATTCCATCAGACTTTCAATCCATTGGTCCTACCATATTTTCTCTGCCTTTCATCCCCTTGCTATCATGATTCCCTTGCTATCTTGATTCCTTCTTCACCTATCTTAAATTCCATGTTCAATTGTTATAACCCTTGCATATGTCTTTGACTCGCTTTCCATTTTCTCACTTCATATATTCACTTTGACAAACTGCAACCTTGATTAAATCCAACTTTTTGCTTGGCGCCTGTATCTGTGCTTGGAGAAATGCAGTTGGAGGAAAAGATATAATTACACTGGCTAGTTGCACTTTAAAATCACGACCTTGACTCTAAAATAAACTTTTTAATGCAGAGAAACAATTTTACTCTTTGTCCCTGGCCAATGCACACTCTCATTGTTCTGGAATTGCTTCATGATTTCTCACAAACAGTCTCATTCCATACTCCCTCCCATGCAACTGATTTTTAAATTGAATTTTATCAAAGTAAAACAGGTACATAGTTTAACAAGTCAATAAATAATACTAGGTAGGTAACTAAGAAACAGTAGTTCTGTGCCAAATTTCCTTTCATTCCCAATTCCCATGGTAATATTTTTAACTCTCTTGTTTTTTCCCCCATAGACCATGATTATACTACCATTTCTTATTTTTTTCAGTGATATAGTGCCTCTACACACACACTCATGTTATTCTTCTGACTGTTCTCGCATTCTTCCAGTATGTTTTTTTTTTCAAAATTTTTGGTTAAGTCATTTCTCAATGTTTATATTATTACTATGTAATTAATATTCACAGTTGAACTTACAAAGTATGCTAGGACAACATTTTTTCTCTTTTGAAAAATAACTTTTGATATTTTTCTTGGAATTAATTATTGCCACTTCTTTATTTGCAAAATTTTCTTTGCATCCATTGTGAAATCTCTCAAACTTTCCCCTGGAATAGACCAGAAAATCTTGTCTGAGTATGTTTGCAACCTGTCAGGTATTCTATTACTTTTATTTTCTTCATGACTATCTAGTCCAGAAGCCTCCTGCATCTGTTCTAGTCAAGCTGATTTCTCTCTAAAAAGAAATCTGGAGAGACTTCTAGATGTTTCTAACTAGAGCTGCTATCCTGGGACTTCTCTTCACTCTCATCCTGTGAATGCCTTTACCTTTCTGTGTAGGAGCCTTGTTACCTGGTTTCCCTGTCCTTCTTCTTCCTGCTTAACTTTTCACTGAGGAGGAATGAATGGGTCAACAAGTAGCTTCCTGGGAAAGGTAGCTGGGAAGACAATTTTGGGGGCATACTGAAACTCTGAAATGTCCTTATTTCACCCATGTACTTGACTGACAGTTTGGCTGGGTACGGAATTCTAGATTGGCATCAATATCCTCTCACATTTTGATGATATTGCTACATTGTTTTCTACCAGTGTTGCTAATAGGAGTTTTAATGACAGTGATATATCTTTTGTAAATGAACACTTTTTTTTCCCACCGTTCACATAATTTTAGGCTTTCATCTTTGCCCCTGGTATTTACAAATGCCACACGATGGACCATTATACAGAATATTTTTTCATCGATTGCACTGTTTTTTCAGTGAGCCCATCCAATCTGGAAACTCATATTTTTCAGTTCTTTGAAGGTAGTACTGAAATTATAATAGCATTGTTACTCTTTATTTTCCCTCTTTTTCTTTTCTAGAACTCCTATTAGTTGGCTGCTATATATCCTGGATTGATCCTCTAGTTTCCTTACTTATCTCACAAACTTTCTTTCTCTCTTTTTTCTACTTCCTGGGATATTTCCTCAACATTATTTTCAAACACTTTTGTTGGATTTAAATTTTTGCTGTTGTATTTTTAATTTTCAAGAACTCTTTTTTTTGGTAACAAAATACTGTTTATAGTTTATTTTTTAAATTGATAAAAATCATATAAGTTGTGTACAACCTGTTTTAAAATATATATACATTGTGGAATGGTTACATTGAGCTAACATATGAATTACTTCATATATATACATAACTTTTTTGGTGAGAACACTTGAAATCTATTCTCTTAGCAATTTTCAAGAATACAATACATTGTTATCAACTATAGTCATCATTTTGTATTAAGAACTCTTTCTGACATTCTGAATGTTTCACTTTTGTGTCCTATCGTGTTCTTTTTCATGGACTTCTTTCATTTCTTAATTTTTGGAGGCTATCAGACCTAAACTATTGCTATTAGTCCTGGACACGGCACACAAACCAAAAATTGTTGGCCTGGCACTGTGGCTCATGCCTGTAATCCCAGCACTTTGGGAGGCTGAGGTGGGTGGATCACCTGAGGTCAGGAGTTCAAGACCAGCCTGGCCAATATGGCAAAAACCCATCTCTACTAAAAATACAATAAGTAGCCAGATGTGGTGGCTCACACCTGTAAACCCAGCTACTCAGGAGGCTGAGGCAGGAGAATGGATTTGACCTGGGAGGCAGAGGTTGCAGTGAGCTGAGATCGTACCACGGCACTCCAACCTGGGCAACAGAGCATGACTCTGTCTCAAAAAAATAAAAATAAAAAATAAAAATACATAAAAATATTGTTAAACAGCACATGAATGCCTCTGTCCTTTGATAGTTAGTGCTCAGTGCTGGGCGTGAGATATAATTTAAACATTAGTTCTCATCACTCCAGGGAAATAATTCTTCACCACTCTTGCCTTATGTCTTGTCTCAAAACTGAAAAGAATTGTTTTTAAATGCTGAGAAGGTTTGTGGGTGGTGTCACTAAAGACATGAGAGGACACTGGTTAGACGAGTGGTGAGGATGTAAGAGGTGGCAGCACTTATGTAAATGTAAAACATTTGAAATTAATTTGTTAAATCATTTTCTCAGATAGCATGAATGCAATAGATTCTTGCATAATGAAGTATAATTTTCCAGTAGCACCTGGTATCCATTTCTTGTTTCTCTTCAGGTTTTAATTGTGGTTTCAGAGTTATTCACGGATTGACATAATATTTGCTATAGTTGCTTCTAACAGCTGAAGAACATTTTCAATTTTAAACAAAAATGCTCTTCGATTTGTATATGTGTGGATCCAGATGTAACATTGTGAAATGTGATACTAATTCTTCATTGGCAAGTAGATGGACATTGAATTGGGAATAAATTTATTTTTATAAAGTACATAGTAAGATATAATTAAGTAAAAATAATTAAATAAAATTCAGCTTTACGTAAATAATTTTGATTTAAACTTTGATATTTTAAATTACTTTTTTTGTCTTTTAATTTTAATGGATTACTTTGTGTGCTTTGGAAAAAATACCTTTTTGAAACATATTATAAAAATAAACTTTTTATTTTTTGAAATTTACTATTTGTTGAAAATATATTGAAATTTTGTAAACTTTGATACAAATATATTTTAAAATCTCATTACTATCAATAGAATATGAAACATGAAAATCTCAATGATAACAGTGATTTTGCTGAAATGAAGGCAGGAAAAATAAAGCTCATGGAATAAATGAGTAGTAATTATGAACGATGTTTGCTTTTATTACTGATCTATACACTGCTACTAGCCCAGAAACAGAACATTAGAAAAAGACAATGATAATTATGTTTAGTCATTGTTGATATATATATATATATTTCTTTTGCCTCAAAAAATGACATTTATTCAAAGAAAAAAAAGACAAGATGTCCACTTCTTGTCTCCCTTCCTTCCCCTTTCCTGCTGCTCCTCAACCCCCCAAGATTGAACCCTGGCTGGGGCTAGGTAGCCCCTCAGATGAGGTCAGCAACATTGAGGGGCATCTTCCCAGTGGAGGTGTTGTAGAAAGTCTCAATGTCTTGAAGTGTTCTCTTGTTTTCTTCTGTCACCATGTTAATAGCCACACCCTTAAGGCCAAACTGTCCAACTCGACTGATTCTGTGGATATACTTTTCCCTATTGGTGGGAAGGTCATAGTTGATGACTAAAGAAACCTGCTGCACATCAGTGCCTCTGGCCTATGTCAAGAAAGACGACTCTTCAGCATATGCATGAGAGGACAATCTATCCTGAGGGGAAGAGACTTAGGTGTCCATGTAGGCAGCCAAGGAAGGCAGAGGAAATAAGCATCCTCTATTCCTCTATTCCTCAAAGACCTTAGGCATGCCAGATTCTATTCCAGGTTGCTACTTTTCTGAGAGGGGCACTGCATGTTCCCTTGGAGAGGGAATCCCCTTGGATTGTTGATATTTTTTGACTTTTAGTCATTTAAAACCCTAGCTTTATACATGCTTTTCAATTTTGTTGTTGTGAGGGAATATTCATCAAGATAGGTGGGAGAGAGCATATTTTATTTGTTAGCTTGATCTATACTTTTAAATATTTAAACATATGGTACATGGGCCTTGATGTATATTCTTTCCCTAGGTGACTTAGAGTCCTGGTTATTCTCTTGGGTCTAGGCCCAGAATTGAAGGCTACTGAAATTATTATCTGAGCCCTTCCCTGTGTTCACATCTTCCTTCCCCTGTCACCCACTCCTCCTCTAAATTGGAATAGCAAAGCAAAGATCATGGAGAATAATGTATGATTTATGTTCTAACAATCCATGGTTGAGATAGAAAATAGCAAGATGTTCTTTATATAATCAAGTGCTTGTGGTGAGATGAAACGTCCTAGTATCTTTGAGAAGGAACCAGCGAGCATTACCAGCTCCTTGAGGATAGAGGCTATGTAGAATTAATCTTTTTTCTTTAACTGTGCCTAGCAGAGTATCTTGCAAATTAGGGAACGTTTTTGGAAACAAGGTAACTTTGCAAGGCTTAGAAGATGAGTAGAGTTTGCATAGACAAAGAGTTGGAAGCCTCTGAGCTGGGAATGCAATTGTCAGCAAGGTACAAAGATACATATGTGTACCTGTGTATGTGTGCATGTGTGTGTATGCATGTTTGTACAAAGGTACACACGTGTACCTGTGTATGTGTGCATGTGTGTTTATGAGACAGAGAGATGAGACTGAGGGTGGGAGGGGGTGGGGTTAGAAAGGAAGAAATTTTAGCTCAGGTGAACTGGAAGGTATGCTGGAGGAAAGTAAGAAATTAGATGGGTTAAAGTAGGGCCCCGATTGATGCAAGACCTTGGAAAAAAAAACATTATTCTCAAGTTACATTAGGAACATGTGGAACAGAGAGGACAGTACTGCTGCTGGAAAAAAGGTGATTTAATGGATAATTGCGAATTATTGTATTTACTTCCAATCAAACAAAACGAAGTGGGAATAATTAAGACGGTGCCAACGTGTAAGAAATTTGAGTTTTAATGTCTGCAAAGCTCCAGAGTAAGCAGAAAGGAAAGCACATTACCTACCTTACAACCGGGCGCTTTTTCTAAAGATATTTTTAAGAGCCAATTTTTTGAGTGCCTTTGCTTAACTATAAAGAAAGCAAAGAGAAGCAGGAAGGGTGAGGGCCAGGAAAATTTGAGATGATTTTTCCCTTGTTACATAATGAAACTTTAAAAAAAAAGTAGATAAGCGCATCAGTCCATCAGTTTCTTTGATTTTGGGCCAAGTCGAAATGTCCTCTGTTCTGTTTGCTAGTTTTTAAAAAGCTTAATGTTAACAAACTCTAATCCATTTAACTCTTCTTTTGGAAGGACACTTATGCTCATAAGAAGATGCAACACCTGTCAAAGAAAATCTTGTGAGGTTGAGAAGATGAGCAGTTTTTATTAAAGTGAATCCAAAAAAGAACTAGGGCAAATTTATCTCCAGCACTCCTAGTCCTAAGAAAGGTGTTGGAGAATATTTAAGGGAAGGAGCTTGTCCCAAATGGTCCTTTTTTTGTTTGTTTTGTTATACAAAATACAATAAACATGCACCCCACAGTATGGGAATTACCCTGTAAGTAAAAGTCATTGCAATAATATCGGGGAGTTCCATTGCTGGCCCTATTTTCAATTGGCTCTGTGACTTTGGAAAACTAATGCCGTCTTTCTGTGCCCCTATTTTCATTATCTGAGAACTTAAAGAATTGAAATAGATCATCACCAAGGTACACTTTAGGAGGAAGAAATGGAGGGTCAGGGGCAGGTAGGAAGTGGTTGTCCAGAGAAAGGTCTGGGTGCTAAGTGTGTTCATTGTTTCTGGGGTTCATTTTTTCAAGGATTTTGAGCCTTGTCAACTGACAAAGCAAGAAAATGTATATGTGTTTAGTAACTCATTATAAACATATATCTATAAATAGATCTGAATATAGCTGCCTTGTCTATAGAAATCCAAACATAACTTCATACTGACAGCTCCAACTCGAATCCATTTCCAGATGGATCAGTCTAGCCTCCTCCCCTTGTTTAATTGAGACCTCCAACTTCAATAGTGAGAATCTGGCTCCCACCATTTTAGATCCGTTTATTTACTTGTTCAGTTCTAGTATATATGTACAGTGGTATCATGAATGTTAAATTATACCCTGTGGGAAACAACTTTATCAACTAGAGTATAGTGCTTATGTACAATTTGTTTTGGCTTTGATGTTATGGAGTCCCCCATTTTCAGGTTTGTCAGGTTAGTATCTCTCCCTAACCACCTTCAGGGAGGTGGTTTTAGACATTTGTAATACAATTAGATTATTTTGCCATATTCTGCATTTCATCTTGATATTCTCCAAACTCCTAAATGATTTTTGAAAAATTTGCATGCATTAAGGCTCACTCTTTGTGCTACGAAGCTCTGCGGGTTTTGACAAATGCATAGTATAATAATGTATTTACCATTAGAGTATCATAAAGAATAATGTTGCCACCCTAAAAAGTTCCTTGGGGTTTACCTACTCAACTCTCTCTCCTTCCCCCAGAATCCTGGCCAACACTGATATTTTTACTATGTTTATAGTTTTGCCTTTGCCAGAGTGTCATATATTTGGAATCACATAGCATATAGGCTTTTCAGACTGACATTTTTCATTTAGCAATGAATGCATTTGAAATTCCTCCATGTCTTTTTGCAGCTTGGTAGTTCTTTTTCATAAATCACTAAATAATATCCCATTGTACGAATGTACCACTTTGTTTATCCATTCAGCTATTTAAGCACATCTTAGTTGCTTCCTGTTTTGGGCAATTATGAGTAAAATTACTACAAACATTCCCTTGCAGTTTTTTGTGTGGGCATGAGTTTTCAAATCAGTTGGGTAAATACCTAGAAGCATGATTGCTATATCTTATAGTTAGAAACTACCAAACTGCCTTGCAAAGTGGCTGTACTATTTTACATTCCTATTAACAATAAATGAGATGAATATTACTTTTTTAATTGACCCAGGAGATTTAAAATGAAAATCTTTGACTTTGCTGGAAGTTTCTAGTTCCCTTTCATGAAGCGGAGAGTACAGAGATGGTGCAAGGATCAAACACTTGAGTGTTATGGAGACCAAGAAGAGAATAAATTAAGAAAATGGATATATGTGAGAAAAACAGAGTGATTGGGTCTGTGGCTATTCAAAGTATATGTCTAGCTGCTACTTGGCTGTAGCTAATTGTTGTGACACAGGAACTTGGGTCCAGTGTTTCTAAATTTTGTAAGTTTTTCAAGAGAAGCCAAAAATCTAGATTTGTATATACTGTTCCATTTTTTAAAAATATAGACAAGAAACTTTACATATTAAAAGTATATAATTTGGTAAAGTTTGACATATGTTTATGCCATTAAACCCATCACTCTGAACACTTTTCTCATTTTTCTTGGCAATCCCTTTCCTATCCCACCTCCCAGATAGTCATTGATCTTTTTTTGTCACTATACATTAGTTTGCATTTTCTAGAGGTTTTTTTAAGTAAATAAAAGTATACATTGAGCATTCCTTTTAACTGCCTTCTTTTGTTCAGTATAAATATTTTCAGATTTATTGATGTGTTATCAATAGTTTTTTTTTTTTTTTTGAAACAGAGTCTCGCTCTGACGCCCAGGCTGGAGTACAGGGGCGTGATCTTGGCTCACTGCAAGCTCTGCCTCCCAGGTTCACGCCATTCTCCTGCCTCAGCCTCTCGAGTAGCTGGGACTACAAGCACCCGCCACCGCGCCCAGCTAATTTTTTATATTTTTAGTAGAGACGGGGTTTCACTGTGTTAGCCGTGATGGTCTCAATCTCCTGACTTTGTGATCCACCCGCCTCGGCCTCCCAAAGTGCTGGGATTACAGGCATGAGCCACCACGCCCAGCCATCAGTAGTTCATTTTTATAGCTGCATAGTTTTACATTGCATGGCTATACTATAACTTGTTTATCCATTGATCTATTACTATTAATTTAGGTTGCTTCAAATTTTGAGTATGACAGATTATTTGCATATTTGTATATGTGTTTTTATATGGATGTGTATTTTTTATTTCATATTAATATTCTTAGAATGATTGGGTCATGCAATAAATGAACAGTTAAACTTTAAAGAAACTGCCAAAATATTCTCCAGAGTGGTTGCATCATTTTACATTCTCACCAGCAGCGTAGGACAGTTCCGTTCTTCCAAATCCTCACCAACACTTGGTATGATCAGTCCTTTTAATTTTAGCTATTCTAATGGGTGTGTAGTGGTATCTTTTTGTGGTTTTAATTTGCATTTTCCTGATCACCAATAATACTGAGCATATTTTTGTCCTTTATTTGTCCTTCACATATCTTCTTTGATGAAGTGTCTATTCAAATAGTTTGTCCGTTATTACATTGAGTTGTGGTTTTCTTATTGGGAATGGAGAGTTTTAAGAATATATATATTATATATATATATTTTTTCTTTATATATATAATATATTACATATATTCTTAATATATATTATATATACATATGTATATATAATATATATATTCTTTTATATATATTCATATATATAATATATAATATATTCATATATAATATACATATGTATATATAATATATATATTCTTAATATATATTATATATAATACATATGTATATATATTATGTATATTTTATATATATATATATAGTTCTAGTATATGTGTATAGTATATGTGTGTAGCAGTATCGTGATTGTTAACTTATACCCTGTGGGAAACAACTTTATCAACTAGGGTATAGTACTTATGTACAATTTGTTTAGCCTTTGATGTTGTGGAGTCCACCCATTTTCAGGTTTGTTGGGGTAGTGCCTCCCCCTAACCCCCTTCAGTGAGGTGAATATGTATGTATGTATATATATATATGTGTGTGTTTGTATGTGTGTGTGTATTCTATATGCATCCTTCATCAGATATATGCTTTGCAGATATTTGCTTGCTATCTGTGTTCGCTGTTTTTATTTTTTTGGCAGGGTCTTTTGAGGAGCAGATTGATTTGTTCTTGGGTCTTAATTTATAGAGATTACTGAGTGACAACACAGATAGGTCAATGCCATTGAGAGAAAAGTTTGATGTTACTCATAGTTTCCTTCGAAATGATTGGCACAGTATAAAATGCTGGCCACAGGTGAAGCACCAGTGTCAGTTAGGAGGCAGAAAGAAGCAAGTGGAAGGCACAGGTCACAGAACTTATTGGGGTCTCTATTGGAAAGTCAAAGCAGGGCAGGGGAAAAAGCTTAGGATCAGCTCCAGCAAGGCTTTAGGGTACAGGGTTGTCCCTAGTTGTTTGGTACTTTGCCCTGGGTTGATTTAGGGCAGGGGAAATACTGACTTGGTGTGTGAGAATTAGGTAAAGGAGGTGATTGGGGGTATGAACTCTGGATTGGTTAGTTATTTAATAATACATGAAAGGTAGACTTAACAACATGTTATTTACTCTCTCTTGGAATGAACTAGCCCTTGCAGGGGCAGTCTTTCCCTAGGCAGCAAGATCCTCCCCAAAATGTCAAAACATTATAAAATACACAAAATAAAAGTTGTGATTAATACACAGATGTTGGATGGGCACAGTGGCTCACACCTGTAATCCCAGCACTTTGGGAGGCCAAGGTGAGCAGATCACTTGAGCCCAGGAGTTTGAAATCAATCTGGGAAATATGGCAAGACCCCATCTCTATAAAAAATACAAAAATTATCTGGGTGTGTTGGTGTGCGCTTGTGGTCCCAGCTACTTGGCAGGCTGAGCTGAGAGGATCGCTTGAGCCCAGGAGTTAAAGGCTGCAGTGAGCTGTGATTGTGCCACTGCACTCCAGCCTGGGTGACATAGTAAGACCCTGTCTTGAGAATAAATAAATAATACACAGATGTTTTTACATTTAGATAAAGTCCAATTTATCAACTTATCTTTTGTGTATACTCTTCTTTTTGTTCTAGATAAGAAATAATTGCCTCACTCCGTGCCACAAAGATATTCTCCTATGGTTTTGTCTAGAAGTTTTGTAGCTTTAGGTTTTACATTTTAAATCTATGACCCATCTTGAATTTACTTGTGTGTATGGTTTGAGATACATTTTGAAGTTCTTTTTCTTTTTTGCTTATGAATATATGATTCCAGCACCATCTATTGAAAAGGCTAGCCTTTCCTGACTTTCTTGACTTGCCTTTGTACTTTTGTCAAAAGTTAATTGTACACATATCTGTGGGTCTATTTCTGGACTCTATTCTGTCTTACTGATCTGTTTGTCTATCTTTGCACCCATACTACACTGTTTTATTTGTTGTAGTCTTATACTAAGTCTTGAAATCATTTAGTTTTGTCCTCTGACTTTGTTCATCATTTTCAAATTGGTTCCTAGAGAAGATCAATACAATTGATAAAATTCTAGTCAGACTGATCAGGAAAAAATGGAGTAGACACAATACTACCAATATCAGGTGTGAAAGAGTTGATTCTCCAGATACTAAATTTGACCACTTCAATGAAATGGACACATTTCTTGAAAGACACAAACTATCAGTGCTTACCCAAAAAGAAATAGTTAACCTGAATAGCTCTACATCTAACAAAGAAATTTGTGATTAAAAACCTCTAAAAGAAAACTCCAGGCTATTGTTTTGGCTATTGTCCTGTCTATTTTAGATCTTTTGCATTTCTGTAGGAATTTTTGAGTAAGTTTATCAATTTCAACAAAAACCTACTAGAATTTTGAAATTTTGATTGGCATTTCATTGAACGTATAGATAAATTTAGGAATAATTCACAGCTTAACAATATTGGGTCTTCTGATCCATAGACAAGGTATAGCTCTCCATTGATTTAGATCTTCTTTCTTTCTCATCAATGTTCTGTAGTTATTTTTCTTTTCACTATCCTCAATCACAATGGGAATGTGTTCTGTACTTTTTAGTGTACAGACCTTGCATATCTTTGTCAGCTATTACCCAAGTATTTTAATACTTTTAATGCTATTGTAAAAGGTATTAATTTTTTCTATTTCTAATTATTCCTTAGTGTTATGTAGAAACAGAATTAATTTTTCTATGTTGATCTTGTATCCTGAGGCTTTACTATAATCATAAATTAGTTGTAGTCTGTTGTTTTTGTAGAGATCATCAGATTTTCTACATAGATGATTATGTGATTACAAATAAAGACAGTTTTGTTTTTGTTCTTTCCAATCTGGAGGCTTTTATTTATTTGTTGTTTTTTTCCTGATTTAACTATATGAAACTCTCTATAGAATGTCGAATGGAAGTGGTGAGAGTAGAAATCTTTGCCTTATTCTTGATCCTTAGGTGTAAAATAATCAATGATGTTAGCTATGGTCTTTTAAAAATAGATATATTATATCAAGTTTCTTCTAATTCTAGTGCTTCAAGAGTTTATTTCAGGAATTGATGTTGAATTTTAACAAATTTTTTTTCTGTGATAATAGATATCATCATATGATTTTTATTTTTTTAGTTTATAAATATGGTGAATTAAATAGATTGATTTTTGAATGTTAAAACACTGATGGATTATGATATATTGTCTTTTTAATATATTGTTGAACATGCTTGCCAAAATTTTTTTGCTATAATTTTACACCAAAAGTCATGAAGAATATTGGCCTGTAGATTTCTCTTCTTGTAATGTTTTTGTCTGGCTTTAGAATTAGGGTTATGCAGCCTCATAGAATACATTGGGAAGTATTCCCTTCTCTTGAATTTTCTGTGAGAGTTGGTGTAGAATTGGTACTAATTTTTCCGATATATTTGAGAGAATTAACCAATGTAGCCATCTGAGCCTGGTGTTGTCTTTTGGAGAAGGTTTGAAATTATAAATTAGATTTCTTTGTTAGACATAGAGCTGTAAAGATTAAATGTTTCTTCTGAGTAAGTATTGATAGCTTGTGTCTTTTAAGAAATGTGTCAGTTTTATCTAAGTGGTCACATTTAATATCTGTAGAATCAACACTTTCATACCTGATATTGGTAATTTTGTATGTCTTCCGTTTTTTTCCTGTCAGTCTAGCTAGAGTTTTATCCATTATTGATCCTTTCAAAAAACCAATTTTTTTGTTTATTTGTATTATTGATTTGGTATAAGTAGATCTATTTCATTGTTTTCTGCTTAGATCTTTATTATTTCCTTTGTTGTGCTTACTTTGGAATTAATTACTCTTCCTTTTCTAGTTTCCTTAAGGAGAAAGCTGAGGTAATTGATTTGAGGCTTTTTTTCTAATATAGGTATTTAGTGATATAAATTTCCCTTTAAGGATGGTGTCAGGGAAGGTAGTGGAGTAGGATGTGCCAGGAATCTGTCTCTCCAACTGGACAATAGTACAGCAGAAACTGTAAGAGGTAAGTGTTTTTGGACCTCTAGAGTTTATTTGAATGTTTGCCACTTCTGGGTGAAGACCTGGGCTAGTAAATTGCAGCAATTTTGGTCACTTTTAACCAACAGTACAGTGGCAGCTACCTATTCTCCTTCCACTCCCAACCCTGTGGCAGCTGCTGAGGAATGGCAACTTGTGGTTTTGGTGCTGCTTGTGTTATCCACAGTAAGTAATAAGGACTTTGTTCCCCAAATATTGGGGTTTTGTTTTATGGTTTTGAATTGTTGCTCTAATGGATGAGGTATGGGCATGGAGGCTGGATGCCATTGTTCTAACCTCCATGGGCTGAAGTGTTTTCCAGGATATTGAAAGGTCTGAGCCTGTTCTTTGGACAATCAAAGGCAACTCTGCATATGGAGAACGTTAGAAAGTAACTGCTTATGCCCAGAAAAAGACACAGATGCAGTAAAAACCTGATGAAAGCTTAAGCTTTTACTTTAAGCTGACCCAGGCATAAAGCCATGCTACAACAATCAGAAAAAGAGCAAAATCTGAAGGAGAAGAATCTAATTTCCATAGTTATTACATTACAAGATTCAAACTTGCAGTTTACACCAAAAAAAAAAAAAAAAATCACAAAGAAACAGGAAAGTATGGTCCACTTAAGGGAAAAAGATAAGTTGACAAAAATGTACCTGAGGAAGCCCAGATATCAGATTTACTAGACAAAGACTTTAAAACAGCTGTCTTAAAAATGCTCCAAGAGCTAGTGGAGGATATGGAAAGAGCTCTAGGCACAGAATTTTGTATGTTATTGAAGTTAAATTGGTCTAAAGTCCAATTAGATTGTTATAACTTTAGGATGTTAAAGGTGAGCCCCATAGTAACCACAAAGAAAATACTGAAAACCAAAACATTTCACTACAAAAAAATAATCACAAGACAGTAATAAATGAAGAACAAAAAGCTATATGGCAAATAGTAAACATATGGCAAAATGGCAGAAGTTTCTCCTCATCAGTAATTATTTTAAAATGCAAATGGATTAAACCCCCAATACAAAGACAAAGACTTGCATAATGACCCCCCTCCCTCACAAAAATGAGATGATCTAATTATATTCTGTCTACAAGAGACTTACTTTACATCCAAATGCACAAGTAGGTTGAAAATGAAATGATAGAAAAAGATATTTCATGCACATAGTAACTAAAAGAGAGCTGAAGCAGCTACACTAATATTAGACAAAATAGGCCTAACTTCAAAAAAGTTCAGAGGACAAAGAAGGATATTATATATTAATAAAAAATTCAATACAGAAATATGATATAGTAATTTAAACATTTACATACATGAAGCTTGAATTACTGTTGTTGCCTGTGCTTTTGGTGTAATATTTCTGGACTTGTTGCCAAATCCAATGTCATAAAGATTTTCTCCAGTGTTTTAAGAGTTTTATAGTTTTAGCTCTTCTGTTTAAATCTTTGATTCATTCTGAGTTAATTTTTATACAGTATAAGGTAAGAGCTCAATTTTATTCTTTTGCATATTGATATCCTGTTTTCCAGCATCATTTGTTGAAAAGATTGTCTTCCTCACTGAATAGTCATGTTATCCTTACCAAAAACTGTAAGGTTAGCCAAGAGAAAGGATGAGAGAGAGATCCAAGGTTAGGCGAGGAAGTTTATTAACCTGCTGGCTGCTCCACCACAGACAGAGGAGGCAGCACTAAGCTTACAGAATGAGGGATTTATATTGGGGAGGGGAGTTTGAGGGAGTTCTTTGGTATGGCCACATCCCGGGGTTGTGTCCTGGTTAATTTTGCCACATACCAGCTTGTGATGTTTATTACAGGAGGGTGTAGGTAAAGTTGGTTTATACTTCCCATGACCTTCCCCTGTGCAGTCCAGATGGTTTGTAACTGGGGTTTGCTTATCGCAGCAAGGTCTGATAAGTGAAGTCTGCTGGCTTTACCATGGCACCTAGACAAGGGTTTAGAAATGGGGGAAGGGTGAGCAGCACCAAGAAGCTTTCTTGGGGCAGTTTGTCCCTAACAAAAATCAACTGACCATATTTGAGGATTTATTTCTGGTCTCTATTCTATAATATTTCATTGGTCTATATGTCTGTCTTTATGCCAGTGCTATACTATTCTAATTACTGTAGCTTTATTGATAATGTTATTCAAGTTTTCTATGTACTTTCTGATTTTTTGTCTACTTGTTCTATCAGTTATTGAGAGAGGGATATTGAAATCTGCAATGATAATTGTGTATTTGCTCATGTATCCTTGACGTTCTATTAGTTTTTGCTTCATGCATTTTTAAGCAATGTTAGGAAGAGCATAAACATTTAGGATTATTACACCCTCTTGATGAATTGACCACTTTATTATTGTGAAATTACCTTCTTTATCTCTGGTAATAATTTTCGATTTGAAATGTACTTTTTCTGATATTGATGTAGTAATCAACTTTTTAAAATTAGTGTTTGCATGGTGTAACACTTTTAACTTTAATCTATTTGTGTCTATATTTAAATCACATCTCTCCCATTCATTTATGTATGTAATTACTTATTAATATTAGTATGGACTCATGGGTATTTATTTTATAATTTGGGTTATAATATAATGATACCTAATTTTTTTTTTGCTCAAAATAACATGAAAACAGTCTTGTTGGTAGAATATTTTTTCTTTCTTTTTTTTTCACCTAACTCACCCATAGCAAAATATTTTTAAAGATATTTTTTCTCCCTCCCCTTCTTAGGAGACTTCCATAATATATATGTTAGTCCAACTAAATTTGTTCAACTGATACTCTTTCCTGTTTTTCTCTCTGTGTTCCTTTTTGTATAGTTTCTATTGCTATGTTTTCAAGTTCTTTTCTCTTTTCTTCTGCAGTGTCTCATCTGCCATTATTCCCATACACCATTATTTTACAATCTCTGATGTAGTTTTAACTTCTAAACATTGCATCTTTGTCTTTATTTACCTTCCATATTTCTTTTTAAGTATTTTTTTCTTTTATTATTATACTTTAAGTTTTAAGGTACATGTGCACATTGTGCAGGTTAGTTACATACGTATACATGTGCCATGCTGGTGCGCTGCATCCACTAACTTGTCGTCTAGCATTAGGTATATCTCCCAATCCTATCCCTCCCCCCTCCCCCCACCCTACAACAGTCCCCAGAGTGTGATGTTCCCCTTCCTGTGTCCATGTGATCTCATTGTTCAATTCCCACCTATGAGTGAGAATATGTGGTGTTTGGTTTTTTGTTCTTGCGATAGTTTACTGAGAATGATGATTTCCAATTTCATCCATGTCCCTACAAAGGACATGAACTCATCATTTTTTATGGCTGCATAGTATTCCATGGTGTATATGTGCCACATTTTCTTAATCCAGTCTATCATTGTTGGACATTTGGGTTGGTTCCAAGTCTTTGCTATTGTGAATAATGCTGCAATAAACATACGTGTGCATGTGTCTTTATAGCAGCATGATTTATAGTCCTTTGGGTATATACCCAGTAATGGGATGGCTGGGTCAAATGGTATTTCTAGTTCTAGATCCCTGAGGAATCACCACACTGACTTCCACAATGGTTGAACTAGTTTACAGTCCCACCAACAGTGTAAAAGTGTTCCTATTTCTCCACATCCTCTCCAGCACCTGTTGTTTCCTGACTTTTTAATGATTGCCATTCTAACCTTCCATATTTCTACTTAACTTGTTAATACTATTATATTTTATATTTGTTTTAACTCCCTTGTATTCTAATTCTAACATCTCTTTCAGTTCTGGGTTGGTTTTTATGGATTGAATTTTTTCTTTATAAGGCATATTTTTTTGGCTTCTTTGCATGCCTGGTAAGTTTTGATTGGGTTCTAGACATTGTGAATTTTATTTGTTAGATGCTAGATGTTTTTGTATTCTTATAAATATTTTTAACCCTTGTTCAGGCACACAGCTGAGATATTTGGAAATATTTTGATTCATTTTGTGTCTTGCTGTTTAAGATTTGGTAAGTGGTACAAGAGCAGTGTTTGGTTTAGGGGTGTATTAGTCTGTTCTCACACTGCTATACAGACACTGCCGGAGACTGGGTAATTTATAAACAAAGGAGGAGGTTTAATTGACTCACAGTTCTGCATGGCTGGTGAGGCCTCAGGAAACTTACAGTCATGGCAGAATGGGAAAAGGCATGTTTTACATGGTGGCAGGTGAGAGAGCGTGTGTGAGGACAGGAAAAACTACCATTTATAAAACCATCAGGTCTTGTGAGAATTCACTCACTATCGTGAGAACAGCATGGCAGAGACTGCCCCCGTAATTCAATCACTTCTCTTCCTCAACATGTACTGATTACAACTCAAGATGAGATTTGGGTGGGGACACAAACCTAAACATATCAAGGGCAAATTATTTCATACTACTGAAGCAAGACCCTTTTGGGAGCTGTACCCAATGCTCTGTGAATTATGAGATTCTCTCGTCTAGCTGTTGAAAATAGCCAATATTCTTGGCTTCATGTGAATGCCAAAAACTTTTTTCCTAGTCCTTTTGGATGGTTCTTTCCCTGGCCTCATTTTCTGACTAGTATTCTGCTGAAAACCCAAGTGGGACTCTGCAGATATCCATGGTCCTTTCCATGTGCATCTCTCTCCTTTCTGATAGTTTATCCTGTGAATTCTAACTATCTTAGTCTTTCAGTTCAATTTCCTCAATTCAGGGACTGCTTTAAGCTCCTTATAAGTTACTCTTCCTCCTATTCCCTGTCTTGGAAACCTTCTCAAGGAAATATACTGGGGGCAGTGACAGGGTTCATCTCATTTGTTTATCATCTTTCAGGGGTCATTGCCCTTTATTACCTGATGTGCAGTTTCTTGAAAATTTTTGTTACATATGTTTTGTCTTTTTTTTGTTGTTTTGTTTACTTTGGTTTGCTTGTTTCAGGCAGGAGGGTAAATCTGATCCTTGTTACTATATGTTGGATAGAAGTTGAACATCATTTGTTAAATATTGACATTTAATACAGAATTTTAGAAGATATACTGCAAGCAAACAAAAACCATCTGGTATTTCTTTTAGCCCTTAGGTCATTAGTTTGTGATCTCTGAGATAGTCAGTCACATGGACAGGCAAAAATGGCACTTTTAATTGAATGTAGTAAGAGCCATGATAAAAGTTGCTATGGGAGCTCAATAGTTGAGGCTCTAACCCCACACTAGGTATGAGGAAGCCTTAATGACTGCACACATGTTATTTGATAAAGAAGGCATGGTGGGAGGAGATGATAGCTCAGGTCAGAGATTCACCATGGATAAAAACATATTGATGTGGAATCACATGGCATGAAGTAGGAACTATAATCAGTTTGATTTCATCAAAGAATAATAAGTAAGTGTTCAAGTGAGAGTTCTCCAGAAAGACAGAATCAATAGGATATATGAGAGGGGATTTACTAGGGGAATTGACTCACAAAATCACAGGAGGCAGAGAAGTCCCACGACAGGCCCTCTGAAAGCTGGAGAACCAGAGAAGGCAGAAGTGTGGCCCAGTTCATGTCCTGAAGCCTCAGAACTAGGGAAGTCGATGGTGCAGCTTCCAGTTTGAGGCTGAAGGCCTGAGAGCCCTAGTTAAGCCATTGGTGCAGGTCCCAGAGTCCAAAAGCCAAAGAATCTGGAGTATGATATTCCAAGTCAGGAGAAAAAAAAAGTCATATTGTTTGGGAAGGGAGAGAGGGAGTAGAGAGAAAATCCATCCTCTTCCTTCTGTTTGTCCCGACTGGGTCCCCAGATTGGATGGTGTCCACTAACACTGAGGGCAGGTCTTCCTCTCTCGGTCCACTGACTCATAGGCCAATCTCTTCTGGAAACACCATCACAGACACAGCCAGAAACAATGCTTCAGCAGCCATCCAGGTGATCCCTCAATCCAGTCAAACTGACACCTAAAATTAACCATCGCATCAAGGTAGAAATGGTGGGTAAGACTGGAGAAATGGGCAGCTAGCTCATGAAAGCCTTATCTGTCATGCTAACACATTTAGCCTTAGTCTTGTAAATAATGGAGAACTTCTGAAGGTTCTCCTATGAAGCAGGAATGCGACATTAGAGACATCACCCTATAATGGGGAGGATGGAGTTGAAGGGCAAAGACTGACCTTCAGAAGGTAAGTTGGGAGGTCATTACCTTTGTCCAAGGAAGAGAGGCTGGGGCCTTACTATAATATGGGGTTAGGGATGGACATTTAGGGAGAGAGATGAGAATTATTTAAGACTTAAAAATGTCAGGACATCTTAACTTACTGTGTGTGAGGGAATGCAGGAGAGGGTGTGGGGATAAAATAAGTTCCAGTCCTTTGGCTAGAATAACCACATGAGAAATGCTGGAAGGAAATGTTACGAGCTGTGGTGGGGAGGAACAGTTCTGGGGCAGGGAGAGTTCAGGAAATGCTGAGCTTGAGGTGGCTGTGAGAAGATGCTCTTTTTGATGCTTATTCTCTCTCTCTCATTTGTGCCTGCCCTACTGGTGGGACAAAAAACGTAAGAGAATTTAATACCTGATTGAGGAGACTTTTTCTCAAAATCAGATTCCCACTCACAAAACTCTGATTCTTGGTCCATTTATCAACAGCCTCTGATAATTTGGGGGAAAGCCATTTAGGGCTGCTATATTAGGTTGTGTACATTGTCTGTGGTTCTGCTGTATAGCCACCATTCGTATCATAATACAATGAATGATGCTCCCTGGAACTGGTCTGCATGTGCCCTGGGCAGCTGTATGTGGGGTGTATTGTTGAGTTATAGAAACAGCCTGATCTTGACTCTTACTGGACCATTTCCACATTGGGTGACCTAGGTCAAGTCGCTTAACTTTTATGATCCTCTCTTTCCTTGTTTATACTGTGAGCCACCTTACAGGGGTGGCTGTGAGAATTAAACAGGTTACAAATTTAAAAAGCATTAGTTGTTATTCATATTTTATCCCACCTTTTAAATCTATTTGCTAATATTGAGGAAGTTGGGTGACAAGCTTTGGATGACATATTTGCTCCATGGCAATGGTGGCTATGGCTAGAGGAACATAGAAGAAAGACAAAATCAAGATTCAGGACTTGAGGACTGAGAGGGTGCAACAATATCTTTCATATCTTTCTGCTGTTTTGCTCCCCTTCTCCAACCATCTGATTCCTGTATCTTCCTAAATCTTTGTAAGGGGCTTGGGCTGGGTATAAAAATGAGAAGTAAGGGCTTGAGCAGTGGTTTTTAATCTTAGAAGCACACTAAAATCACATGAGAGTGCTAAAAAGTACTGATGTCTGAGTACCACCCCAAGGGTTTGTGCCATAATTTACCTGGGGTACGACTTGAGTTTTTGAATTTTTAAAAAAATTTTAATTTATTGTTGAGATGAAGTCTTGCACTGTCACCCGGGCTGGAGTGCAGTGGTGTGTTCTTGGCTCACTGCAACTTCTGTCTCCCAGGTTCAAGTGATTCTCCTGCCTCAGCCTCATGAGTAGCTGGGATTACAGGCACCCACCATCATGCTGGCTAATTTTTTGTATTTTTAGTAGAGATGGGATTTCGCTATGTTGGCCAGGCTGGTCTCGAAATCCTGACCTCATGATCCGCCCACCTCAGTGCTGGGATTACAGGCAGGAGCTGCTGTGCCTGGCCACTTTTGAATTTTCTAACGCTCCCTTGCTTCCAATGTGCATCTGGGATTGAAGAACCACTACTTTAGCCTTTGCATGTCACTGATATAATTGGAGGCCAGGATTACAGTCTGTGCTGGGGGCAAGGGAGGGTTTTCTTTGTTCTCTTTTTGTTTTGAGATTAGTGTTTGTTATTTGGGTAAGCTGGGCTGAAACACAGATATAAAGATCAGAATGGGGCTGGTGAGATGGGCTTTCTAATCTCTGAGCTTTTTGTTGTTTTTATGGTCTTGTTATGAGAAAAATGTTGAAATTTACTTATGAAATAAATCCATAAATAAAAAGACACTCTATGTTTTCAAGAGGAATGAAATTGGCAGCTGATGTCTCCCTTTCTGCTTTAAGGGTAACTAAAAGCATTACCATATTAAAATTTATTGGGTTCGGAAGGAGACAAGAGGTCAGTATGAGGATAAAATAGCTTCTTGCCAGACCCAACAAATAACAGTAGAGGACACATTTCAATTTGAATTGAAGATAAATGAGGGATACAGTTTTCAGTATGTCTCATGCGTGATTTGGAACATATATGTACTAAAAAAATATTTGTTTGTCTTAAATTCAAATTTAACTAGATGCCCTGCTTTTTTTTTCTGGCAAGCCGAGGGTAAAACTACTCATTGAAGCTGAGAGAAGAACCTGAAGCAAGTCAGGGTGAGCTGGTCTAGGAATCAAAAGTCATGGTTTGACTATAATCATAAATGGGTTGCCATTGGCTTAGGTTCTTGGGATTAGTCCGGCTTCGAGAGAAAGAATTGAAAACTAAGTAGCCCACAAAGCTGTTTTAATAATACGATCTCTTACGTGGATATAACACATATACTTTTCCAAAGTGCTTTCACAATACATTCTCTCACTTTATCCTCCAAACCACCAGAAGTTTAGCTCACATTAGCCACAGTTTGACAGTGGAAAAACACCAAGGGCTAGAGCAAAGAAACTGCTCTGAAGTCCTCAAATGGGTAAGTATTAAATCAAGACCTAGGATGTATTTTTTTTTCCTACTTCTAGCTCATAGTCATCTTTAGGTGTGGAGTTAACCTTTTAAAATAGAGGTGCCAGGCTGGGTGTGGTGGCTCACACCTGTAATTTCAGCACTTTGGGAGGCCAAGGCGGGAGGATCACTTAAAGCCAGGAGTTCAAGACCAGTCTGAGCAACATGGTGAAACCCCAACTCTAAAAAGAATAATTTAAAAATTAGCCGGGTGTGGTGGTGAGTGCCTGTGGCCCCAGCTACTCGGGAGGCTGCGGTGGGAGGGTCACTTGAACCTACATCACATTATTCTAAAACTTCCTGAATTCATGGAGTGAAATGGAAAATTCAGAAAATAAAAGGAAGTACATTGTAAAAGCAGATTATAATAAAGCCCAGAGGCATTGAATTTTGGCCTGAGTCAAAATTCAGTGGGATCCTCCAGGCTCCAGTGAGCCATGATCACTCAGCTGCACTTCAGCCTGGGTGACAGAGTGAGACCCTGCCTCTAAAAAAAGAGGTACCAAGGTGCTTAGACTGTGTGTGTGTATAGACTTTCAGCAGTGGGGACAAGTAGTTGTCAATATATTATCTGTCCTAGTAAGGGAGGAAGAGGTTAATCTATTTAATATGTACCTAAACCTATGAATTTTACCCAGGTCACTCTTCTCACTCCTATTCCATAGCTGAAACTGAATTGAAATCCACCTTGCAACCACAGCTCTGTCATAGGCAGTTCTTTGGTCATACTCACTTCACATCTGCTCTAGCTTCTTCCTCTGTTACTGCCTTTCTTTGCCTCTTGGCTCTTGGTTTTATTTACTGTATCTGGCTCCACAAAGACAGATTTCAGGGTCTCAGGTTTCATCATGATTATCCTCTAGAAGCAACTTGACTTGCTCCCCTCCTCCAGCTCTTCCAGTTCCGGCCATCCCCACTGAGTTCCAGCCCCTAGGCCCAAGCCTGCTGTCTAACCACATCACATTATTCTAAAATTTCTAAACATTTTAGGAGAAAATGATGTACTGGAACTCAAATTATCCAATTGTCAAATATCTAAGTTTGGTAGGGCATTGGAGACTCTGAGGTATTGAATGAGGTTGACTCGGGCTGAAATTCAATGCCCCTGGGCTTTATTATAATCTGCTTTTACAATATACTTCCTTTTATTTCCTGAATTTTTCATTTCACTCCATGAATTCGGGAAATTTTAGAATAATGTGATGTAGTTAAACTAGTGGAAATATCCGAGCTACAAATCTAGCTCTTCATCGGATTTAAGACAGGGCTGATTCTCCATTGTAGGGTGAAGTTCAAACTCCTTAGCCTGCCATTGAAGACCTTCCCCAGGCTGGTACCTGCCTGCCTTCCTACTTTTATTCCTCATGTGTCATCTGCTTACTCAAATTGGTTTCCCTGCTGTTCATGGAACACTCCTTATATTTTGTCTCGTCTGACTCTGTTCCTGTTTCTGGAATGGGCTCCTCCCCCCATGCTATCTACATCCTAAGCCATCTCAAGGCCCAGCTCAGATGTCACCTTCTCTATGAAACTTTTCTAACACCCTCTGATCTCCTAGGCCATTTTTGTTTGCACCATTCTTTGATGATTTATTATATACTAGGAATGCTGTTCAAAACACTGAGCACTAACTGATCATAATAGCTGCTGGCCATAGTGCTAGCACATGACTCCAAAGGCCCTTCTCTGTGCCAGATATTTCCCTATATATGCTGAATGATGGAGAGGCCTTTAAGGCCTGAGCAAGGGGTCAGAGTGGTCAGAATAGTGGGGAGCACAGAGGTGGGAGTGCTTTGGGACAGATGCCATTTGCCACCCAGAATAGAAGTATTTCAAGATTTTAACAGCACAGACATAACAGTGCATACCAGATGAAGTCATTTTGCCATATATTGTCTTATTTTTCTTAACTGGATTTATGTGTATGTTTTGGAAATCATTTAGTCCAGGGCTTCTTAACCTAGGGTCTGTACTGTAGACTCAAAGGGAGTTGATGGCATTTACCAGATTTTCAAAGGTACGTGTAATGCAGAGAAGGTTAGGAAACGCTGGTCTCTCCAACACTTCCATTTACAGATTAAGAAACTGTAGCTGAGTGAGGTTGAGCATAAGAACTATGCATGCAATAATTTTCAGGGAGATATATGCCATCTGCGGTCCAATTCAAGTTCCCTTATTAAAGTTACACTTACAGTGTTCCATGACATCAAATCAATGAACTGTCCTCACTTTTTCTCCTGCAGGGACCCTGGAGGGCTTGCCTGGTTGGTCAAGACTCTTGGTAAGGTTGGCAGGGAGCTGGTGCAGACAATTGCTCTTCTTAAACAGTAGATGAAGTACTGGCACTAGTACTTAGCGGTCTATTGGGAAAAGGAGTTCAGAATTCCAGTACAAAGAATCTAAAGTTGGTTGTCAGACCAAGGAGAGGGATTGAAAGCAGGTATTAATAATTTACTGAGCATTTACTATCAGATAGGCTTTTTGTTTTTATTAAGCTATTTAATCTGAATGAGAATCTTATGAAGTAGGAACTGCCATCCCCTACTTTACAGATGAAGAACTCAAGGTCCAGAGAAGGTAAGTACCTTGCCCAAATGTATACAACTAGGAGAATTAGGATTTGAACTAACGTGGTCAGGCTCCAGCATCTTCACTTCCAACCACTATACCAGGCTGCCTCTTAAGAGTTGGGTTGTGGAGCCAGGGAATGAAAAAGCAAGGAAAGGTGGGTTTCAGTGAGTGGGTGGTATACGTGGGGTTGGGTTGGAGGAGGCCCTACCAAGTGCTGATACCCTTGGCCAGGCCTCATGTGGTCTGGTGCTGGGATTCTGGACTTGTGTCAAGAGCAGTCATAGGGTGGATAGAGTGTCTTAAGAGTCTGAAAGCAGCTTGCATTGTGGTATTTATTTACTCATCTGTGTAGACTCCCCTATCTTGGTATTAAGGACACAAGATGTACTTACCACCTGGAAAAAGAACTTGCAGTTCTTTCCAAAGGAATAGAAAATTGAGAATGTGACAATTTCGTTTTGGGGCTATGCTCTCTCCTTTGTAGGTTGTTCTTGTCCCTTGATGCTGTTTCTTTTCTTTCCTCCACGGTCCTCTCATCCTTACTTCCCCTCTGTCAAAATTCTGTTCTTAGGAAGGGAAGGGAAACCCTTTGAGACTGAGATGTATACAGCTAAGGGGGCATAAACAATTACATCTCCTGGATATTATTTTGTGCATGTTTTGTTTAGCTCTTGCCTTTTAACTCCTATGCCTCCTGAAGATCCATGTAGTTAGCACCACATGCAACTAAGCTCCAAGCACTCCCACTGCATTTTCAACCCAAGTTGGGGACGCTTCCTTGCCACTGGGCTCTTGCTTTGCCTCCTCTTTCTGTGTCTGCATTTTCTTTGGGTCTGTATATACCAACCTCTTCCCTAGCACTAACTGGCTGCTCTTCTTGTCTCCCCCGACCATTCCTCACCACCACAAGCCACGTCTGAATGATCCTGGTTGGGAAGAGGGCCTACACTCATCAGAAGCTATACTGGGTTGACTTGTGTTGAGGTAGCTACTTGACTGGGGACTGGGACTGGAAAGAGCCAGGGGATGGGTGTGACCATTCCTGAGGTCCCACCAGCCTTTGAACTTTATACACCTTATCTTATTGAATCTTCCCTACAACCCTGTGTGGGTTGTATTTAGTGACCTCATTTTTTAGATGAGGAAATTGAAGATAGGAGAGTTTAAAATAATTTGCTCAAGCTCACACAGCTAATAAATGGCAGAGCTGGGACCCAATCCTTATCTGTTGGATTGCAAAGTCCATGTGTAATATTTCCCCTGCCCTGGTACCAGTAAAGAAGCAGCACCCATAAATCTAGTCTGGGGTAATAAGGAATATAAGGAATGGCCAGAAATTTAAAAGGAAAGTAAAAGGGCTAGCAGTTGAGTGGACATTGAAATGGAGCAGCCAGAAACAAATGAACAGGAAAAGAGCAAAGATAGAACTAGAAAGTCTGAGACAACTACAAAGAGTGAAGCTGGAGTTCTTGGAACTTTTTGTTTTTGGTCTTCGGTCCCATGGTTTGGAGGAGGGTGGCCTGGCCCAGGGGTCCAGGGTGGGTACCCCTCAGCTGAGCTTGGGTCCTCACTCCTGGATCTGTTCTGCTTACAGTGACCACTTCACTGACTGAGTTCCAGCCCCAGGATACTGCTCCAACCTCGGCCAGAAGCAACATGGGGCTCAATTCAGCCTTGGATGGGACAAAAGGAACAAAAACTAAGGGAATGAACAAATAAGGCATCCTGGGTTTTAGACATTAAAGAGTTTTCTATAAGCTTGAGGATGACCTCATGTAAAGTTATATAGGTGATTTTGGCCCCATGAACGCTCACGTCTTGGTCTTTTGACCTCCCTTATGGTCTTTCTAGGAAGATCAATTCTTTCCCTCTCCCCACTATACTATGTACTTTCTGGCTGGGAGGAGAGATGGAGGCTGCAGATGGCTTGGAGGAGCCCCAGTGGTCTCAGGTGTAGCTATTGAGGCTGGAGAGGGAGGATTCCAGCTCTACCCTGAGTGGCTGACTCAACTCAGCTCCACTCTTAGGGCTCAGAGCAATGGATCATTTTCTTCTCTGCTTCTGGGTTTTAGGCAGTGTCTTGAGAACTGCATGGCTGAGAGAGAGGAAACAGGTGGACACCATGTGGGCTGGAGGAAGCCCAGGGTCACCAACCCACCCTGGGGCCAGAAGGCAATTGTTCCCTTTGGAGGATGGTGTGTTAATCATCAGACCACTGAGCTGTCAGGCTGCAGAGAGGGGAAATTTAAAGTCAGGGCTTGTTAGATTTGCAACAAGGAACTGATTTAGCAGCAGTTTGAGTCCCTTTTAGTCCTTCTTATTCTCATCAGCAATAAGTTGGATGTTGGAAAAAATTTAACATGGTAATTTATGCCAGGTGAACTACACTGTGCTCTGTGCTTCTGGGGTGCTTTCCTGGAGTCCTGGAACTTTGTAGCTGGGAAAGGCCGTCTGGTCCAGTGCCTGATGATTGATTGGTTCTTGGTCATGTTTATTCAATCATACTGATTCTCTGGAGAAGGGAAGTGACCTGCCCAAGGTTGTGTAGCATGTTAGGGCTGGAGGGGGTCTGGTCCCAGGCAGCAGGTGCCCTTCTCCACAGGGACCATTGAATTCTGTGCTCCTGGAAACCTCCATCATAAATACGATCTCCAAAATGAGCTGAGTGGAAGGGCAAATGTAACGAATTTCACACATCACATGTTATTTTCCTATTGATTTGTTAATTTTATAGATAATTTATATTATATATTGTCTTTAGAATTAATGAGCATTTACATTTCTAAGCCTTCTCCCTTGGCCACTAGATGAAACTTGTACTTTTCTTTTCTTTTTTTTTTGCATTTAATATGCTACAAATATTAAGTGGCCCAGGGGGTTTACATATCTGCTGGGGGAGGCAGTATGGTTTAATGGAAAAAGAAATGGATGAGGAACTAGGCAGGCCTGAAGTTCAAATCTTTTCTCTGCTACTGATCACATATGTAACTTTGGGCTGGTTACTTAATTTCTCAGAATCTGTGTTTCCTTATCTGTGAATAGGGCAACAGGACATTTCCCCCAACCCCCAGTGGGTTACTCCAAGGATTAAATGAGATAATACATGCATAGCATGGCATCTAGCATATAGTAAGCACTCAATAAAAGTTATTAATACTGAGTACTTAACATTAATTTTCTTCCACTTATAGGATGTTCTGTTTTCATCATAGAACCCTCATTAAAAAAAGAAAAACCAAAGAGCAATTGCCTTTTAAAATGGAATGTTCTTGTGTTGGCTCACATAAGTGGAAATGCACATCTGTATTTTGAATTAGATCACCTTGTGTTTATAGCATCTCTGGGGCATACAAAAGACTTTTACATTAGTTTTGTTTAGTTTTTTATAAGCTCATGAATTTTCACAGCATTCTTATGAGACAGGAATTAGACATATTGTTCATGAATTAATGAAAGTACAGAGAGGTTTAGGCACTTGTCCAACATCACAGAGACAAATCAGTGACAGCCAGGAATAGTATCGACATTTCCAGGCTGGAAACTTGGTACTGACTCGCTGTCCACTGATGACATGCTCGATGTTTTTGTGTGTGTCTTTTCTCCTGCAGTAGGGTTTTGCATCTCTTAGGTCCTCTGTAGTGGCGCAAAGGTCATGAAGGGTGCACACAGAGCTTCTATCAGATATTGGCCACTCCTCCCCTATGCCGGTTTCCACTGGATGAGCAGGGAGGGGCAATTAGAGCAGTGCTGATGAGAGGGAAGTGGAGTCCATGAAATGTCCATCAAGCTCTATTCCACAACCAAAGGCACTTCAGGCATTCGTGAGGTGGTGGTAGTGATGGTGAATATTTTGGGGGACCAGCAGTGGCATTCCCAATGCTTCTAAAATCACCTTGTAAGGGTGGGGAACTTTCTGGTTCTGGGTGAGGGGTTCTGATGGAAATTATGGTGTCAGATTCTGGGGTCTGATTGCCTTGCTTTTAGGGTGGGCACAAGCCCCGCTCTGGCAGAAGGAGTCTGCTCCTCAAAGGCAGCCCTGGGATAGACTCTGCAATGACCGAGTGGTCGTGCCTGGTCTCTCTGTTAACTCTGGCCATCTCAAAACTTGGGATGACTCACAGACTCTTCCTCTTTCATGTTTTTGGACAAGCTTTGTCTTTTCTTGACTTACCTGCTAATTATACTTGGGGTCAACCTTCACTCTACTTCGATCACTGTAACTGTGTTTTGATATTTAAAAAAAATTATTTTTTATATTTAGAGGATACAGTACTTTGTTTTCTTTCCTTTACTTTTTTTTGTTTTTAAATTTCCATGGGTTCTGGGAGAATAGATGGCATTTGGTTACACAAGTACGTTCTTTAGTGGTGATTTGTAAGACTTTGGTGCACCCATCACCCGAGCAGCATACACTGAACCCAGTTTGCAGTCTTTTATCCCTCACCCCCTTCCCACCCTTTCTCCCTCAGTCCCCAAAATCTATTGTATCATTCTTATGCCTTTGCATACGAATCCTCATAGCTTAGCTCCTATCCCACTTATGAGTGAGAACATACGATGTTTGGTTTTCCATTCCTGAGTTACTTCGCTGAGAATAATAGTCTCCAATGCCATCCAGGTTACTGTGAATGTGATTAACCCATTCCTTTCTACGGCTGAGTAGTATTCCATCATATATATATATACACCACTAACTATGTTTTGATTTTCTTCTTTTTTTTTTCTGGCAGCCTAACATTGCACTGTCTCTGATTTTCAGCTTCAAACGCTTGTCTTGTGGCCGACCACTTAGTTTTCTGTCCTTGCTAGCATATAAGAAGAAAGAGGGTGGCACAGGTGGATGGCTCAGAGGAACTTTCCTGTAGGAGGTAGGAATTGAGCTGGGCTTTGAAGTTTGGGAAACATCCTAACACGTGGAGAGAGTTGGAGAGGGGGCCTTAAGCAGCAGGAGCAAGAGCAAGGCGTACAGTATGGAGTCATAGGAAAGCCATGGTTCTAGAGTTCAAAGGGTGAGTCAGCTCTGATGCTTACAAGAGTCAGAGTGCTTACACAAACCTGACCTTGGGCAGGTTCCTTAACGTCTCTGGAGCTTGGCTTTCTTACCTGTAAAATGGGGATAATACAACTTACTTCTCAGAGTCATTGGGGCTATTAAATAGTACATATAAAAGCAACTAGCATGATGCCCCTGGTAAGTTCTCAATAAATGTTGATTTTATGTCATTTCATGCTGCCCACCATGCTGGTTAACTTAGGTGGGAGAAAGAGCTAGAAAGGGGAAGAAACTCCTGTTACTGCTCTAGCCTCTTGCCTGGCCAATTGCTCAATGCTGAGTAAAGGGAAAGCTTCTTAAACAGATGTGCCTGTCCCTCCAGGGCCGGTCCTTGAGTGTCTTGATTCCTGGAGCTTGCACATGGGGCTAATGCTGCGTTATCTTGCCCTTGTTAAAACTCAGCCTGGGGATGTAAAGAGATGTCAACTCCTCCCCCTCCCACATGCCTGTGTCCCTCATCCTTCCTCCCTGGGGTGGTGTATTCCAGCTATTGTAGGCTTTGTGAATTTAACAAAAGGCATCTAAGGAAACCCCTGTATTGTGTTGAGTTCAGGGAGACCTTGATGTTGGGAGCGGCCTGGACTCATTTGCTCTTGTTAACCAGATGTGCTTGTGTGAACATGTCTTGTCCCAGCTCAAGTTCCTTTTTCAGGTGATCTTAGCACCCCCATCCTGTTTATCTTGCTGCTAACTATGGCTCTTTCTATATTTATTGATCATCTGCTCTGTCTCTGGGTTTTGATCTTTGCTCCAGGATTTCTGTCTCTGGACTTGAACCTCTGCTAACAGAATGTTGTCATTGTCTGTGGTATTTAATTTTCTAACTCCTTTTCTTAAATTTGATCTAGAGGTCTCACCAGGCTCCGTCTTTTCTCATTAGTAATTAAAAGTACTACTGATCACTGCCCAGGCATTAACACTAGGGGCTCTGGACTGGATGTCCAGAATTCTTTATTTCTATTTTTAGTTGAATCCCTGGATCCAGATCTTTTATATAGGTTTGACTACCTATATCCGTCCAACGTGTCAGAAATGTCTTGCTAGGATTTCTTCTAGGCTCCAAACTGATAAATTCCAGCAGAGATTCTGATTCAGAAGGTTGGTTAGGGAAGGAGATAGGGTGAGAGAGAACTCCAGGGAACCAGAGCCTAGAAACTGCCTAGAATCCCATGTGTTTCTGATACAGGTGGATCATGGATCAGACACTCTGAACAACACTGATCAACACTGAAGTTTCTGGAAGTCTGACTTTCATATAAAGGGAAATATTGTCATATTGGCCAATAGAGATTTAAAGTCGCAAGGTTTAAGACCAGGTAAGAATAACTTAAGAAATCAGATCTTCTTTGCAGGTGGCAAACAATTTAATTTCCTAAGTAAGCTAAATGTTCTCTCCCTAAGTTTGTCTCCTTTAAGTATTTTCTTGATTAGCTGTTTCTTCAGAGGAAACTCAGATGTGAACTTCAGGCAATGTTTTGTTCACATTACTTTTAAATTTTGAATGTGTTCATGTCTGTGTTTATGACCTGTGCCTGGGCTTACAGAGTATAAAGTGTATTCTCATCAGGCCCCATTGTCACTTTCCCCTTCCAACCCTTGCCCTTAATCTTCCCCATATTCCAGCCAGCTCCCACTAACTATTGGTTGCTGTTCCAATAAGTACTTCATGGGCAATCTTTCTCTGAGTTGTATTTTTAGAGGAAGAGATGAAAGGAGACTGAAAAATTAAAATCAAGATAAGCAGTCTCTCCCTTGGAATGTTATTAAGAGGATGTGGTCATTTAAAAGTACTTTCCCCTCTCTTCTCTTCAGTGTTTGACATCTGAAGTCATAGAAGATGCTATCATACCTTGCTTTATTAACATGGCTAGAGTCACCTGTTTCAAAAGGCCCAGGAACATTAACCTTAAGTGAAAAGAAAGTGGCACGAAAGGAAAGATAAAGGGAAACTGGCTTTTGGCAGCAGGAGACACTGGCTGTCAGCCAGGCTCCTGCAGCTACGCTGTTAAGTGGCCCCATGAAATTATTTTACGGGGAGATTATTTCCACTATCTGAGTATACTGAGGCTGTCGTGGTTCGGACATCTTGTGAAATTATATAACTCGTTGCTCTTCCAGGAGAATGCGGGAAGCGGGTAGTAAGTTAGGAAAGAGAGTTGACCAGGCACATAATTGGAATTGGCTTCCTTTGGAGCTCAGCAGGACTTGCCGAGAAGAGTCGGAGGGTTCAAGAGAAGTTGGAATGAGGATTATACACACTCTTGCCATAGCCATTGAGCCCAAGGCAAAGAGAGTGTTATGGCAGAGCAGAGTTGTTGAAGGAAAGGCGAGGGGAAGCAGAACTGGGGGCATGGGCTTCACCCAGCTGGCAGAAGCCCTGTAGCAAAGCACTATTGCTAATTCAGTTTTCTTGCACTGAGCCTTGGGCTTACACTGGGCTTATTTCTGGTTGTTAGAGGTTGAATATTCCTAAAAGATAGATGGAGTGGGACAGGGTAGGGGTAGTCCTTTTGAGCATGGTGACCTTATAGCCCAGCCTTTATGAGAGAGTACAGATTCCAATGCCCTTCTTTGTTGACTCTTTTGCCCATTTGTCAAAGTGTATGTCCTGATTTTGGGGTGGGCGACCCCTGTGCTTGGTTTCTCCAGCAGAGTATCACAGACTGGCTTTGGATTCTGTTAATCTTCATTTCCAGGTCTGCTATTTCCCCTCCAGAGTCTAACAAGGCAAGTGATTTTTAGTTCATTAGTATATTAGACTAGTTCATTATTCTATAGAATAGCTCGGACTGAGGAAGGAGTTTGATTAAAAGCAAGACAGCTGGTTTTGCTTCTTCCTGAGCATAGGCAGAACCTGCCTTATAGCAAGCTACCTTGCAAATGAGAAGAGCCAAATGCCATAGAGCCAAGAAGAGTGGGGGAGGGGGCAGAGATCAGGTGTGAATGGATTTTGCCACCTGGGAAGCCAGCTCAAAGCATTTGTCATCATGATGGCTTTATCATCATGGAGAAGGAACAGTAAATTAGTATGCTGGCAGGAAGTACTTTCCATTCATTAAAGAAAACGATAAAAAAATTATGAACTGTAATCATCTTGTAGGGGTGAAGGTGGTTATTAGTCCCAGGCTGTGATTGCTTTGGAGCCTAGCACTTAGTAGGAGCTGGATCTTGGTGTTGCATGTTGTATGAATCGCCTTGACCTTGAGTTGTGTGACTCAGCAGTTTTCTGGGAACAGACACATATGTCTTAAACATTAAAATCATTGGATGTATATGTGAATAGCTAGTAATCAAACATGACAAAAGTGTTTGCTACTTTAAAGAGGCCTTTTATATAAATACCTATGGTTAGAACATGGTATTAATACTTTGGATCCTTTAAGGTCAATCCAGAGTAGTTTTATGTTAGTAAGTGACTGATTTGTTGAAGGCCTGCTTTTTGATTGTGATTTTTAAAAAAAAATCTTACTTTTGTCTTATTACAAAAATATGGTATCTTGTAAAAATACTGAAAAAACCCCTCAAACCCAAACTCAAAATGGTAAGCAACCCTATGAAACAATCACTACCAACATTCTAAAATATAACCTTCTAGCCTTTTATATATGCATGTATATGGGTATATATATATATACCCTTATACACATTTAAAAAACTTTTAAGTTCAGGGGTACATGTGCAGGATGTGCGGTTTTGTTACATAGGTAAATGTGTGTCATGGGGGTTGTTGTACAGATTATCTCATCACCCAAGTATCAAGCCTAATATTCATTAAGTATTTTTCCAATCCACCCTCCACCCCCAGGTAGGCCCCAGTGTGTGTTGTTCCCATCTATGTGTCCATGTGTTCTCAGTATTTAGCTCCCACTTATGAGTTAGAACATGTGGTATTTGGTTTTCTGTTCTTGCGTTAGTTTGTGAAGGATAATGGCCTCCAACTCCATCCATGTCCCTGCAACAGACATGGTCTTGTTCTTTTTTATGGCTGTATAGTATTCCATAGTGCATATATAAATATTTTTACAAAAAGGAGATAATATCATGTATTTTACTAAATTATTTTTCTACCTGTATGTATATGTTTATATAGACTTTTTTACATTTATTTTTTATTTTTTGAGCCTGTATCACTGGCAATGTTTTTTATCCTTTTTAATAAGTAAATGTTGTTTCATCACAAATTCCTTAATCACTCTATTGTTAAACATATAGATTATTTTGATTTGTTTGGCAACAGAAAAGTTTTGTGATAAATATCTGTGTCATAAAATGTTACATATGTATATCATTTCCTACTACATTTCTAGAAGTAAATTCTAGTTCAAAGAATTTGTAAAATTTTAAGACCTTGTATAGGTTTAAAATAATATCCCCCCCCACCACACAACCAAGGCACTCTATTTTGCATTCTCATCAGTAGTGTTTCAAAGTTCTATTTTCTTCAAACACTGATCCACTCTGGAAACTATTATTAAAAAATATTTTCCAATTAGACTGGTGAAAATGTGTGTAACTTGAGCATTTTTCATCTGCAGTAGTCAATTGTATTTGTTCTTTTGGAATTTGCTTTTATTTCTTTTGCTGCTTTTTCTACCAGAGTGCTTATGCCTATAGATGGTAAGAACTTTTTGTATATCTCACATGTGTCTTGCTATTGTCCCAGAACAAATTTTCTGAAAACAGAGTGACTACCTTTTAATTTAATTAGGTCATATCTTCCTTCAATTAAATTAAACAAGTATCTACTGAGTACCTATTAGGTACCGGGCACTGTGCTAAACAATAGGCAATAAGTGTACAATTTTGTAAAATGACACTTACCTAGCTCTCAAAGAACATATAGTCTAGGGAGGGAAGAAAAACAAGTCAATAAGCACATTAAATCATCTGATAAAGAGGTGTATTCTTCCATTCTCACACTGCGAATAAAGACATACCCGAGACTGGGTAATTTATAAATGAAAGACAAAGACTGGGTAATTTACAAAGGAAAGAGGTTTAACTGACTCACAGTTCCGCCTGGCTGGGGATGTCTTGGGAAACTTACAATCATGGCGAAGGCACCTCTTCACAGGGTGGCAGGTGAGAGAATGGGAGCCCAGTGAAGGGAGAAACCCCTTATAAAACCATTAGCTCTTGTGAGAACTAACTCACTATCATGAGAACAAGATGGGGGAAACTGCCCCCATGATTCAGATATCTCCACCTGGTCCCTCCCATGCATGTGGGGATTATGAGAACTACAATTCAAGATGAGATTTGGGTGAGGACACAGTCAAACCACATCAAGAGGTAACCATTAGATGCTTTGGACACAGGTAGAATGGGTACCTAAACTTGTCTTAGGTAGTCATGGGATGTTTCTTGGAGGAAGAGATGAGTACACTGAATCCTAAAGGATTAACAGTAGTTAGCCAGACATAGAAATACGTGTGTGTGTGCAGGCCAGTGAGGTGGAATAATATTACTAAAGTATTATTGCATAGTTAATACAATGGTATAAACAAAGGTCAAGGAGCAGTTGTATCCCTTAAATGTACACAAATTTAAAAAAAAGGAAAGCAAGGTAAATGCATGGAATTGCTTATACTACATACAAGACGGGAGCTCATAGTGGGAGGGGTAGAGTAGGGGTTCCATTTTTTAGCAAGAGATTAGGCTGAAAAGTAAGAAGTGGCCAGATCATGCAGCATTTTTATATTGCATACTAAGCAATGTGGATGTCTTTTTCTGATAGTTTAGATTTGACATTGTTGGTTTTCAGGAAGACAACTGACAGAATCAGATTTGCTCTCTGTAAAGAGTCCTCTGACCCCAAGGGAGGGAATGGATTTGGGGTTAGGGGCAGATTCCAGGTATTCCTTGAATCTGAGAGAGAATTTAGGGGGCTCCTAAGGATGGGCCTAATGTCAATGTAGATAAATGGACGTGTTTGAGAGATAATTAGGAGGAAGAATCAATGGGTATGATTTGCTGAGAGGGGTGAGGAGAGAGGAGTCAAAGATGGTATCCATATTTCAGGGGGATCAGGATGTCATTCACTGAGCTTGGGAACACAGGGGAGGAATAGTCTCTTTAAGAGGGAAGGAGGTTTGGAGAGAGTTCAGTTTTGAATGTATTAAGACTTTAGTGGCTGTCATACATCAGAGTTCTCCAGTTTGATATGTAGATCTGAAACTCAATAGAGTTTTCAAGGGATCTAAAGAGTCTTGGAGTTATTAATACATCAACAGCAATTGAAATAGAAGAACAGACCAGAATGCCAAAGAAGAGTATATAGAATGAGAAGACAAGAAAGGCCCCCAGAAAATGCCAAGTAACTCCATTATTTAAAGAATGAGAAGGGAAGGTAAAGATTGAGATGGAACCTTTAGAGAGAAAGGAAACAGTGTTGTCATGGAAAGCTTTTTCAGGAGAACAGCATGCTTATCACTGCCAAAAGGCACTGATTAATTAATTAAGACAAAGGATGGAGAGCGTCCTCTGGACTTAGCGATGAGGAGTCTTTGACCTTGTTGGTAGGTATTTCATTGGCGATGGATGCCAGATTCTAAAGGGTTAAAGATTGAATTAGAGGTGAAGAAAAGAAGAAAGTAAATTCAGACATCTCTTTAGAGAAGGTTAGTTTTGCAGGGGTGAGAAGTATATGGTGGCAGCTGAAAGACAGATGGTTTTGAGGGGAAGCAGAGGGGAGCAGGTGCTGATTAGGCTGTAGAGATCATGGAGGCTGAAGTAGAGAGAGGGTGCTAATAATGAATGCCTGCAGGCTAGAAGGTCTGTCATGAGTGGCATCTAGGATTCAGGTGGACTCATTAGTCTGAGATAGGAAGGGGGGTTCTGTACCTTTTATGACAGGAGAAAATAACAAAGGATAGGTGTGGACGGGTATGGTGGCAGGGAATTGAGGAATTTGCCATGTGATGGTTTCTATTTTGTCTGTGCAGTAGGAGGCAAGATTTTCTCCTGGGCATTAGAAGGGAGGTGGCTGGGTGGGAGGTTTGAATGGATTGGAGAAGGTTTTAATAGTTGCTATGGAGAGTAGAAAAGGAAACTGAGCAGGGAAGGATAAGAAAATTCCCAGGCAACACTGAGGGTCTTGTTGAACTTGAAGCTGACAAATTTTAAGTGACACCAAATCTGTTCATGGATTTATGATTTTTTTTTCTCTAGTGGAGAAGGCAGACTCCAGGGCTGGAATTTTTCCAGTTGAGTGTGGCAAAAGATTGATGAGGCAAGCTATTTGAGGGCAGTGCAGTGGTATGGTTGAAGTGATTAACCATGGGTTCATGGTTGGGCAGAGAGGAGATGATGATAGGAGAGGTGTTGAAAGATCAGGAGAATGTAGAAGGATCAAGGGAATGGAGCTTAAAGAATGGGTATAGTGCAATTAAGTGAATAGGAGAGCTGTAAGGAAAAGAAGCCATAGTTAAAAGGGGAGATTTTGGATTTCAGAATTGCATCAGTTTCAGAAAAGGGTGATATTTAACATATGTAACTGGCATGACATGGAGAATGACCAGTCAGAGTGAACAGCCAGTACAGCCATACTGGTGTGTACCTCCTGTTTCTAGGGTGTGGCTAGGGAATGCAGGTTATCATTATTGGAGCCAAAGAAGGATTGTAAGTTTGGGTACTGGATGAATCACTCACATAAATATTGAATTTTCCCAGACTTATGATGAGACTTGAGAATGAAAAGGAAAATCATAAATCTGACATGAACATCATTGATCAATGAGAGGCAATTTCTGTCAATATCATTCCAAGGTATTTTCGGACTGGATAGCAGTGATGTAGAGAGGAGAAAGGGGTATGCCCTCAGTCAATCAGAAGCTCTATAGGACAGTAGCAGAATTATATCTGGAACAGCATTGGGAAAAGAGGCACACGAACCCCATTTGTCAATCTCGAGACTTGGAATAATAAGCGTCCATTTGGGAGGATTGCATGGGACAACTTTTCTTGAGAAACCAGGTTTCAGTTAAGACAGGACACCGGAGGGAATATTAAAGAAGAGATTGAAGATGTAGTAGAAATGTTTTAAAAACCGTGGAATGGACAGATTTTGGAAGGAGGAGAGTAGTGGGAGATTGACTCAGGGAGGAACATAAAGCCATATGGGAATGTACAGACAGGAGGAGCTAGATGATTGCGGAGGCTTACATTTTGAGTGTGAGTTTGGATGACCAGAATATAAGGCATGAAGGGATTAGCAGGCTTCAAGGTTTCCAGATAATTAGTCCTAGCAGCCTCCCAATGCATACAAGATGGGGAGGAAAGGAGCTTAGGCTAGTGTGGCAGGAGAGAGCTATGGCCAGGAGTGATTGAGTTTCCAAGAAATCCCAGGACAAGTGAGTGGGCTGTCATTGGAATTGGTTCCAGGACTGTGACCACATGTTGGAAACAGCTAGTCTCTTGCGGGACATATACTGTGTCTGGTTTTCCTATAGCAGAGTACACCTGCAGTGTGACTTAATTGTGCTAGATTTGAGAACAACATTCTGTCCTCAAGTGGAAGCCACAGATCCCTTAGTCCTGAGGGGGAGCAGAGATGTATTTAATTGGCAGGTAAGGATTGGAATCAGTGAGTTCTCTGCTTAGTATGCTGCGGGTCATACAGGCATAGTGTTGAGAAGCATACTGGTACTTAGTTGACATTTATTTAATAATCAGGCTTTAATTAGTTATTTACAAAATGGAGCGATGTGCATTGTTCTTTAGATTTTACAGTAGGGTGGTGGGATAGGCTTAAGCAGTGTCTCACCTAGGTTCTCAAGTTCTTCTTTGAGGTAAAAAAAAATCAAATCAAAGGGTCATGAGGATTGCAGTTTGTGGTAGAGCTTGAGCATAGGGAAGAAGAATTAGTGAGCAGAGGGGTATTAGAAGAATGACTATGTGACAAAATAGCTAAGGATACAGGAAACATGATGGAGCTTGACTTGCAGGTGGATATAGTCTCTCTGTGTTCTAGCTCTCTAATACAGTGCTTTGCATAGGTCAGGCTAATATCTAACCATGTTTGTTGGCGAGTCTTTTGTTGCTCAGATTAGCAGTTTTCTCTACTAAAACTACAAAAATTAGCTGGGCATAGTGGTGGGCACCTGTAATTCCAGCTACTCCAGAGGCTGAGGCAGGAGAATCGCTTGAACCCGGGAGGCGGAGGTTGCAGTGAGCTGAGATCTCACCACTGCACTCTAGCCTGGGTGACAGAGTGAGACTCTGTCTCAAACAAACAAACAAAAAACCAGATTTATAAAATCTTAATTAAATAATAATGTTTGGTGACCTACAAAAGGAAAAAGTCAGAAAAACATTCTTCATCCAAAATGGTACCTCAATACTCACAGTGAGGGTGAGAGTAGAATCTAAGTGATGGGAATAACTTTAATGTAAATGGTGAGAGTTATATGTATTGAGGGCTCGAGGAATTCTATTCTTTGGGTACTTGCTATATGGTAGACACTATTTTAAGTCCTTTATATGTAACACATTGAATTCTCAGTTACTTTTGGAACTAAGGCCTACTATTTGTCCCTATTTTGTAGGGGCATTTTCATAAATGAAAAAAACTAAAGTGTGAAGATATCAGACACTTGGCCCAAGGCCACAGAAATGGTAGAGGAACTAAGGTTTAAACTCAGTTTATACAAATCCCAGGTCTGTTTTTTTTTTTTAAACACTATACTATAGTGTATCATGCAGTCTCTCTGTATAAATAAATATTTATAGAAGACTATGGATGAAGGATAATAATAAAAGAAATGTGCTCTTTTTCCTTGGCCAGGTCAGAGTAAAGCAAATGCAGTACATATTTGGCCCTTAAGTGACAATTCATGTACTATTTATTAGTTGCTTTGGGCATAACTGAACTTGGGAAAATGCAATTTGGAGCTAGAAATGAATGATGTTGAGAAAAATGCCCCCATTTGAATTTAAAATATGGGAAAAATTCACTAATATTTAATTGTGAAGATAACCTTCACAATTAAAGATGTCTCTTATATAAGGTGTCTCTTGAAAAAAATTATACCACCGAAGCTCCCCTTTTTATGTGACCAAACTCATAAGCATCCTTCAAGACCCAGCTGTCATTCTGTTGTGAAGTCTTTGACCATTTTCTGAGATAGGGAGCTTTTGCTCTCATTGTCGCAACTTGTATGATAACAGCTGACCCTCGTTGAGCATAATCGTATATTGGGAATATTGTAAGCAGTTCACTTGTTTTATTTCCCCGTAGCAGCTCTGTGAGATGACTGTCACAATCCCCATTTTACAGAGGGAGAAATTGATGTGTTTTGAGATTAAGAAACTCATCTGACATCATGTGGTTAATGAGTGACAGAGCCTGAATTCAAATCTTTCGTTTTAACTGTAGAGCTATCTGCCTTCCTTGTCACACTGATTCAGTTGTCTTTTTCCCCCTCCTCCAACTCTTTCTAAATCATTCATTTAAAGGATTGAAGATGCTATTTTAGCGTTGGGGACACACTGGTGACCAAGCACGCGCTTCTCCCCATCATGCTTTCAGTCTAGGTGAAGGATGGAGAAAAAAAATCTTCCAAAAAGAGACAATAGCATAAATAAAAGACCTGGAAGGGACAGATCCCAATCATTCCCAGAACTGCCTATGTGGTGGGAGCGTAGAGGTCACTGAACAGAAAGAAAGTTGGGTCTTACAGCTGAGCAGCCTGTAGACCTTAAAGCTTCTTCCAACTTTGTAAGGAGTTTGGGATACCATCAGTGAGAATAATGGGAGCCACTCAATGTTTTTTAAAAAACTTAGGAAATGTTGATTTAAACAATATGTCAAATTTACATATTGACAATTAGTGACTTTAAAGAAACTAATCAGTCTGTGGTTCATGTTCAGAAATTCTCATTCCATAAGTTTTTCAAGAATAACAATGAAAGACATGGGGGGAAACCAATAAAACGTAACACTTTATTATTATTTTTATCTTAGAAGGAATTCACCAAAGGCTTCATATTATGCTATGGCATCTTTAATTATAAAAATAAGCAAATAAAATAACTTGCATCTGTCATTACCATGATATGTTTCATAACCTTTATATGCACATGGAGCTTAAAAATGTAATTTAACAATAAATAATGACATATACCAGATATGCTCACTGTTTATTCCAGTACTCAGCCAAAAACCTAAATATCATTTAAATTATAAATACATAATGCAAATATAATGGCACAAAAATGTCTAAAGTGCAACCAAATCACAAGAGAAGAATCATGCAAACTGGTCTAGGTCAGCCCCCGAATCACTCTGCAGCAAACACAAGACGAAGCTTTGGAAGTTTAAGGGGGAATTGGAGGGAGTAGGGTGGGGGAAAGAGAAGCAAAAAACTAGCAACATTGTGAGAACTGCTTCTTTCTGTATGTGTAGATATATGTATTGTAGATACATATATAGATATCATCATGGGGAGAAAAGGGGGGTACCACGGTTTGAAGAGGTCACAGCCAAAAAAAAAAAAAAAAAAAAAGAAAAGAAAAAAGGAAATCTACTGAACTGAAGAAAGAGAGAAATTTGCTAGGAATACTCATGAACTACTTGTCGCATTGGGGTCCTGGCTTAGTTGGGTTTGCAAAATGGACACAACACACAAACTTTAATAGCTTTTCTGATTCAGAGAAGTCAGCCTTGCCTGGGGGTGGGAAGTGTGGGAGGGAGGGGAAGAGTCTAACTTAGAATATGGTCTACCTGATTTCCAAGAGGCTAAGGCAGTGTCCATAAGTTTGGGGACCTGGGGATGGGACAGTTCTGAGTATAAAAATGCCCTTAACAATCTGATGTCAGCACGCTTAGAGGCTGTGTGGGGACAAAGGCAGCAATGTTTGTGCTGCTGCTGCTGCTGCTGGGTCTGCTGCAATTGCTCTTGGTCCTTGAGCAGCACGTTACTGGTTTTAAAGGCTTTATGGTAAAGTTGTATTGCTTTTCATTTTTCTGGAGATGTGCCCTCTCTCCTCCCACCAGGATCCCTATCACTCGATTTGGTCAAATCTTGAGTTTAGCCTAGTGAGAGTCAAGCACCAATAGTTTCTACCTAAGCGAGTTTGGAGTGGCCCCTGCAGTCCTACCCCTCCTCCCTCTCTTCCTCTCTTAACATTGACCTTTGGTGGGCAGTGACGCTCATAAGGGACTGTTGGGTTCAAGGACAGTGACCCTGAGAAACTACTGTTGTTCATAGATAGGTTAGTCATTTGACTTTGGTGGTCGCCATCTTGTAAACATCATGGCAGAAATGATCAAACCACCAGCTCTTTTTCCCTCTTTCTTTCTTTCTTTTTTTTTTCTTTTTTTTCTATTTTTTTACGATCCTACAGAGATGGTCCAGCTGCCAGGACTACTTTGGCAGGCAGCGTGCTACAGGACGAAAATGTAAGAGAAGTCTATTAAGGCTGGACAGCCCAGGGTTATTTATACTCTCTCAGCCCCAAGTCCCCCGGACTAAAGACCTAAAGGCTGATTGACTCATTCCTGATTGATTTAATGGAAAGTCTCCCACCCCATCATCATTTGCCAGAGTACCAGGCACCGATGAAAGGGGACGAGTAAAGAACTGCCACTTCCTAATGTATAGTAGGCCTTATCACACTGTAAGTGGTCCAAGCCCGTAGGGATGCTCTTTTTGGTTCCTGGAATTTCCAGTTGGATGTGACAGAGATCTTTCAGTATAGGTCTAAGTCAAGAGTAGCCTCTGGGTTGAGGTGGGCTGGGAGATTAACATCTTACCTGGGGTCCTTCAGATAAACCTGTTGGTTTTTCCTGTCTCATACAGGCCCATCTTAAGTTTTGATGTTGAATTAAAACTACTTCTACCCCCTTAGTTATAAAAAAGGCCACAAGGAGCATTTATGTGGATATCTGGAAGTGAGATAGTTATTCCATTCCCAGGAAAAGAAAAATAAAGCTAAGTTACAAAACTAAATCTATATGCAATAAAGTTATTATATACTGCTTTGTTTAAGCAGAGTCCTCTGGAATTTATGTACAGTACATTAGTTTTCAGCTATTTATATTCCACAGTTAGACCTTAAGATTCTCTGGTTTTAAGACAATTGTTAAAGATACTTTTAAAGCTCTGAGCAGTTACAGTACATAAAGATGTTAGCTTTTTGTTTTTCATTAGATGCAAGAAGATGCAGGCTCAAAGTCTGGTTGGACAGCCAGGCTCAAGCAATTTGGTAAATGTGTCAGAAAGAAAATTAGACATTGGAGGATCAAGACCATAAGACACTAGCTCATTAGAGATCAAGAATTCAAATGTGACATTCATATTCGTCCATGGCCAGCACAGATTCATAACACGAATTCCATTTAACATCTTTATGAGCATTTAAGACATGCATTTAAATAAAGTTTCCTTATCAGCTAACTCTACTGGGGCAACCATTCTAAAGGGATCCACATCTTCAAATTACAATGGCTGGAGAGTTACATGAATGTTTTGTGTTTGGGGGTGGTCTCAGGGGAGCAGGGGAAAAAACATGGCAGAGGAAGTTGGTAAAAGAGGGTACTTTCTCCTGAGGAGAGGCAGAATGATCACATGGATTTTGTTGGTGGGAATGCTGCCATTGCAGAATGTTGGGATATTGATTACAGAAGCCTAGTTTCATGCAATTTTCTTTAAGGGGGATAGAAAATAGGAACTACTTTAAAAAAATCAAACCAGGCACAGTACACTCAAAATTGGTGTGTCAACACCCCTAAAATGATACTAGTTTGGTGAGGTTGTGAATAACCTCTCCCTGGTTATGCACTCTCATGGGATGTGCGTTTGATGTGGGAGGGAGAGTCCTCCTCACCTCGGAGGTTCCTGAGGAGGACTTTCAGCTTCTGCGGCTCATTGGTGCGTCTCCTGTTGAAGTCAGCTCGTGGGTGTGTTTGGGCACAGTGGTCTGTCTGCAGGATGTGGAAGAGGCTGGCCATGTTAGGCCCAATTTTCTCCATCAGGCTGTCTCTGATTGTGCTGACTGTGTCTTCATCACATTCCAGAAGGCTTCGGACAAGTCTGTTATAGTATCTGCATCAAGAAAGAGAGTGCATATGGTGGTCATCCAATGAGAGCCAGGCGAGACCCAGGCTTTCACCCGGGCTCTAGCCAACACGAGTCCCTAATGGCCTGACCATGCAAACATCAATAGTTCATCAGCTGAAGGTGGCTTTTGCTCTCTAACCCTTGTGCCATGTCACCCTAGTTTCAATGCATCTGCTCCTAGGGTTTACCACACAATGCAAGACAGATCTTCATGTTTAGAGTTGAGGAGATTTAGATCACACTTTGAAGAGCAGGCTGACTGTGGTGACTGACATTTTTAGAAACAGAATTACAGAGCTAGCTGGGACCACAGAGACCATTTGGTGACTAGTTCAACTCTCATTTTGTAGAGAAGAAACTAAGGTGGATGAGCTGAAGCAAATTAGAATGAAGTGAGTCCAATGCTCAACACTGAGATTAGTAGCCATTGTACATGCATGTGTAATTATTTTGATGCTTTTTTGTAATTTTCCTTTTTTTGGTGGTGTGTGGGCACAGGTGTGTGTGTGTGTGTATGCAGATGTGTGCATCTTCTGATGAAACTTCTGTCTAAGGCCCCCTCTTCTGTGTGCCATGCATTTTTCTACAAAATCTAATGCCCTTATCACATACTTGGACAGCCCTGATAAAAGATATTGACTGACTCCATCTTCAGCCCTCCTTCAAAGGTATATTGTAGTCAGAAGGCCAAATCCTAGGCAAGAAGGCTATTTAAATGGAAATATTGGTGGTTTTTAAGGGTTCATGCTACTATAATTCATGAATCCTTCTTCTACTATACCAGGGTTTGCTAACCTCTTCCCTTTTTGGATATTTATAGATCTTTGTTTGCCATCACATAGGCCAGCATTTGATGGTTTTGTGATGGCTTTATTTCGCTGACTAGACTGTAAGCTTACTGAAGGCAGGATTTGTGTCCTTCTTTGTATTCCTTATGGCCCGGTGCCATCGTGCTGCATTGCCTGATCACTGCACATTTGTTGATTTATTTTGCAGCCACTAAGGAAATGGAGTTTTAAGAATATAATTCTCTCCAATAAGTAGTGATTCCCAGAAGAAAACTTATCTGTAGTTTTAGTAAATTTTACCAGAACCCCTTGTGTTTGGTATCAGTTACCTTCATCTTTGCAGTGAATTCTTTAAATACCCCCAAGCAATGTAGCTAAGCTTTGTGGCTCAGAAAGGATTAAACTGTCTAATATTTAGGGCATATCAATGACTTGTCCTGTTATTTGGGAAGACAGTTCAGTTATTATCCAACTTAGACTGGGATGCATTTGGTCCATTTTGTAGTCGCAGTTGAGTTGTCAAAACCCATTAGCTCTGTGTTCGCTAATAAGAGACTCAGTGACAGTGACCTGCAGTATTTACATGGAGAGAACCTTTTCTCAGAGGAGCCCAAGGATCTCTGGGGTCTTCCGTGAAAAGAAACCTGTTTATTTTTAACTCACCAAACAGTGCACAGGATCAAACATCTTTCTAGAATAACTTAATCCCCCAGAGAGGTTATTTCAAAGATGTGTGGTAAATAGCATGGAACGTGGGTAATGAGGTGATATGGTCACCCTTCTGTGGCCCAGCAGAAGGAAGCTGGGGACTGAGAGGCAAGTGCAGTGTCTTGGTTGCTGACACAGGCCTGGCGAAACCCTTCCCTCCAGGGAGAATTATATCCAGCTGTGGTCAAAACTGGGACTCTCTGGCACAGAGGAACATTCTCCAACTCTTTGGAATTACAAAGCACATGAGTCAAAGGAGATCTCGTTTGGATGGGGAAATGGGGAGAAAACCAGTTTTGGAGAAACACAGAATAAACAACTTTGCACCAGCAGCTTCTGACATCTACACACCCATATAGATCTCCAGGCATCTCCTGGCTCTTGGGCTCTGCTAGGACCTGGGTCCTTGGATGGCTGTGTCTATTTCAGAGGGTGATTAGATCCTGGTGGGTGGTTTCTGATCTCCCATCCCTCCAATAAGGACTTTATAACTTAGAAGTTAGCCCTTCCATTTCTAGAAAGAGCTGTTCATGCTAGATGAGTCCCCAGATAGGCTGGAAAATACAGTCTTTCCCTAGAAAGGGATAAAAAGAAATGCTAGTTCTTCCTTAGAAGGACTTGAAACCTCTTGTCTGGACAAAGAGTCTAGTACCCTTAAGGTAATTAAGCTTCTGCAGCCAGCTTTGCAGCTTCAGGGCCATACATTTCCTTCAGGCCCCACTTTGTCAGAGTGCCTGCTCTTTTTTGGAGGGTTTCTACCTTTCTACCTTTACTGTTGCTTTGTCTGCTGGCTCAGATATGACACCTGACCTTGGTGTTTCTTGACAATGACCCTTGCCAGCCTGAGGGCTCTTAGTGAGAACCACCCACCCCCACTAGAATCTACCCTATTTCCCTCATGGGGCTTTTGTTAACTCAGCAAGGGCAGGCTGAGAAAGCTCTTTAGAATATAAAACAAAGTCCATGTCTCCATTAGTAGTTCTTCAAAGGCTGGAAAATTTGTCAGGATTCTTTGATGTCACCAGTTTCTCAGTATGAGCAATAGGTTAACCAGTGCCTGTCCAGTAAGGGCTGGAATAGCCATTTACCTCTGGGATCATGCTTGCCAATGACATAGCCCTTTCCTGTGTCACTAAGTGAGATGGATTATTTAAGAGGTTGTGTCTCCAGCAAGAGTTGACTTAGCAATTGTCACCTATTTAGTGAGCATCTTCTTGTGCTATGGTCTTATAGTTCCTATAGCTATTGGTAGGATGTGTCCATCCTTTTGGGAGAGAAAGGACGCAAATTTAATTGTGGACTACCATGGTGCACATATATTCAATTGTGCTTGGTATTCTATTTTTGGGTTGTGGCTATTTCCTGCAGATTTTGCTGGCTGCCATTTTTGAAGTAGAAATCAAATAGCTTGGCTCAAGGCCACATGAGTTCTAAGCCCAACATAGTTATTCACAAGCTGTGTGACCTTCAGCAGGTCACTCCACTCTCTGAGCCTTTATTCTTTAATCAGTAAAATGAGGCAGTTAGTCTAGTTAACCTCAGCAGTCATCTCCAACTATGACATTCTATGTTTCTAGGGATTCAATACACATTTTTCTTCTCAATTTTACAAAAAATAGAGCAGCTCTGCTTACATCCCCTCCTTTGCAGTGGTAGTTAGGACTGCTTAAGAAGATTCCTTTCTTGGCTGGGCATGGTGGCTCATGCCTGCAGTCCCAGCACTTTGGGAGGCCAAGATGGGTGGATCACCTGAGGTCAGGAGTTCAAGACCAGCCCGGCCAACATGATGAAACCCTGTCTCTACTAAAAATACAAAAATTAGCTGGGCGCGGTGGTGAGTGCTTGTAATCCCAGCTACTCTGGAGGCTGAGGCAGGAGAATTGCTTGAACCCAGGAGATGGAGGTTGCAGTGAACTGAGATCTCACCACTGTACTCCAGCCTGGGCAACAGAGCGATACTCTGTCAAAAAAAAAAAAAAAAAAAAAAAAAAAAAGAAGAAGAAGATTCCTTTCTTTATCTTTATGGAGGATGGAGGAGATGTGTTGGAAAGACTTGGTGGACTAAGTGTTCTGATCACCCAGCCCGAAAGGACCTTTTAAATTATGTTTCTTTTTTCTCACTTTGAAAATTCCATCCCTGACCTTTTTTTTTTGATAAAGAATAAGATCAGATATTCTCCATAGCTACTGTTTCAGCCATGCTTACCCAAATACACACATACTGCCTAGGAACGTTCTGTGTGAGGGTTTATAAATAGTCCTTTGTTTCCCTTGATCAATATTATTCTTCTGTTTCCTGTTCCCTATCCATGCCCTAGAGAGTTGGAAGCTTTGTCAGTTTTCCCACTCTGGATCTGGGTTGGTCTAAGTGGTTCCCAAGCCTCACACCGCCCTGCTGGCCTGATCAATTTTGCCTGCTTCCCACAGGGTTGAAAGCATAGTCTGCAAATTCAGGCAGGTGAAACTCCAGCTACCTCTTTACCCTCTAGGTGCATTTCTGTCATGGAAAATCCCCTTGTTCTGGCTCCTGGTCCAGTCACAGGCTTTTGGATTCTCCCAGCCCCAAATCTCATGCTAGATAAGTCACAGGAAGGTGGAATGAACCTGTAACTACTTCCTCTTGCAATTCTGTGCCAATTGGCACTGACTTAGCGTGTGTCTATGGTGGGATAGAGGCTGGGAAAGCAGGATGTCTCAGGAAGGTGAGCAGCTTCAATGGAGCAAAGCAAGCCCAGCATGGAACCGGACATTTCTACAATCCTGAGCAGGAATAATATAGCCTGTTAAAGTGAAATTTTTGGAGAAAGGTTGCATGGAAGATTCTGGTTTTCAAGGGCTGGCCATATTTTTTTTTTCTCCGATTGACCTTTCCTAATGAGTCCCTAAAATGAAAGAGGGAGATAAGAAGACTTTCTTTGTGACCATTTTCTAAAGGTGTTGAAAATAAGGCACTGATTAGAAGAAATAATGGCCTGGTTAAAAATTTACTAGTCTCTTCTTAGATAAATTGGGACCTCTAGTCGAGTAGCTATATAGTTCTGCCTAAAGACCTCTCTGCCTTTCTAATGGAAGACGCTACTTCAGATGAAATAGGGAGATTAGTATCGCCTCAAAATTGGAAATATGCCGTATTATAGACCATGATTTGTCACAGAATCCTTAAGGATCTAAATTGTAATAGTGGCTTTGCTAATGTACCTCTCCCCCGACCCCTAACTACCACACAAACACATACTTTGTCCTTAGCCCCTGTCTGGCTAAGAATTCTTCATTTCTTTTGCTAATGGTGAAGGAAGTCTCCAATAATTAATCAGATCTCCCCTCCCCACCCTCTGCCCCTGTTTCCTCTGTGCAATAAGAATCTTCCTAGGGGAAATTTAAAACCAAGAGTTATATAGAGACAGCCCACTTGAGAGAAACGGTTGGATTTTTCTGTTCTGAGGAAACCATTTAGAACCCCATGATAAAGTCACTTCCAAGGACTAGAGAAGTGATTTTTACAAATTGATTTGTGGTTCTGAAGGGCACTCACCTGTAGTTAAGGGTGAAAAAGAAATTTTACACAGCGTTTGTGTTAGGCACCTTAGCCTTTCCCTAAGGAGGAACTACTTTTTTTGTTGCATGTATGTACATGACTAAATCACTTGTAAGCCCCAGAGGGACTTGGCTGTTGCCACTGTCTTAAGAAGGGTGGTGGCACCTGGCTAGGAAATTAATCAGATAAGCCTGTGATAACTCTCAGGTGGTCAGAGTAACATGCAAAGCACTGATCATTGTGGATATGTGCAGATTTGAGTGGAGAGTCAAAGAATCATAGAAATTCAAGGCTGGGAGTCAAGTTTTTAGGCTGAGGAATATCACAGGGGGCTAAACTTGACCGGTCTGCACTGCCCGTGCCAGACCTCCACGCCAACCCCATTGGCATCTCTTAGTTCTTGCTGGGAACCTTTCCAGGCCATGCACATGAACTGAGGATGCCAGCTGTCTCATGTAACAGGAATTCACTCCTGGCTGGTAAAAACACTGAAAAGTACAATGCCCAGATGTTACTGTACTAGCTCAGTGGCCTTGGGTGGTGTTTGAATACTACGATGAGAATGGGATCTGGACAGCCATAAAACACACTCATTCTAGGAAATCTTGGGCTAGAGGAATGGGATAACATAAGGCCTGGAAGGAAACCTGAAAATGGTCCAGTCCAGCCATTTTGCTTTTTACAAAGGAAATCTGAGCCCCAGGGAAGTGAGATGGCTTGCTCTGGGCTACCCAGTGAAATCTCTGACTGTGTTTGGGACTGATTTGAAATAGATGGAGACTTAAAATCTGCATTATGACATTTAACCAGAGGGCTTTTTTTTTTTTTTTAATCATGGCCAATTGTGTTGTTGCACGGTCATGGTTTCAGCCAAATCTGATGTCTTAAAAGCTTGTTTCCAGAAACTTCACCATTCCCTTCAGGCTTATGGCAAAAAATGGTCAATGAAAGCACCCAGGGATGCTGCAGATGAGGCTGGCTTTCTATGAGCTGCATGAAAAGACTTTTCCTATAACAGTAGGGAAAAAAAAGCCCAAGCTGCTTAAACTGTCACAACCAATCACAAACATATTTTTTTCCTGCAAAAGCTGGGAAGACTGCAAGCTAAAATAAGAGCATGACTGTGGCAATTTAACCCTCCCTCCCAGTCTGGCTCTGCCAGCCAGCCACCTGCTCCCAGTCCCCTGATTGTGAAAAAGTAGACTCAGTTTGTACCTGTTGGAGAAGTGATTGGGCAGCTGGACGACCTCAGTGATGGCTTCAGGGTTCCGCTTGGCGATGCTGCACACATTCAGCTTGCTGTAGCACTCTTCCTGCACCTCAGCAATCATCCTTTGGAAAGTGGAGCACCTCCGAATGGCGAGGAAGACCTTGGAGGTGACCCCGTTGGCGATGCACTTTAAGCTCTCTTTGACGAATGCTTTTCCCTGCCATGGAGGAAGGACAAGAGGGAAGTCTTCAGCTTCACCTGACAAAGAGGATGGGCATACACATGGAGGAATTTAAGGGGGCTCATCTGGGCAACGTATCATGGCCATCTGCATATCCTTGCAATGAGAAGATTGCATGTCTCGGCTAAGGATTAAAAAAAAAAAAAAAGCCCTCTCCCCATCTCCCTGGATTCCCTTGAGAATTAAGCTCTACCGAAATGAAATTAGAGAAAAAAAAGATGAACCGTGATCAACCATTCTGCAGCTTAAAAATAGTCGTAATCTGATTTCATATTCTTGAGATTGAGACTTTGAGAATTCAGATCAAAAGCTAGTATGCTAGGTCATGCAGAGAGAACTTCCTTGCTCTATGCACGTTTTTATGTCCTCTCACAGAGGAAAATCTTTTTGGCTTATCACCCCTGGCCTTATAAGACAGCCTCTACTAGCTCCTTAGAATCATGCATTAGAGTGAGTGGGGCGTGTCTTATACAGAACCTATTTCCTGGCCAGATGAGTGCCTCTGTGTGTGTGTGTGTGTGTGTGCGTGCACACACTTGTGCACACACATGCTGAGATGGGAATTTAGAGTGGGGAAGCTGAGAAGCAGGGCTGGTTCCCTACAAGACTGGTTCCTAAGAACCATGGTCTAACACACTGTTAAAGACAAGCAGCCAGTGGGAGCAGGGGTCAAGGTTTTATTACCTGAGTGTCAAATTTAGCAGCGCTGTACAAGAAGGATTTACAGATGTCATACATCCCATCTGTGTCACAGGTGGAGTTTTCCAGGCATGCAAAAGCCCCGCAGCCGACCTGTAGAGCACTGTTGAGGCAGCGAACCACTTCAGCTGAAAGAGACAAATCCATCCATTCTGGGTCAAACAGTGAGGATGGCTGGGTGGGATCAAGTGGGTGCAGAGGTGAATTTCAAGGACATGAGGTCAGAAGAACTTATCCTAGGAATCTGTCATGAGGGGCAATTGATAGACCCATTTGATTGAGAAAGAGAGGATAGACAGGCTCCTTTTGTTTATGATTGCTGGAGTACATGATGGACAGGGAGGGAGTTCTCTGTTTCAGACACACGCTCCCTGTTTCACCATTACCTACAATTTTGGTGTCTGAAGAAGTGAGGCTCAAGTCTGGAAATGCACAGTGCCTTTAAGCCATTCCATAGAATCAAAGGTCATTGCTTAGCACTTGAAAGCATGGGAAGGCAGGAGACAGTGGCTAGTGGTCAGGTTTAAGAGGTAAAAGGGCCAGGGAATCCATGTAGCTTTGGAAAAATGCACTCCCGAGTAAAAAGCATGGGATTTTAGTCTAAATGGCAGAGAAGACTGTGCCAGGAGTCCACTTGGAGACCCTTCTGATTTCAGGCTTTTAACTTACCGTCATATTGGCAAAAAGAAATCTGATCCGTTCATGTTTCACCCCAACCCTCCACTAGGACAGTGCTTAGAGGTATGCATAATCTCTTTCATATTAAAAGCCTTTTAAAAAAGAAAGAAAGAAAGAAGAAACACAGGTGTGGAATAACCAGGCCAAGGCATCCCTGTGCAAGACTGGAAGAAAACTGCAAAAAACTTGCATGAGGCTTTCTACATTCTGGATAAGATCTCCCATAAAAGTAATTTTTCTCCCACAGAAGGGGGGTGTTCTGGCAGGCAGCTAGGCAAGGAATGATCTGCAGCCTTCATGCCATAGGATTCTCCTCTGAGATCAAAAGCATGGTTCAGTTAGTCTTCCCCACCCCCTCCCACCACCCGCAGCCTCTAGGATGTTACAAGTCATTTCCCTAATTATATATTTCCACGGGTTTAAATTATAACTTTGCTTTAAGCAGTTTTAATATGCATTAGGGCTGCTATTGTTTTAGGCAAGCTCGAATTGTGAATCACTGCATCTCTATAGCAACTAAGTACAAAAGGAAGTGAAGCAAAAGCCCTCCTCTCGGCAGGGACCTGTGCTCTTCCAAGGGGATCATCATCTGCAGCATTTTGACACCTGCGATCCGGTCTTTGCTGACAGTTGGAGGACAGAGGGCAGTATTGGAAGGGAAACAAGTGGAGCCAGAGAAGTCAAGAGGCAGAGGTGTCAATGCGGGCTTCCTAATGATTCTTTTCCTTCAGAAGCCAAGATAATGCACAATTAACTGCTCCAAGAGTCAAGACGAAAGTGAGACCTTACCCTTGGAGAAACAGCTACTACGTTTCACAATTTTTTTTTTCTAGGGGCTCTCTGGCTACGGGCTGCAGGGACGACTGAATGGAGCCCTAGAGAGCCAGGAGGGAGACAGGCAGCAGGGTTGGGGGTGGGATGTATAGGGTTTTCTCTGAATCCGCCCTGGATTTGTCAGACTTGAGGGCTATGGTTCTGAAAATCAGTCTGAAGAGGGAGCTTTTCTGTGTATTCTCTTAGGTAGAGAAGTCAAGAAGTGAAGAGGTAGGGTCTTAAGAGGAAAGGAAGAGGGACAGCATCAAACAAGCCAGGTCTTACCTTAGATCAGCTTCTGGAAAGTATAGAGAGCGCTTTGAAGCATGCCAACATTCAAGCCTTTCCTCCCCTCTCACCCCTCCCCCTCCAAGAGGGTACGTGCCAGATTTCAGGCAATCAGGCTAGGCTTATGCAATGAAATACCCTCAGCAGAGCGTCCAGCTTCTTCGTTTAGTTGCATGCAATTTATTAAACAAAGGAGCTCCACTGCCTAAGGCTATTGGATTACACTGGCAGTTTATTGCCATCAGGCATGAAGCACATTTATTATCAAGATCAGCCGTCACAGACACAGTTGCAAAAGGGAGAGGCAAATGAGGACAGCTCTTTGGGGGAGAAACTGCTCTTGGGTTTGCTGCTTACCTGAGTTTTGAGCCGCCACTCGGGATTTCCTGGGGCTCACAGAGTCATTCTGCTCCGCCTCATGGGTTGCAGAAGCACTGATCACCAGCACCAGAAGCACTGCTGAGTTTTGGAGCATTCTCTGAGAAGTTTCCGCTAAGTTGTTGGGTTTTTTTTTTTCCTGCCCCCCTTTCGTCTTTCCCTCTCCTGGCTTGAGTGAAGATGTGGATCTGGATACACTGAAAGCTTAGGTGAGGATTTGATGAGGATTTTTTGTTGTTGTTGTTGCTGGTGATGCTGCTGCTGCTGCTGCTGCTGCCACCGGTGCCTCCGCTGCTGCTGCTGCTGCCGCCGCTGCTGCTGCTGCCGCCGCCGCCGCCGCTGCTGCTGCTGCTGCTGCAGTCGCTGCTTCTTGCACCTCTGGCTTTTGCAAACTGGGGGCCCAAGAGCTGCACCCAGGGATTTTATAGCCGTTCTTATCGGTCCTCAGGATCAAGGACCAATCAGGTCCCTCAACTGGTCTGGTGAGCCAATAAGAGGGCATGCAATTCAGCTGGAGCTTTTTGACTTCTTAGAAATATTTTCCAGCAAATTAAAAGTACCTGCTGCCAATGTTTTATATGTGTGTGTGACTGTGTGTGCAGAGATGTGTGAAAAAGCTATTTTCGTGGAAGTAAGAGATAACTCTGTATTGATTGAACTAAAGAAAAATCCTATAGAAATCTCTCCAAGTTGCTTTTTGAAATCTAGCCATCTTTTTTTCTAATGAGCCACTTGGGGGAAATGGATAGCACGGGTATGGTGGGGAAATGTGATCTCTTTAGATGAGAACTTAACCTGCTTACAGCAATTTTACTCTAATTTTAACAGCACATTCTCGGTTCTGTTTTGTAGGCTACAAATGCAATAACTCCCTATCTTCTCTGTGTGTACATGTTCACATGTCTATGATGCATTTTTGTTTGTATGTGGACATCCTGGGTTCTCACTCACACATTTGAACCCTTAAGGGGGAATTTATGTGAGTGGAAAAGCCTTGGGGGACTGAGATATGACAGCTCAGAGCTGAAGCCTTAGTCCCCCTACTGATCAACCTATGACTCTGGCTAAGTCTTTTTACCTTGCCCCACCTCTGTTTTCCCATCTGTAAAATGCCAAAGTTGGACTCTGACATTCTGTATACCTCTAAAATAATGTGATTCTTCAATAATCAAATCAACTTTGACTTCATCTTTTCAGTCACCAGCAAAATTGCATAGTCCAGGAGTGTTAGTTACCCCAGGTACACATGTGCACACCTGCACATACCACACTCAACAGGGAGACATCATGAATGCCTGAAAATTAATAATCTGTGTTCAAGCCCAGCAACTTTATAACCACTTTGAAACAATAAGCTGGCCAAAGCGAGACTAAACCTGCTGAATGGAAACCAGTTCATTTCTTGGGGAGAGGGGTAGGAAAAAAGGGGGCAGAATGGAAAGAAGGGGTAGAGAAAGACCAGAATGTGTAGGAGAGAAGAATGATAAGCTCTAGACTTAATAGGAAAATTGCACTGCAATCACAAATCATGCCTGGTATAGAAACTTATATTTTCTTATAAGTGAGTTGTAGGCAATGCTGAGGTTTGTCCCCAGCATGTGAAGGAGGTTAATGAGCCAGGAGAGGACTTCTTAGGGTAGGAAGGTGGTGAAGGTATTATACAATAAAACCTTTAATAATTTTGGGGAAGTAGATGAGAAAGGGCCACTGGTGATTCATACAGATTTGGGCAGGATAATCTTGCAGAGAAACGGGGCCAGTGGCTTTACTTTGAATCCTAAAACCTTCAAACAAAAGTTGAAGAAAGAGTGCCAACCCTGTTAACCACAAACTAAACCAAGTGTTAGCTCTGTATATGTTGTGGGGTGATAGGGCGGTGGGGGGCGGGGGAGCCGGCGGCGCGGTTCTGGGTGATGATGGCCTATCCCTCACAAAATAGGGTTGTTTGGGAAGTATGAAAGTTTGCTAGAAAAAGGAATAGAAGGAATAAAGGATACAGGAAATATCTAAAAGAAAGGAAGGGAATTTTCAGATTTACATTATATAACAAGAATACATTTTAATTTATATTAACAGGCAGTATTGGTATTTCTTTAGAACCTTCTGGGCTGAGTGCTAGGGGACAATGTGGGAGGATAAATGAGAAGACATAGAGAAGGTAAGTTCATGATTCTTGTCCTGAAGGTACTTGCAGGTGAGTTGGGAAGATGACCAGCCACAGTCATACTTCCTAAAGGTTCGGGATGTCAGGACCTCATATAGTAAGACACAGGCTCAGGCAGCACTGGCTGGAGATGTGGGGAAAGCTCTTGAGGGAAAGATCAGTGGGGAAAGATGCAAACTGCTGTTGTTGCTTTTTAAGAATTTAGGAAAAAGCTATGCTATTTCATTTTAAAAAAACAAAGCTTGTATTGTGGAAAGCTTCAAGGTTGTTTGTATTGCCTTAGTTAGAAGTAGTAGATGCCAGGCAAGGCAATAGAGTTTCTCAGTGCTCTCTTCCAGAAAGGGAGTAAGAGGACAGATGCGTATTCCTCCCAAGGGTCTTGACTTCTGTTCTTTAGCATTCTCTACCTCCTTGGCCATTATTCATCATCTAAGGCAGTGCCATTTGTTTCTCTTGGGCTTTCCCTGAGTTGGTCTGCTTGGCTTGGTAGGGTGATGATTTACCACCAGCCATCCACTTTGTTTTTCCAACTCTCTGTTGCTCTCACCAGAACACGATGTCCTACAAGCATCAAGATGTGTTTGTGTTTTTTTTTTTTCCGATGTTGATTTATTATTCCTTCTTATTTTGCTCACTTACTATCTTGTGCCTGGAAGTTCATTGCTAGGTGTGCCAAGTGTTTCCCAATAACAGGTAAACTGTCCTTTGAAGAAATACAATAGTGGTCAGCCCATTGATTTGAATGTAACTAGTATGCATGCCAATACATTTGAGAACCTTAGGGGAAGGAGCTGAAGTCTACATGAAATGCCCAGTGTAAAATTTCTGCCTAGAATGTCATGGTATATGGATATCCAAGTGCCCTCAATCATTGTGCAACTGTCTGGAACTGTGATATAGCAATGATAAAAGGGTCTTGGGGACCCTGGTGGTGATGTCTGGTTTCTTTGTAACTTCTCTTGGGGGTCTGAGAGAATATGGAGGAGTTTGCTTAGCACTCTTCAGAGTCTGAGTTTTATCCTGTAAGGAACAGGAAGTTATTCGGGCTCTTGAGTAGGAATTGTTAAATGATGGGTGGAAATAAGTGTTTAGGCAAGATTGTTTCATCATACTTATGATGGTTTGGAGGAAGAAAAGAACAGAAGTTTTAAGACTTGTTAATAACAGAATTTTGTTGATGAGATTCTGGCCTACAATGGTTGTGGCAGGAAAGGAAGGGAGACAAATATGGGAGATGTTTTAAATGAACTGGAAATTATTAATTAACCTAAGGATTGTCTTGGGAAAAACCTTTCTCCCAGTTTAGTGGTAATGGAGATAATACACATGAGGACTTTTCCCTCCTTATATTTTAGTTATGACTTTTAGTTGACAGGACTATCTAGTGTCTCTGTTAGGCAGGTGCTCTCTGGCATACTGTTGAGCAGCAGAATTACCTAAAAAAAGGACTTGACTGCAATGTGCGCCCAAGTGCGCCCAAGTGCAGTGGGTGGGAGGGGAGGGTATACTTTGCCATTGCCCTGAGCAGGGAAAGTGCTAAGAAGTTGGTGGGAGAAGCTGCCAGCACCTAAGACTGGGTGATGATGCCCTGGCTATGCCCGTGCCAGGCTGGCATGAGTTCAGTGAGAAGATTAAGCCAAAAATCTCTGGGGCTTTGTTGGATTTGGCTAGCTTAAAGCTAAGCAGTGAACAGCTCTTTGCCTTTTGGTGAGAGGAGCCCAAGAACAGAGCATGTTTTCTTGGTAAATGTTCGTGTGTGTGTGTGTGTGTGCGCGTGTTTGGCTAACAGAATGCTAGACCCACCAAGGTTGTTTTGGCATAGTGACCAAAGTTGGACCATTTTTCTTTGGGAATTCTGAGCCTGTGTTTTTTTTTGATTGGACTTTGGGCTGTTGATTCATGCCTTCCTAACCTCAAGACAAAGAAGAAGAAGAAGGAAGATGAGGAAGATAAGGGGAAAACATTTTTATTTACTCTTCTATAAAGGCACCAGATTATCTGTGTGGACAGTCCTCAATTCATGAGAAAATCTGTGCCATTTGCAAGTCTTTGATTGCTGTAAACTCTACTAAAGAAAGAAAGTGAGAAAATATATTAAGAGGGCAAACTCCCCACTTCTCTCCTTTGTTGATGGAAGGTGACTGTGTGCCTGGTTCTAGGTCAGGTGTTGTGGGAAATGCAGAGATGGTTGACCTTTGCCTGTGCTCCATGAATTCCCAAGCTAGTTCTTAAAGCATGCATGTTGTATTTGAAGAAGAATATCTGTTTTCTGGAAATACAATACAGCAAGTGGGTTGGAATAGAGTTTGTAGATTTGGATTCAATTAACATTTACTGGGTGCCTATCTGCTCTATGCCAGGCATTACTGCAGAGGCTTCTTAACTGTGAGCAAAGAACTGCTCTCCTCCCTTCCCACAGGAGGATCTGGGGATCCAAAGAGAAGAATGGCTCTCCCATAGTCTTAAAGTGAATGGTAGAAAAATCTCCTGAGATTTGCTTATTACAGAAGCAGCTCTGGGTTCTTTAGTTGTGTGACCAGAGCAGTGATAGAGAGAGTGTACATGCTGACAGCCCTGCCCCTCAGGGTGCGGGGAGAAGGGTACAGGAAAAAGAAATAGGCAGGATGACCTGACATGCTTAAACCAGAACAGGCAAGTTGAAATTAGCCTCTACTCTTGTTAACATCTGCTTCTCATACCTTCACGTATAAGTTCCAATGTCACTTTATATCAGAGAGGACAAATTCATCATTCCAGAGCAGCCTGAAAATCTTCAAAGTTTCACATGAGGCTTCTGAAGCAAATAGGAAGAGGATTTGTATGTCATGGAATCTGTCCTTTGAAATAGCTCTTGGGGAGACCTAAAATGACATTCCTCTATTGAGACACATGAGGGCGCTCGGACCAACCAACAATGAGGATCTGTTTCCTTTAAAATTAAAAAAAAAAAAAAGTTGTGAATGCTGGCTATGTTCGATCAGCCTTTGTTTCATGTTGTCAGGATGCTTCTGTGTTAGTGGTCTAGGGCAGTCACCTATAACTTAGCCCTTGAGCTTGCAGATTAGTGTGGTCCTGCATATTTGGAAGTTTTGCACCATATACCATTCTATATACTATACTATTATTGCCTGATAGGGAAATAGGTTGCAGGCAAGTTTCTTACCTGATCAGCCCCAGTCCTAAGTGAAGATCAATATCTGTACTCAAATTGTTCAAGGCAGTTGAGAGGATATGTCAGATAATACACTTGAGGTACTTTGGGCTTCTTAGTTTAAAAAGAGGATTCTATTTCAAGGTGGTAGTGAGCATTCCTCTTCATTACTAGAGAAAAAGAAACCTTTCATTCATTTTTCTACCTAGGAGTTTTTTTTTCCAGTTGTCTCTAGGCAGATCAAGGCTGAATAACTTAATCTATTTATGTCACTTTTTGTGCCCATCCTCCTGCTTGGAGATCTTCCAGGGGAGTGTGGGAGGCAGACATCAGGACAAACCTGTGCATCTGCTACTTCATGCTCCTGTCCCCAGACACCTTTGTGAAGAAGGGGTTTTGCATTCAGTTGGATGCAGGGACTGGTTTGCAATACCCGAAGGGTGGGGCAGGCTGTCACGCTGAGCATGTCTGAGATGTGCAGACCCCTTCAGTGAGAGGGTCAGGGCTTACCACTTCCATTGACAAATCCATCCATCAGTGTGCATTTATTTCTTTTGCTCTCTGTGTCGGAAATGGTGTTAGCATTGTGAGAGCGCAATGAAGTCGTAGGGCAAGGCTTGGGCTCATAACACTGAACCCAAGTTAGCATACACATGTCGTTAAAACCAAGCTATAATGAGTAGGGCTGATCAATGATGCCAATGAATTTGTGAAATAGAAATATTTAAAAGTCCACCCCAACAACCCATGCTGAAGCATCATTCTGACATATTTAGCCTAAAGCCAGCTTGTCATTTGCAAAATGCTGTCAAATTGTAAAGAAGTGTCTTTCAGTCATTCCTAAGTGCTAGACAAATCTATCATTACCAGTTTATTGGCTGAGAAAGAGAGGTGTGGGGAAGAAACAGCCTTTATACGAAGTTACCTGGCAAGTCAGGAAAAGGGCTAGACTAGGAGATTATAGATTTCTTTACTTGATGTTTGGAAATCTTGCCAAGAATTTTTTTTATGGCAATTCAGATGTATTTTATAATCAAATTGCATTTAATATGCTTTAGGCTAAAGTGCAATTAAGAGACATCAGTTCCTGGCTCTGGATGGGTATCACGGGAGAATCAACATATTCCCATTACTATATCAGAGTAGTAAAGTGCAGAATGCAGAGTCAGAATTTATACTGTAAGATTTTGTTAATGGTAGCAAAAATGGTCACCCAGTACCATTTTGTCTGCTTTTACAGAACACAGTTCTTGTTAGATGTTTGGGAAATGAACTCTCTCAGCCCTTTTAAAAATTAATTGTAAGGAAATTTAGTGGAACAAATGGAAATCCAAGTGCAAAGGAAACACACTCTGGCCTCCAGGCAAGCATTTTCTTGAACATGTCATTCCGCTCTCCCTAGTGACAATAATAGGAAGGGGAGGAAGAGAGAGAAAAGTTACAGCTTTGGAGGAAGTGGTGAAATCCATAAGAGCAAAAATGTCATTGGGGGAGTCACTGCTGCTAGGATAGGGAAATTTAGCTCAAAAAACGGTGGAAGGGTGCAATTTTTTTTTCATGCAGCAAATTTTAATTATATTTTCATTGCTTTTCATATTTGTACTTAGAATAATTTCTTCACATAGTTGAAATTGATTGTCTTTACTGTTTCTCTTGTTAGATTAACAAAGGAAAGGCCGTTTCCTCTGTGGGGTGTGTGTGTGTGTGTGTGTCTACCCTTCTTTTCATTTAGTGTTTCAATCATTCACAATAGACTTTGGTATACGGGAAACAATGTGAAATGAGTCATACTGTGAAAATCAAACATTTGAAGTGAGAAAAGTGTATTTCCTTACATGATACATATCAGACCTTAAAAAATGGGTTGATTTGAAGAAGGGTTAATGTTTTGGGCTTTTGGAATCATAGCTTCTTTTTTTTTTTTTTTTTTTCTCCATAGAGGTAGAGAAATGGACTGACAGCTTAGACTTATTCCATGAGTCCAGATGTCTTTCCAGACCATTCAGAAAGGGACACAGACACAGAGTCATTCTCCAGAGATCCCTGTCGTTGCCCTCACTGGCCCTTTATTGCAGCCCAGGCTGGAGCTGAGGACGTGAAGGGCGGCCGTATTTTCACAGTGAGCAAGGCTCCGAGAATTCTTACCTTTATGTAATCCTTACTTTTTCCTTTTGAACAAGTGAAATTTCTTTAGACGACCTTTAGAAGCTATGAGGTTTTCTTTCAGCCTTGCTCCAACTCCTTCCCCCACTCACTCCTGAAAATGTTGCCTTTTGCCATCCAGAGCTCCTTTCAGAAGCCGTGAATGCGAAGCCACCAGCTGTGAAATAGGTGCTGTGAATGGCTTGTCACAGGGAGGGGTAGATTTACTGAGAATGAGCTGTGCTTTGCTGCAGAATTCTGTGACTATTGCCAAAAAGGGTTTGCTACATGACAAAGAATCCAAATTGTACTGTCTGTGGACCCTGAGGGCTGTGGAAGGTGGGGAGGGAGAATCCTCTATGTACCCTATTATTAGGTTCAGCAACTGAATTCAGGTGCTGCTCTTATGCCAGGGGCTTGGTTCATAATTTTGGTTCCTTACTGGTTGGAACTTCTGCAGCTCCAGGGTGTGCGCATGTGTGTGTGTGTGTGTGTGTGTGTGTGTGTACACATCATATGAGTGTATATCTACGGTCAAAAGGTATGGCCTTTCTCAACTCTAGGTTCTCATTCTCATGGAGCTCCTAAATCATAGCATGGCAAACATGTTAAAATGCACCCATATTCTATGATAAGTGTATTTTTATGTAATTATATATATAAAATGTCATGAACAGCAGTTGATTAGTTGGCATGCCGTTACATTTTGTAGATGCTTACTTAAATATTTGTTTCAGCTTTGTGCAGTTTTCTTTTTGCATTTTTTTCTTTGGAGTGAGCATTTTTTCCCCAGTTCTCAATCGTCTTTAAGCCTTAGAAAAGCTTGTGGATGCTCGGCACCATCCTATAGTGACTAATGAATAAGGTGGCTCTGGGTTTTGAGTTCAAGAAAGAATTGTCAGACAGAACACAGAGGCCCATTCATTTAAACCGACATTTCCCAGACTATGTTCCAATAGTCCTTTGAAATGTACCAAGAGAAAGGGACTCCATGCTCAAATTCATTTTGGTGTAGGGGAGTACCAGGAATATCAGCATGTGAAAGTCACCCAGAAATCCTGCAAGAAGAAAGCTTTTAAATTATTGAATCCAATGTTTCCCAAATGCATTTGATTCAGAAATTTTATTTAAATGAGTACCACTTAGTATTCTCCTAAAAAACTAGTGTTCCTTGGAACTAACTTTGGGAGCTGCTGATTAGAAACCTCTTAACTGCCACGTTACATCCTCTGGGTTTACCTTGGTCCTACTCTGGACTACATTTTTATACCTGCAACCTCAGGCATCCTTCTTTACAGCCATACTCAGAATTAAACCCTCCTTTGCTTGAGGGTCAATAGGGCTTTGAGTCCTGGACATACACTAATTCAATTAATCTCACCATTGCAATCTTCATCACAACAGTGTAATACAGGTATTATTATGCATATTGTACCTACAAAGAGAGTGAGGTTCAAGGAAGCCCTGTCAATAAGTAGAGTCTTTATTCAACAGAATATGGGGTGTATAAGACTCTAGAGCCCATGATTCTAACCAATGGCATGTTATAGAAGAAAACTAAAACACTGAATCCAGAAATAAGTATATTTAAGAATCCAGGACATGGCTATGCCCCATTTTCATTCCACTGTAGGTCTCTCCATATATGTCTTCTATCTATTGCTCTAGGAAAGGTAATAGAAAGTGTGTGTTTCCTTTAGGTCCTGGTAAACTCTACCTTCAACTGAACAAAACTCTTCTAAACTGCCTGATGAAGCAGCTTAGGGAGGAAGGAGTGCAGGCATTCATGACCAGTATCTCTCCCCCAGTTTAGAAAGCTCTCTCTGCTGCTGACAATGTGCAGGGTGGTTGGGCCAGGTTGCACCCAGAGGTTTAGGATTGCTTCTTCCTTTGGGATTTCTCTCTGGCTTCCGCTCCTCAATGGCCATTTTTCCACATGGATCCTTCTAGTAATCACTGCTGAGGTAGTTGCTGGCTACCTAAAATACTGCAGCAAAACAGAATCATCTGGGATGCCCTTTTCTCTCTTTTCAATTTTGTCCCATTAAAATTGCTCTTGCCTCTCACTAGGGAATGGGCCAATCTCTGCTTGAGGGTTACTTTCTTGACTTGAGAAAATGGAGGGGCAGCCCCATGGCTGCTTTGATGAGTCTGTAGAGTGCATGGTGTCTTGGCTTTCTCTCTATACAAAGAGAGGAACTTCAGAATTACAGCTCTAATATTGCTCCTCATTTGAGGAGTCCCAAGTCCTTACTCCTCAAAACTGCTGGGGAAAATTCTAAGCTTATGCCTTTCTCCATTCACATGTAGTGTAGAGGATGCACACCTAGTAAAGGTCACAGAATCTAGTATTTGTAAGCATCTCCTTTTATAGAAGGGCCTCTGTGTGCCACCTAAGTAGTTGATTCTCCATTAGTGAGATCCATTGTCTGAGCTCTAAGACTTTGTATAGTTATAGCCTTCCCATGGCTTGTTTTTTTGGAGGGTGGATTTATGGAGGAATGGACATAAAATTGCACACCTATACTCTCCAGGCTTTGTAGCTGTGTGAAACAACAACAAAAAGCCAAATTATTGAAATAAAAAGGATAATTAACATTATTTTATGTTTCTCTTTCATGCTATTTCTAAGCTGAGATCATCATCAGGGATAGGAAGAAAATATGCTAAATATTACTTAGGCATTTAACATGATATGAAGGAAAAAGTCTAATCACATTCTTATGTATACCATTATGTTCAGTTCTCTATTAATATCAATAGTTTGGCTGAGTGAAAATTACAGGCTAACATTGAACAAATAGTCACAAATGTGCTCAGTGTTGCAACTCAAAAATTCAAGATGAGAATCAGACTGAGCCTGGGTTGGGCGATTAGAGAAGGTTTCCTAAAGGAAGAGATGTTTAAGCTGAAATCTAAGTAGCTAAGAAGTAGTTAGACAATAGCAGGGACAGGGTAGTTGGTTGCACAACTCTGGAGATCACTAGTTACAGTATCTAGACTAGTTCTGAGTGTGGAGCGTGTGAAATTAGGGTGATTAGTGGGGAGAGGTTTCTAGTGAGAGGGAACAGCATGTGTGACTATCCTGAGATGCAGTATGGTGGGTACAAGAAACTGAAAAATGTACGATATGGAGAAACTTGGGGAAAGGAAGAGTGATATTAGATGAGACCAAAGAGATTGGATGGGGCTAGATCAAGCATGATTTTGTAGTCCCTGTTAAGGCTTTTGGACTCTTCCTAAGGGCAATGTGAGAGCACTAAAGGATTTAAAGTAGGCGAATGCCAGGGTGGGATTTGCATTAATAGTATATACTTCATACTACAGTATGAAGAATAGGTTTGTTGAGAACTAAAGTAGAGTAGGTAGACTAGTGGGAGATGAACCATAATGAATGTTGTTTGGACTATAGTGATAGCAGAGTTGGAGTAAAAGAAATGGGTCCAAAAGATATTTAGTGGGTAGAGGGAGTGTGAAGAGGGGGAGTGTGTGAATTCAAGGATAATTTCTAAGTTTCTGTCTTGAACTGGTTGGATGAAGGCAACATTTACTGAGATATGGAACACTGGTGGGAGAGAGTTTTCTGTGTGTCAATGCAAGAGGATGACCTCGGTTTTGGACAAATTTAATTAAGATGTTAGCATGTCTAATGGAAAATTTTGAGTAGGTGGTTGCTTTTGTGGATTGCGAGCTCAGGAGGGGAGTCAGCTGGAGTTGTAAATTTGCTGGCTATCAGGTTCTGGAAACCATAGAAATTGGTGAGATTATTTAAGGGGAAAGCATTGAGTTAGAAACAAGGAAAGTCAAAAAAGTAAGCCGTCTGTAGAAATCATACACACCTTAAATGGTTGGGTAGAGGAAAGAGATTATGAAGGAGATTTAAATGGCATGTTCAAGGGAGGTAAGAAGATCTAGTCAGCAAAGGCAAAGGAAAAGATTGTTTAGGAAGAAGGAAGTAGTTAACTGTTAAGTGCTATAGACAGAACAAGGGTATAAGGCTGGAAGTAACAGAAAACCTGATTCAAATTGCTTAAACAACCAGGGTATGTATTGACTCTTCCTACTAGAATTTTAGAAGTAGAGAAGGCTTCCAGTTCACCTTATTCTAATGGTTCTGTCTTCATTACTCTGGATTCTCTTGGGGGTACCCTTCTCTGTATGTTGGTTTTATCGTGAGACTATTTCCCTCATGCAGACAAAATGGTTGTAGTTGCTTCTGGTTTCACATCAGTACCTTCTGGCATCCAGAAGAGAATTTTTGTCTCTTCTACTTTCTCACACTTCAGAGGGAGAAAACTTAACTTTACAGAAGCCCCTGGTATACTCTTCCTGGCTTATTATTGGGCTAAATTGAGTCATGCTTATTCCTGAACCAAATCCTGGACAGAAAAATACCTTGCATTTAATGACTTAAATGTGATTTCCCAAATTTATTATTGCTAACGCATTAGGGGTAAATAAACCAATAAATCCTACCTCAGGAAATAGGAATTATCTTCCCTTGAGTCATAAGACTAGAGTTCTTTTGGGGATGGTGAAGGAGAGAACAGATGTAGGTTGGGCAACCAACAATGTCCACTATATTAACATAAGCAAGAAATGAGAATTGCTTATTGGAATTAAAAAAAATTGTACATTCTTATTGAGGTATACTTGACACATATTCATTGCACATATTTAAAAATGCACCATGAAACCATGACCACAGTCAGGGTAATGAACACAAAAGTTTTCTCACTATACTTTGTAATCACTTGCTCCTCTCCTCACCCTTCTCCTCCCCTCCTTGTCCAGTTCTCAGACAGTCACTGATCTTCTCTCTGTCACTATAGATTCATTTGCATTTTCCAGAATTTTTTATAAATGAAAAACTTTATGTGTTCTTTTTTTGTGTGGCCTCTTTCATTCCTTGTATTTTGTGATTCATCCATGTTGTTGTGCATATCAATAGTTCATTCGTTTTGATTGCTGTATAGTATCACATTGAATGGATATGCTACAATTTGTTTATCCATTCACATGTTCATGGACATTTGGGTTGTTTCCAGTTCTTTTTTTTTTTTTTTTTTTTTTTGAGATAGAGTCTCGCTCTGTCACCCAGGCTAGAGTGCAGTGGCACGATCTTGGCTCACTGCAACCTCTGCCTCCCAGGTTCAAGGAATTCTCCTGCCTCAGCCTCCCGAGTAGCTGGGACTACAGGCGCCTGCCACCACGCCTGGCTAATTTTTTATTTTTAGTAGAGACGGGGTTTCACCATCTTGGCCAGGCTGATCTCGAACTCCTGACCTTGAGATCCACCCACCTCAGCCTCCCAAAGTGCTGGGATTACAGGCATGAGCCACTGCGCCCGGCCCGTTTCCAGTTTTGAGGTATTGCAAATAAAGGTGCCAGGAGTATTCATGTACAAATGTGTTCTCTAGGGTAGATACCTAGGAGTGGAATGGCTAGGTCATATACTAAGAAACTGAAAAACTGTTTTACAAAGTTGTGGTTCCATTTGACAGTCTCACTAGCAGTGGTGGGAGTTCCACCTCCTCACTAACATTTAGTATTGTCAATCCTTTTAATTTGAGCTATTCTAGTGGGTCTGTAGTGCTATCTCATTGTGGTTTTAACTTGCATTTCTCTACTAACTAATAATGTTTAGCTTCTTTCAATATGCTTATTTGCTATCCATATACCTTTTTTTTGGTCAAGTATCTGTTCAAATCTTTTGCTTTATTTAAAAAATTATTTAGTTTCATTCTTGAGTTGTAAGAGTTCTGTATGTATTCTAGATATAAGTTATTTATTAGATATATGATTAGCAAATATCTTCTCTTAGTCTTTGGCTCCATTTTTATCTTCTCCCAGTCTTTGGCTCCATTTTTAATCTTCTTAATGCTGTTTTCTAAGGAGCAAAGTTTTAGTTTTGATAAGGTCAAATTTATATATTTTTATGTTTGTGCTTTTTGTACTATATTTAAAAAATCTTCACCAGACTCAAGGTCATTAAGATTTTCCCCTATGTTTTCTTTTAGAAATTTTATAGGTTTAACCCTTACAGTTAAAAATATTATTGATTTTGAGTTAGTTTTGTATATGGTTTGAGGTAAGGGTCAGGTTATTTTTTTTTTGTACCAATTGTTCTAGAACTATTTTTAGAAAAGATGATGTTTTCTTAGCTTAATTTCTTTGACATACTTGTGGAAAATCAGTTGCATATATGTATATGCATATTATACAATTGATTTTCAACAAGCATATATATGCAAAATCAATTGCATATATGCAATTAATTTTCAACAAGTATATATATGTATGTGTATATATATACACACACATATACATGTATATGTATGTACATGCATGTACATGTATGTGTATATATTCCTATATTGTCTCTCATGTTTGTCCCTTTATTCGGTTTCCACCCACTTTGATCTTCCAAGGTAATTATTCTTAACAGTGTGGTGAGTATTCTGCTAGATAGAATGCAATACCCAATGTTATCATTGCTTCAAAATTTAAATGGCATTACATTGCACATATTGCTCTGTAATTTGCTTTTTTCTCTTTAAATACATGTCTTGGAAATAAGTAAATACAAATACACCTTATTATTTTTAAACTGTTCTATAGAATTAGTGTGCAAGATATATAGCCAGCCTCTGAATGAGGGACATTTAGCTTGTTCAAATATTTTCAGTGTTACAAATTACATCATTGTAAATGCCTTTTGGGGCATGCATAAGCTTTTCTGTAAAATAGGTTTTCAAGGTAAAATTTTTGGATCAAAGGGTAAGCACATAAAATTTTATATGTGCTTAAAATATCACCTAAAGGCTATATCATTTTTTGAACAATCTATGAAAATAATTATTTTATCCATGCACTCACCAATGCTGAACATTAGCAACTAAAAAAAATCTGGTGAAATTAATGGAATACTATGAAACTATGAAGAAGAACAAGATCATGTCCTTTGCAGGAACATGGATGGAGCTGGAGGCCATTGTCCTTAACAAACTAACACAAGAACAGAAAACCAAATACCACATTTTCTCACTTATAAGTGGAAGCTAAATGATGAGAACACATGGATGCATAGAGGGGAACAACACACACTGGGCTTTTCAGAAGGTGGAGGGTTGGAGGAGGGAGAGAATCAGGAAAAATAACTAATGAGTACTAGGCTTAATACCTGGGTGATAAAATAATTTGTACAACAAGCCCCCATGACACACAGTTATCTATATAACAAACCTGCACATCTGCCCCTGAACTTGAAATAAAAGTTAAAAAAAATTTTGGCGAAATTGAATGGTCATTGTAATTTATCTCCTATATTACTATTGTGTCTTGCAAAGTGAATTTTTTTCTCTATTTTAAATATGTTTTGTTTGTATTTTTGCTTTATTCAGATTTTCTACCCTTTTCTGAGTTTATGTTGGCAATTTATGTTTTTCCTAGAAAAACTTATTCATCTACATTTCATTACATTAGAATAAGTTTCTTTATGGTATTCCCTTTGAATTAGTGAAATTTCCTCTGTAGCTGTGATTGAGACCATCTGTCGGCTTTTAATATTGTTTATTTGTATCCTCTGCTTTTTTTAATTAATAAGACTTGTTAAAGATTTGTTCATGTGTTTTCAAAGCACCATTGAGTTTTATTAAATCTTCTAATTAAAATCTTTTTATATCCTCATTAATTTATTTTTTCCACTTTTAACAGGCTTGTTTTGCTGTTAGTTTTATCCCTTTTTGGAAAATATTTTTAAAAATTTTATGTGATCAATATTCAATATTTTTCAGTCAACTTTATTGTGATATAATTTATACATAATAAAATTAATTCCATTTACCCACCCCCTATACTTTAAGTATAGTTATCACATATTTTACTTTTATATATTATAAACCTTCTTTCTGGTGATATTATATTTGCTTTCAACAGTCAGTTATGCTTTAAATAAAGTAGAGAAGAAAAAAATTGTATTTACTCATTTATTTACCACTTCTGTTTCTCTTCATTCCTTCCTATAAATCCTAGTTCTCATCTGGTGTCATTTCCCTTCTGACTTAAGGCTATGTTTTAGTACTATTTCTAGTAAAGATCTACTGAACAGGCTGGGCATGGTGGCTCACGCTTGTAAACCTATTTTGGGAGACTGAGGCAGGCAGATCACTTGAGGTCAGGAGTTCGAGACCAGGCTGGCCAACATGGTGAAACCTCATCTCTACTAAAAATATATATATATATTTGTATATATATACACAAAAATTAGCCCGGTGTGGTGGTGCATGACTGTAATCCCAGCTACTCAGGACGGGAGGCTGAGGCATGAGAGTAGCTTGAATCCAGGAGGCGGAAGTGAGCTGAGACTGTGCCATTGCACTCCAGCCTGGGTGACAGAGTGATACTCAGTACTAAAAAAAAAAAAAAACCTACTGAACAAATTCTCTCAGTTTTTGATTTTCTGAAATATCCTTATTTTTGCTGGATATAAAATTGTGGACATAGTTGGTTTTTTTTTTTTCACTTTAAAGATGTCATTTCATTAAATTCTGACCTCCATTGCTTCTGATTAAAAATTAATAGTCTTTATTATCTACACTCCCTTACATGTAATTAATCTTTTTTCTCTGGCTGATTTTAAGGCTTCATCTTTGGATCAATTTTGTGATGATCATCCTCAGAGTGGTTCTTTTCTCTTCATGTTTATCCTGCTTGGAGTTTATTGAGCTTCTTGGATCTGTAAATCAGTTTTTAAAAAAAGCAAATTTATGAAAGTTTCTAGTTATTATTTCTTCAAATATTCTTTTCTGCCCCATCTTACCCTATTATCTTCCTGAAATTCTTATTACATGTAGGTTATATATCATCTGATATTTTCCCACAGGTTCACGAGAATGTATTTATTTTTCTTCCATTTTTTTCCACAGATTGAATAATTTCTATAACTCTGTATTCACACAGACCGGGCTAGACATCCAAGATGACCATTCACATGTTGTTGCCGATTATCCACTGGACCCAACTCTGTTGAAATTGTCAAACACAGCATCTCCATGTGGCTTCTCTATGTGGCTTGAACTCCCACATCATGACAGCCGAATGTTTCAAGAGGCACAGGTGGTAGCTGTAGGGCTTTTTAAGACCTTGCTTGTCCAGGGTGTCTCGTTATGACACTTCCATGTATTCTACTGGTTAAAAAGTTCCAAAACCAGACCATGGGAGATTGGCACATACACTTTGAAAAAGAGCATATGGGGGAGGATATTGTTGTAGCCATCTTCGGAAGATACAACCTGCCACCACTTCCTTAGACTCTTAATCTGCTAAATATAACATCTGAACTTGTTTTATTGATTAATTTTTTCCTTTACGATAGGTTACATTTTCTTTATTTTTTAAAAAATATTTTTAGTGGCTTTTATTGAATATTGGACATTTGGAATAAAACACTGTAAGGATTCTGAATTCTGTCATATTTCTTTGAAGATTATTGAGGCATGTTTTAGCAGGCAGTGAAATTAGTGGTTGGTCATTTTGAATTTGTATAGAATAGACTTTATGCTTTATTTGAGTGGATATATTTCCCAAGCCCCTTTAAGTCTTGGCAGTCCCTTATAACAAAAGGGATCTCAACTCCCAAAGTCCCTCTTCCATAACATCTTGTCAGGGCTTAGTTTTAAGTGTTACTGATTTTCAGAAAGTCTAGAATAAGTCTTGCTCTAGAGCTTTATCCTTACTTTTAAGTAAAGGTTTTCTGGAAATTCAGCCTGATGTTGAGAAATTAATGAGGATTCTCCACTCTGGCGGGGTCAGAACTCCCTGGTACTGTTCTTACCTCAGCACAGTCCAACCTCTAGAAGCCAGGTTCTCTTTTCAACCCTGTTGCAGTTGCTCTCTGGAAAACCGTGAATGGAATTGTCTTGTGCATGTGCAGTCTAGATCTCATTATGGGCTCATGTACCTAACACAGATTGTTGGAGCCCCCAACTCTGCACATCTGCCTCTCTCTCCTACATCTTTCCCTGTAAAATCAGCTGCTTTGAACTCTGATCTCTTCCTCCTAAACTCACCAGGATTGTCAAATTCAGCTTACCTCCTGAATTTTCCTACTCTCACAAATTATAGCTATCTTGACTTATCCAACGTCTTAAAAGAGTTGCTTTGTATAGCTTGTCCAGTTTTATTTATTTATTTTTTTGAGATGGAGTCTTGTTCTGTTGCCCAGGCTGGAGTACAGTGGCATGATCTCAGCTCACTGCAACCTCTGCCTCCCAAGCTCAAGCAATCCTCCCATCTTGGCCTCCCCAGTAGCTGGGACTGCAGGCACCCGCCACCACGTCCAGCTAATTTTTTGTATTTTGGATAGAGGCAGGGTTTCATCATGTTGGCCAGGCTGGTCTCGAACTCCTTAGCTCAGATGATCTGCCTGCCTCAGCCTCCCAGAGTGCTGGGATTACAGACGTGAGCCACCGTGCCTGGCCTTATAATTGTTTATAGTGAAGAAACTAATGTCATAGGGGTTAGTTACCTCATCATGGCCAGTAGGTGAAACTCTGTCAGTCTTTATATTATGACTTTTCAGTTTTGTATTATATTTGGAAAAACTCTCTCCATTCTGCGATTACAATCAAAAACTCATATTTTTGTAGCACTATTTATGCTTTTAATTTTTAAAGATTTAAATCCCTGATCCATCTAAAATTTATTTTGATGATGTATGGTATGAAATAGGGAGCCAATTTTATTTTTTCCTCATGATGGTTACTCTAGTCCCTAAAACATTTATTTTAAAAAAGCCTTAAGTTTTAACAGTTTACTTGAAATACTTCCTATATAATTTACTGTATTTTAATTCTTATTTGAGTATATTTCTGGACTTCCTAGTATGTTACATTAATCTCTCTGTTCAGATACTTAACTGTTTATTTTAAACTTTATGATGCATTTTAATATATGATAAAGCTGTTTCCTCCTCATTAATATTTTTCTTTCTTTTATTTTTAGTTTATTTTATTTTAGTTTTTGAGACGGAGTTTCGTTCTGTTGCCCAGGCTGGACTGTAGTGGCCCAATCTCAGCTCACTGCAAGCTCTGCCTCCCGGTTCATGCCATTCTCCTGCCTCAGCCTCCCGAGTAGCTGGGACTACAGGTGCCCGCCACCACGCCCGGCTAATTTTTTGTATTTTTAGTAGAGAGGAGGTTTCACCATGTTAGCCAGGATGGTCTCGATCTCTTGACCTCGTGATCCACCTGCCTCGGCCTCCCAAAGTGCTGGGATTACAGGCGTGAGCCATCGTGCCCGGCCTCATTAATCTTTTTCACAATTGCAATGACTCTTCTTATTTTATTTTATACCAACTTTAAAATCAACTTGTATAGTTGAAAAATCCCATTGTTATGCACTTGGTTCGTACTTAATTTAGCAAGAATTATTATCTTTGTGATGCCATTCTCTTCAAGAATGCATATTTCCATTTTGTTTACTTAAGAATTCTTTTGCATTTACCAGTAGCACATTTTTTTGTTAAATTTACATCCAGGTACATCTTTCTCGTGCTATTTTTAATGAGGGTCATCTTTGCAGTGCACCCTTTAACTATTCATTGTGTGTAGGGAAAGACTTTGGATAATATATGGCTATCAATTGCTCATTTTCAATCAATTTTTAACAATCCTCTGTGATGATGTAGATGTTTCTCATTTTAACATAGCAATATCACATTTGTAAATTTTGAAGAAATCACAAAACTACAATAAATGATGTTCATCACCATATAATCCTCCACCTTGAAAGTGAATAAATAATACAAATTCCCCGTCAGTTTTTAAGGCCATTAGAATGTGTGGATGCTGCTCACTTTGCACTTCTCAGTTTGTGACATTGCTGTCATTTGGTCTATCCCTGCCAGGAGTTGCAACTTTTCTTCTTTCTCTTGATGAGACTCAAACCAAAATCCTGTTTTTTGTTTTTGTTTTTGTTTTTGTTTTGAGATGGAGTCTTACTCTGTTGCCCAGGCTGGAGTGCAGTGGTGTGATCTCTGCTCACTGCAACCTCCGCCTCCCCAGTTCAAGCTGTTCTCCTGCCTCAGCCTCCTGAGTAGCTGGGATTACAGGTGCGCACCACCTCGCGCGGCTCACTTTTTTATATTTTTAGTAGAGACAGGGTTTCACCATATTGGCCAGGCTGGTTTTGAACTCCTGACCTCAAGTGACCTACATGCCTTGGCCTCCCAAAGTGCTGGGATTACAGGCATGAGCCACTGAACCGAGCCCAAAGCCCTTTTCTTCAGAGCTCCAGTCCCCTGAGCAGGTCTTTAAGCACCCAGGATGATGACAATGGGCTATCGGCAGTGCCATCAGCAGAGACATCCAGAGTGACCAGTGCATTTCTTCTATCCCATAACTACATCTGGGTCTCTGGGAAGCAGCTTATGTGGCCTTCACCCTCCCTTCCCCACTCTTTTAGTGGAATTTGGACCCATGGACTATCTGGCTACCTGGCCAGCTCAGTTTCAGACATGGCAGCTGAACTACCTACACTCCCACTTCCAGGTCTGGGTCTCTGGGGCTTCCCACATCTTTGTTTTTACCCAGGGAAGGTAAGAGCCTGGCTTCCAGAGGGCTGGAGTCTCAGCTGTGGGAAGTCCCTCTCTAGAACTCTCTGTACTCAGATAGGCCACGGTGTAGACACAAGGATGGTGATAGACCCTCATGTTGGTGCCAAGGATGCCTCTACAATATTGTTCCAGGAAGTAAGTTCCTTCTCTCTGATGCTTATAATATCACTGACACAACTTTCTGGAGCTACCGCTGCTGCTGCTGTCATCCTTTTATGTCCTTAGACCTGAGAATGGTGCTGGGCAGAAGGTTCAGGATCTTGAATAACTCACATCCCTGAATGGATGGGGCCATCCTGCTGCAGTCCTGGACACAATGCTTTTCTTCTTGTGTCCCTGGGCTCTTCCTCTCACCTGCTGCCAGGCAGCCTGACCTGCACCATGGCCTTCCACTGATTGGTGTGGTCCTCCCTTTCTCCTGTGCTTTCAAAAGGACTTGTGTGTTGAGTTTGAGAAATGGTGGAATACAGCCTTGTCTATAAACAGTCCTTGTAAAAATGCCAATATGTTCATTTGTTGGATCAAAGTTTAATATAATTCCAATATTCACCAACAGATTTGTAGATTAGCTAGTTATCATGCACCATAGCACAATAATGCCACTTAACATAGGCCGGCTGAATTCTGATGAAGGAAGAGGCTTAGATTTACTTAGCATTTGCTAATCCTAATCATGAGATTCCAAGGAGAGAAATAAGGTAATAGAGAGAGGCAGAGAATAGTCTTTTCTTATGTTATAGGTTTGCCTTCGTATAGCTCTAATTTGACAAAAATTTAGTGAATATAAGAACTTATTATGACTGTAGAGAGCGCTTGCTGGTGAGGGTGATTTTAAGCCCCTTCTATTCACCTCTTTCCCCGCCTGGCCCTCAGGTGAGCACAGTGAACTTCAATTTCACCCTCTCCTTTTTTCTCTTTATAGTAACTGCCTATGTAGGGAACTCTAACCTGGTTCAATCCCATCATTTTATATTTGAGAAAACTGAATTCTGCTTATCTCAAAATGACTTTTCCAACACTTTTAATCTTACATCATGTAATATTCACAGGCTCCCTTAAAAGCAATAAACTTCAGTCCTCCCACTATGGCAGCAGAGGACAGAGCCTCCTGTGATGATTCTGCTTCTGGGACCATCGCAGGAGATCTAAGCACAACTTTCCAGAAGCTTCCAGTGGGCTTCTTTGCATGCATTTTGTTGTTCTGGAACTTTGAGTATAGCCACAGTAATAGCAAAAGCTTTTGACAGTGGCAATCTCAGGTTTAAGAGAAGAGAGTTCTTAGCAAAAGTGTGAGAAACTGGTTGATAGCTATGTGATACGATGTCAGACATATGTGCGAGGACTAGGGAAATATTTGTTTACCTAACATCTCTAGGTGAATGTTGTCTTGAGAAGATTGGGAAGAAAACATACTATTGAAGGAAAAAAGCAGATTTCCGGAGACATCAACTAAAGAAAGAACTGAAGAAGGCCAGGCGTGGTGGCTCATGCCTGTGATCCCAGCACTTTGAGAGGCTGAGGCGGGTGGATCGTCTGAGGTCAGGAGTTCTTGACCAGCCTGGCCAACATGGTGAAACCCTGTGTCTATTAAAAAAAAATACAAAAATTAACTGGGTGTGGTGGTGGGCACCTATAATCCCAGTTACTCAGGAGGCTGAGACAGGAGAACTGCTTGAACCCGGGAGGTGGAGTTTGCAGTGAGCCAAGATTGCACCACTGCACTCCAGCCTGGACAACAAGAGTGAAACCCCCCTCTCAAAAAAAAAAAAAAAAAAAAAAAAAAAGATAAAAAGAGCTGAAGATCAAAGTCATGACTTGTTTGTTGTCCCTTGGCTATTTTTTTGTTGATTACCAACAATTGGTTTAAATTTATTGGGTGTCAGATTCTCTACCTTTTTAAAAATAAAAATCATTTCCAAAAAATTTACCTGTATTTATACCTATCAATCATCTAGTATCATGTTTTGGACTGCAAAGGTATGGTATTTTTAATGGGTTTATTCTTCACATTGTACTATAATTGTCTGATTATACGTATTTCTTTACAAATACCAGACTGAATTATTTGAGGGGAGCGTCCATGTTTTCTTTGAACTCTCTGTCCCTGGGGTCTAGTAGAAAGAGCTTTGGGATGAATTAATGAGCTCATCGTATAAGAGAACAGAGACTAGAGGCACTGACTTTGTGTGTGTGTGTGTGTGTGTGTGTATTTGTATAAACTAAGTGGCTAACAAATGGTGCCAACATAAACTAATATAAAAGCTAACATAAGAGTTGAGTGTAAAAGAAGGCATTATAAAGATTAGACCCTCAGCTAGTCCTTGACAGATGGAGAATTGGATCTATGGCTAGAATATCAGAAGATGCTTGAGGAAGGGGAAATGGTGTGAACTAAGATGTGGAGTCAGGGGAGCATAAGATATGCCTGGGGAGCAGTTGGGATCAGCGTGCCCAAATGGGATGGTTTGTGTTGGGAAATCACGGGCAGAAAGGCCCAGGTTTGGGCTAGTGTATGAGCACCTTGAACATCCATAAGACATTCATATTTTACCCTTTATGCACAAAATGATGATGTTGGGGTATGAAGTGGGATGGTAGGTACTAGCAGCTTTGAAGAGAGTACTGGGCTTTCGTTGTGATACTGCCACAGTGAAAGCAAAAGGGTAAGAGAGTTTAAAAGTACTTTACTCATTCTACCCATTTTTTTTTTCTATGCCATTCGAAGTCCCAGCCACTAGGGATACAATATTGATAAGAGTCAGTGAGTATCTGCCCTCAGGAGCTTTAGAAGAGGCAAGCAGCAGACATTTACAATACACGTTATCAGTGCTAAGGGGTCCATATGACGTGATTGGTCATTAGAAGAAATATCTGACACATCCTTGGAGGATGGGCAGGGAAGGTTTCCCAGAATAAGTGACATCTTGCTGAGTCCTAAAGGATAAGTAGCAAGTTATAGAGGGAAGGAAGGCACCTGAAGAAAAACCACAAAAAAAAGAGCTCCTAGCGTGCCACAGAGAAGAGCGTGGCACTTTCAGGACATTTCAAACAGTTTAACTTGGAGAATAAAGGACTGAAGGGGAGGAGCAGAAAGTGGTGACGGAGGGAACTGGAAAGGTCAGTGGGCTGACTTGCAACCCTAACCAGCTCGTTATTAAGAAAGGAATATTCTTAATATCTAAAATATTCTTCTTCCTTATATCTCCTCTAAGATGTTTATCAGTTTACATTTTTTATACTCTGTCATCTTAATTCATTGCATTCTCTTTTCTTCTTAGAATAAGGGCTTTCAAAACCAGTGAACTTCTGTCCACAAAGTACAGGGACTCTAGTTTTCTTCACTGATAATCTAAATTCAGTTAATGGATTTCTAATATTATAATTCAGGCGTTTCTAGAGTAAAACTTGATTTATTAAAAAGTATTTTTCTAATAATTGATGGATTCATTTACCACTACCCTAGTTCAGAGTTTTGCTTACGTATTTTGCCAATGGGATTGTTTTGCAGCTGTGTTTTTGAGTGGGCTGTTTGTCAGATTTCAGAGAAGGTAAGTATAACTTGATGAAGTAAATCACCAGTTAACTTTCTATTGTTTTCTATGGCCTAGTATATTTTTTAAACCGTGAAGAAATGATCTTTCCCCAACATTTTGAAAGCTTTGTAATCTAGTAAGAAGAGCTTCTAATGGCATGAATGTTCCTCTGAGAACAATGGTGGCCCCAAACTTGTTTAGTTATATAGTGTTTGTATCTTATTATTTTTCTGGATAATTTGCAATTGTGGTTTGTGTTTGTAATTTCTTTTTATTTATGTATATGTTTATTTTATTTTTTTCTTCCCACCTTAAAGTTTTTGAATGTATTTCCAATTTTGTACAGAAATTTCTTAAAGGTATGTTTTGTAGCCTAGTTTTTAAGTTGGTTTCACTCATGAATTAAAATGATTGCTATGATTTTCTTTTTTTAGAAATCATATTGTGTTCATAGATTTTGATGTAAAGCAGTGATAGGTAAACTTCTGTGAAGGGCCAGATGGCAGGGCTTTGCAGGTGTATAGTCTCTGCTGAAACTGTTCAACTCAGCCATGGTAGCAGGAAAACAGCATTAGACAGTCTGTTAATAAGTTATGCCTCAAATGGTGATGTTTCAATTAAACTTTAATTGCAAAAGCAGACAAAGGGGTGAATTTTGTCTGTGGTTCATAGTTTGCTGACCTCTGGTCTAGACTACTTTTGATTTTTGCAGTTTAGTGACTTTTAAGCACTTTAATATATGGTTAACTTTTATAAATATTCCCTGATCACTAGAAAAGAAGGTATGTTCTATCTACACATGGTACAATTTTTATCTCTTAAATCTTATTTCATATAATGCAGGCCATTTTAGCTTTTTTTTTTTTGGTCAAGTTTCTCAGCCTTTGACGAATCAGTTCATTTATATCAATTATAACAATTTTATGTGGCACAAATAAAATATTTGCCAGTTGTCCTCTTAAAAAAGTTCCAGGAGGCGAGTGCTGAAAAGTCTTTCTATGAAACATTATAAACTGGTAGCTCAGTTAATTTTTATTGTGGGGGGCTTTACAGTGGGTTTTTCTGTTTCATTTTGCTTGAATCAGTTACCAACATTTAGCTATATGGAGATTTTATAAAATTTTATAAAATTAAGATGCCATGATTGATTTTAAGATACATCATTATTTTACATACCACTAAGGAAATAAAAACATTGTTGCCAATTATAACTGTAAGACACTATTGATTATAATACATATCCTGACTTTAAACCTGTTAAAATGTGTAAAGTATTACATCAGAGAGTCAGTGAATTATGGTAAAAAGTTCGGGATTTGTGGCTGCCTTTATTCATGGGAAGACCCAACAGTATTGGGACCACATTGTCATGTCATAAGGCTGCTCTATTGATGGCTTTGAGCTTTGAATTTTTCACAGTCCCCACCTGGCCCACTAATTTATGTAAGTTACCTGCAGTTGTGACTCCTGTTTCTATGGTAATAGACCCAATCCAGAGGCATGCTCTTCCTTCTTCCGTGGAAGCAGAATGACTCCTTGCAATAATGAAGAGAATACTTGACATCTCAGATTGCAGTGTTTGGATTGCAGTGACTTTATGGACAGCTGGAGCTTCCATGGTTAAAGAATAGGTACCTTTACAGAGGACATTTGCATTCCGAAGGAGACTCACCTTGAAGTGCCTCTCAGAACAAAATGTCTGCCATTTATTTTTAAGTAAATCCAAGCTTCCAACCTAAGGATCACAGAAAGCATGTTTCTGGAAGTCTTAGAATAGCAATTTTGTTCCTACTTCTTGCTACCAAATGATCAGACACACTGAAGTCCTTTCTCAGTGTATCCCGGTACATAGTCTAGAATGTTTTCTTTTTAAGTAATTAAAGAAATGGACATTTTTATGTCTAGTAGGCTTTATTTATAATGTAACTACACTAGAAGCCAAAATATTTTACAGTTCAGTTTAATACTAAATACCTAGAATTGCCATTTAAATATTCATTGTGAATTCTACCCTTTAGCACCGTAACAGAACCCTCTTTGGAATGTTTTATGCTTTTGACTATGAATTCTAATTTTTCTGCCATAAATACAGCTATCCCTATTATAGTTATTGCAACTTACCTGACATATCTCTGCTTATTCTTAGAACTTTTTGGATCACTTTGTTTTATGTTTGTACCCAGAACTGATAGAGGATGGGAGTAACTGCTTCTAGGATTTCTCTTTACTCCTTGCAGCACACAGCATTTTTTGCTCTCCCCTGAAGGGCAGGGAATCACTGCCTCCCTTCTTTTAGCCCAGCTATTTCTGTAAGATATCTTTTCCTATTTGTTTCCAATAGGGAAGCCTAATTCTGTTGTATTAGTCCATTTTCACATTGCTATAAAGAAATACCTGAGACGAGATAATTTATAAAGAAAAGTTTAATAGGCTCATGGTTCCACAGGTTGTACAGGAAGCAGGATGCTGGTATCTGCTTAGCTTCTGGGGCGACCTCAGGAAACTTTCAATCATGTCAGAAGGCAGAGCGGGAGCAGGCATCTCACCTGGCTGGAGCAGGAGCAAGAGGGAGAGACCGGGCGGGTGCCACACACTTGTAAACCACCAGATCTTGGGAGAATGGACTCACTATCACGTGATCAGCATCAAGGGGATGGTGCTAAATCATTCATGATATCCACCCCCATGATCCAGTCACCTTCCACCAGGCCCCACCTTCCATACTGAAGATTACAATTTGACATGAGATTTGGGTGGGGACCAGATCCAAGAAGCCATATCAGTTGCCATGAGGAGAAATCTGATTTGTTGTTTCTTAACCCAGCTCTCCTCACTGGAAATGACTAACAGAGTCTGACATTATATAATCTCTAAACCTGAGTTTTTGGCATAGCACATTACCATATTTCCCTGTACCCTCAGCAATGTGTAGAGTGAATTTGGTAAAGATGAGCGCCATTTTAACTAGAAATTTCTAAGTGCTATTTTTAATCCCTCCCCGGCTGGAAAGGTAGTTACTATCTATGGGTTAATGTTTCTGACTTCAAATTTTTTTTTTTTCCTGTTCAGCATGAATAATTTGGGGGAAAACAATTTTTTGTTTTTTTTTTTGCTTAGTACTTCCCTTTCAAGAAACATCAAGTACATTATGACCATTACTTAGAAACAATGCATAGTTTATTTGGGTCTTGTGTGTTTGGTATGTGTGTGTGTTTTTCTAAACAGATGTTGAGTAAAATCTTCAGAAGGTCATGTGTGAGGCAGAATACTTAGAAGAATGCTTCAGAGCCCAGCCGACTTTAAACAACTTGCTAAATCCATTGTTTATTAAAGTGAAACAATGGAAAAGAGGAAGTGGCAGAAAGCTGCTTGGTTAATATTAAATGAAAGTCATCTCTCTCCCCCTCATAAGACATGTCAAACCACCGTAAATTACAAGCTAGATGAAGTTGGAGAGCTGGTTCAGAAATCTTTGAACCAAACCGAAACAAAACACAGCCCTAATGACATGAGTTTCTTGTAAACTGTTTTACCAGGTTGTTTACTGCAGAACAGAGGTGAGTCAACAAGAGATAGATTCTCAGGGTCAACCTGAGAATGACTACCAAATGGGAGAAGAGATGTAGCTGATAGAGGTCTTGAGAAAAGTGGATTTAGGAAGACAAGGAACGTTTTCCTATTGCTGGAGAAGAACTGGCTCTACTTTAGATTGACTGAATGCTTTTTAATGTTTCTTTCTTTCTTTCTTTCTTTCTTTTTTTTTGTTGTTGTTGAGACAGGGTCTCACTCTGTTGCCCTGGCTGGAGTGCAGTTGCACGATCATGGCTCACTGCAGCCTCTGCCTCTTAGGTTCAAGTGATTCTCCTGCCTCAGCCTCCCAAGTAGCTGGGACCACAGGCATGTGCCACCATGCCCAGCTAATTTTTGTATTTTTCAGTAGGGACAGGGTTTTACCATGTTGGCCAGGCTGGTCTCCTACTTCAGACCTCAAGTGATCCACCTGCCTCAGCCTGTCAAAGTGCTGGTATTACAGGCATGAGCCACTGCACTTGGCCTAATATTTAAGTAAGATCAAAACATTCACTCCAGTCAGGCTCAGTACTTTACAGGAAACCAAGCCACTAGGAAGAGGAAGCAAGGTTGGAGGGATAAGAAAGAAACCTGGTTTCCTTTCTATGATAGCTAATGGTATGTGTCAACTTTGCTAGGGCGTGGTACCCAGATATTTGGTCAAGCACCCATCTAAATGTCACTGTGAAGGTATATTTTAGATCAGATCAATATTTAAATTAGTAGATGTTGCTTAAAGCTGATTAACCCCCATAATGTGGTTGGGACTTCAACAATTAGTTGGAGACCTAAAGAGGTAAAAGACTAAAGCCTCTTGAGGAAGAGGGATTTCTGCCTGTCAACTGTCTTTGGACTCAAGGTACACCATCAACTCTTCCATGGGCCTCTAGCTTCCTGGCCTATCCTGCAGATTTTAGCCTTGCCCACTCCACACTCGTGTGAGTCAGTTTTCTAAAATCTCTCTCCCTCTCTTTCTCCCCTCATCCATCCTTTTGGTTCTGTTTCTCTAGAGAACCTTGACTAATACACTTGCAGAAGTCCACAGAAAGTCCATTACTCCAGATACCACCTAGGTGAGTGCCAACTGATTCTTTCTCTTTCTTTGGTCATAATGCAGTCAAACTCCCTAAGCCATGCAGTCAGCTCACACCTGAATCAGCATAGTTTCTAGAGTGGCTCCTCATTGTTGAGAAGTCAAGTTCAGAATTTTATAACTGAGTGGTGGGGATCATTGTAATCTGGCCTCATGCTCTCTGTCCTAGGTCTCTTTTTACAACATAAAACCTCTGTTGTAGATCAATAGTTTCTTTTAGTCTACTTGTATCTCTAGTAAGCCTCACATTGCAATTACTTATCCTATACTATTGATTGGATATGCTTTTAAATTCAACTGGAGTCTCCTGGAGAGAAGAGACCAAGCCTTTTACTCATTCTGCCTGTCCCATGATGTCTACTAGAGAGCTAAACATACAAAAATATCATCCAGTTCATGACAATTGATGGCTGAAAGAATCTCATCTGGGGTTATGCAAATTAACCCTACATCTCCTAGACCCATAGGTGCATGTTAAACTGTGCAGTCTTCTATATGCTTTCTATTAAGGGAAATGTGATTTCAATGTGAACAATGGCCATGATTTCCTAGCAGTTATTGTTCGTGTCACCCAGTAGTAGATTGCTGTTTACTGCCTTCTAGTAGCTTCTGGTAGAATTCTCTTTTGAGGTGTTGTTTGCTTTTCCTATGCTTTAATATTTCATCAGTTTATATCTTAGAGTTTAAAGACATTTAGTAGACCCCACAATTCCTTGCACATAGTAGGCTGTCCATGAACCAGGCCATAATAAACCAGTAAGCCAATAAGCTAAGTGTAAACCTGAAAGATACAATCCCAAACACTATAATCCTGAATGTTGAAATCCTAAAAGATCAAAATCCCCAAAATTTAACTCTGGAAAAAAAAATTTAAAACATTTTAAAAAGGCATTTACTTACATTTTAAAATGGGGATTTATTTGAGAAATATAAAAACATGACAGGACACTTCACAGGCCACTTTACACAATAAAATAGGCAAGAAGAACATACATATTTTTGCAAGCATAAGGACTCAGTTATGCTAATGACAGTTGCACCAGTACAATACTTGTGAGCAGATGAACCACATCTATAAAGAAATAGATAAAAAAGGGAAATATAGAAACACATATTATAAATGGCAATTGTGTGCACCCAACTTTATCACTGCAGTCATCTGAAATATTGTGATAGACAACCTAAGCCTTTGACAAGATTGTTCAAAAACCATGATGGGTCACCACTGCATATGCACTTGTTCAAAAAGCCAGATCTTGAGAAATTTTACCTTTCATAAATGCAGATGTACCAAAAGGACATCTCTTCATTTACTGAGGAAATTTCAAAGTTTTTATGTACACGCACAATGTTAACATGCAACGTCAATGTTGTGATAATGGACTTTCGTAGAGTCAAGTTTGCAAAAAATGCATAAAACAGATTAGAATGCTCTAAAAGTCTCTATATAACTTATACTTCCACTACTGGAAATAATGTGAATACGAAATACATAGTGTAGAAAATTTTTAAAAATGTGCTGAAAATGAAAAATGGTGAAAAAAACTAAAAAAAGAAAAAGGGAAAAAACTGAAAACCAAAGCACAACAAACTAAAAAGAAAATTCGACATATAAAAAAGTGGATTACAGGGATAGTTTATGGGCATTCACATGGAGATAGCCCATAAGAACTGGCCTAACATGATGCAACTATCCTGTGATTATGATTTTCAGGATTTTAGACTTTAGAGATTTTGATCTTTCAGGATTTCACCATTCGGGATTATGGAGTTTATTGCTGGGTCTTTGGGGATTATGGTTCAAAGCCGCTATAAAGAGTATGGAAAGATGTAGTACTCTTTTTTGCAATAGTTTATCACCAACTTTAACCAAGAGAAGGCCCCTCATCCTGTCTAAGCCTGGCCATGGACCATAGTGGGAACAAAGGAACTCAGGGTTAGGAATGTCTGCCTGAGCCCCAGGAAGTTGCTTTGAAATTCTAAGCTTGTGGCTTGTAATATATGTTTGTCCATCAAATAGTTCCATGATTTCTTCTGAACAAGATTGTTTTCATAGTTTTAAAAGATGTGTTTGTAGAGAATTTTAAACATAGAAAAGATGAAAAAAATATTGGTGGGTGGAGAGCCTCATTTCCATCAAAAAACTATGCTCCATGAAATAGTTCAAGGGCTTCTCATGTAAGCCATCTCAGAGAAAGGGCCTTTTCAAGTTGAAGTGGGGCATAAAGATGTCTCTGATCTTGGGCTCTGAGAAACCTCATCCTTGATGATGCTGCCTTTCTTTCTGCTTACTGTCTCATCCCCTTGCCTACCAAATCCATACACTATACAAGATACCAGTTATATTTTTAAAAAACAAAGCTTAATGTTTAATCAACATATAATTGGGCACCTACAATGTGGTTGTCACTTTGGGTTCTGAGCATGTTTCTCCTCTCCTTGAAAATCTCTCTTGATTTCCCTTTGCTCCAGATTAAGTTCACATTTCCCTTCCAGCTACAGCTCTCACCACATCAGACACAGGGTGTAGGGCACACCCTGTTTCTGCCACTAACATTCCATGCCTTCCATACCTCTGTGCCTTTGTTCACATAGCTTCCTTTGCCCGAAACATGCTTCTTCCTACTCCATGTCTAGAAATTTCATTTTATCCCTCAGAGCTTAGCTCCCATTTCCATCTTCTGTGATGCTTTTCTACTCGGGCTCTGTTAGTTAGTTTCTGCAGGAACCCATAGCTCATAGTTCTGCTGTGGCACCTGAACTGTGATCATCTGCTTATTTGTATTTCTCTCTCTACTTCAGTAGGACATTAAGTCTTGTATCTTACTCATCTCTCAATATTTGGCACATAAGAGATAACAAAATTTTAATAATATGCTGTATGCAATACATACATAAGTTATAAATTTTTATCAGTTAAAAAATAATCAGAGGAAAATAAATTCTGGGAGAATGAATAAATGAGGAATGAAAGCTAGTCAAAATGGTTGAGTATGCTTCTTCTTGGAATCTTGACTGACACATGGAATGAAATCTTTGTGGTACCATTTTGAAGGGAGGTCTTAATGATTTCTCAAACATCTCTTCCAACTTCTCCCTGATTCTTTTCTCACTGGTGGGAGAACCTCTTTTCCCTTAGTGGGGAACAATGACCTTCATTTTGCAAGTAGGAAGAAGACTTAATGCACAGTTACCCTTGGGCAAGGTCACAGACCAACTGCTGCTCACCTTGAATGGTCCTTTAATTAATACTAGAGCTTTTTCTGCAAGCAGACTTTGGTGGGTGATGGAGAAAGAATTGGAGTGGGGCCTCAGAGTCCAGAATGCTTGATGAGCTTGGGGAACACAACATAGAAAAGGATACTGGGGATTTCAGGATGGTGTCATTATCCACTCTAGAAGCTCTTTTGCAACACTCTGAGATTACTGTGGGAGGCGTTTCCTTAGTGCCCATTGCTGGTATGTGTTGACTTGCCTTAGTAATACCAACTCTGCTACCTTCTATTTACACAATATCGGATAAAGTATTTAACCCCCCGAGTCTCATTTATAAATAGGGATTATAATACATAGCTCAGAAATCAGTTGTAAGGATTAAATAGGGATCATGTATGTAAAAATGATATTGCTCTCTGCAAATGGAACAGATTAGTACGCTATTTTGTGTGTTTTTTTTTTCTAGTAACTAGTGCCATGCCTGGCATCTGCTGGGCATATTTTTTTGAATGTTACATATTGCACAAATATGCATATGCAGTGTACAACTTGTGACCATGGTTGGAATCCCTGCAAGCCTGTTTCAGGGTTAAATCAGGAAAAGAGTTTAGAAGCAGAATACCTGAGAAAGCTTTTCTTCACCTAGTGAGTATAATATATTCCATACTTTCTGATAATCAGACTGAACCCAGCTCACCTCCTTTTTCACTTTTGTCCATTAGTGTACACCTTATTTTTTTCTAGAATCCTCGGTGGCAATTCTTTCAGGGCTTCTACCTGATGACTGTATAAACTAGAATGAACCAGGGCCAAGGAAGTCTTCTTGGGGCGCAGTTGTCCAGCAACTATTTTCATCAGCCTTGGGAGATGGGCCATGTTGGGGGTCTTACCACATAGGAGAGTCCCATGACCTGAGTCTATGCATGCTCTTATAATTACTTTCTTATCCAGAAGTTGCTCCACTACTCCCGATCCCATATTACTCATTTTTAAATGTTCCTCTGATTTTTGAGAAATCATCCTTTCCAGAGCTACAGGGGGAGGAAGGGGTTGAGTTTAGGGATGAAGAACTAGTATTCAGGGATAATGAGGGGAGGGAGATAAGGTCAGAGCCCATTCTTCTGCATGAGCCCTTGGGCACCACAGAAAGGATCCTGCAATGAAACCAGCCACATCATCTTGGGCATGTGCCATTCTGCCCCACCCTCCTGCTGGTCAGTGGCCTCTCACATCCAGTCTCTTCTAAATATGCCTCAGGTAATGGTAACTAGCAGAACCACACACTGTAGCTAGCTAGTCACATTGAGAATATTCCTTTTGGATAAAGGGGCTCTGGAAAATAGGAAATGCAGAGTGGCAGATGTTAGAGTATTAGAGTATGTCAGATTTTGGGTGTTCTCTTTCCCTAGCTGAACAGTGGGTAGATGTGGTTGGTGCCCTGGCATGATGGGTGATTTTATGTGTCAATTTGACTGGACCATAGAGTGCCCAGATATTTGGTCAGACATTATTCTGGGTATATCTGTGAGGGTGTTTTTGAATGAGATTGACATTTAAATTGGAGGACTCTGAGTAAAAGATATTGCCCTTCCCGATATGGGTGGGCCACATCCAATCAATCAGTTGATGGCCTGAATAGAATAAAAAGGCTGTATTCCTCTCTGCCTGACTGCTTTTGAACTTGGGCACTGGCTTTTTCCTGTCCTTAGACTTGAACTGAAAGACCAGCTCTTCCTGGGTATTGAGCCTGTTGGCCTTCAGACTAGAACCACACCGTGAGCTCTCTGGGATCCTGGGCATTGAGACTCAGAATAGAACTAAACCATTGGCTCTCCCGAGTCTCCAGTTTGCTGACTGTAGATCTTGAAACTTTCCAGGCTCCACAGTTTTTTGAGCAAATTCTTAACAATAAATCTCTCTCTCTCCCCACCCCACCTCTGTATGTGTGTGTATGTGTGTGTGTGTACATATACACATACATATAATATATACATATATATATGTGTATGTATATATGTGTCTATGTATATGTGTGTGTGTTATGTGTATATACACATACATATACACATACATATGTGTATGTATGTATGTATATATGTGTGTATTATGTGTATGTGTATATATGTATGTGTATATATGTATATATGTATATATATACATGTGTATATGTGTGTATGTATACACACACATATATACATACATATGTGTATATATGTATGTATACATGTGTGAAAATATATACACATATATGTATATAGGTACACACAACACACATATATACGTACACACATATGTATATATGTATGTGTATATATGTATACATTTATATATTATATATGTGTATATATGTATATATTTATATTATATATGTGTATATATGTATATATTATATATATGTGTATATATGTATATATGTATATGTATGCATATATGTGTGTGTATATATGTGTGTGTGTATATATATATGTGTGTGTATATATATGTCTCCTGTTGCTTCTGTTTCTCTGGAGAACCTTGAGAACCTTCACTAATACACCTAGTCTCTCTGCATAACACTGGGCTCTACCTAAGCTCTGGTGATGAATCAGGGTGATTGATAAACATATAAAGCTCACAGAGAGGTTATTCAATCAGCTCATGTGGCCCTGTTTGGTGCCTGGTTACTGATTGCTGTTTTGTTTCCTGTTTGGCAGGATCCGAATTTCTGGTACTGATCTGGGGCCAGATCCTGCTATGTCCACCTTTCCTAGAGGGAATTTTTCTAGACCATTAGGGAATCCAGGGTCTCTGACAAAAGGGGTAGAGAGGATCTCTGCCTAATGGACCTGGAAGGTGGCATATTATAAGGATAAAATTGATAGAATATTGGGGATTGAAGGGGGCCAGTACAATTTAGTAGCATAACAGGAAGCATAATACAAAATTGATTTTCTGAAGTGCAGTTTTTGCTCTGGTTACGTGTCTTGGTGTGTGTTCCTTAAACAACAATGAAATGTTGTTTTTGGTATTTTTGAGTGTGAGAGGTTAAGAAATTGTTCCCAACTGTGAATGGGATGGGAGTATGTGGGGACTCATGTGAACTCTGAGTGCCATTTTATTGAATCATGAGTGCCATTTTATTGAATCATGAGGGCAAATGTCTAAAACGAGCTTAGGGCCGAATGTGAGTCAGTGAAATAACTCATAATTCTATTTCTACTTTTAACTCAGGAGGTGACCTTGGGCAAGTCATTTAATGGCTCTTGGCCTCCTATGTCCTCTTGCTTCTTGAAAAGTGGTCTTCAAGCCAGCAGTCATAGCATCACTTAGAAGCTAGTTAGAAATTTAGACATTCACACCCTGCCCCAGAACTGCTGAATCAGAATCTTCATTTTAACAAGATCACCACGTGATCAATTTTGACAAGCACTATTATGGAGGAAAAAGAGCACAATGTTTTGGGATTACTTAGAAATGACCGTTTTCTTGATCTGTACACTCCTATATGACTTTGGATGTGTCAGTGAAACTCTCTGAGCCTCAACTTCCCTATTTGAAAACAAGGGTAAAAATAGCTGCCTTACAACCTGATGGACTTTTCATGAGGATGAAATTAAAATCTCATATGCATGTATTGAGTGACTTGCATGTGCCTGGTCCCATCTAAACACTACAGGGTACAGAGATGACTCAGACATAGTACTTATGCCCAGGAATTCGGCCTCTAGTAGAATGGGAAAATATGTGTGACAGCACTTTGTAAATGCAAAGGGCTACCTAAATGTTAGCTATTCTAAGTATTAATGGGGATAATAATACTTGCCCTACTTATTCTGAATGGCTATCATTAAGCTCAAGTGAGATAAAGCATGTCAAAGTCATCCGAAAAGTTGAAAAGTACTGACGTAAGAACTTATTATTAGTAGTATTATCGCCATCACTAAGTGAATGATCATTAATTTTAGTAGGCAAAAACCTAGATTTAATTATATTTACTCAGGCAGCAGAGGATGCTGGAGTTTAAATACCAAACTTAGAACTCTCAAGTTGAACACACAAGGAGACTCTCACTTGCTTTTGGTTCTGCAGGGGAACTACATCGACAATTAAGAGTCTGTTAATACTTCTGCTATTTCAGAATATCTGATCCTAGAAGCAGGGATTTCTTTAGAGTTTATTGGCGACCCACTGAAATGCATCCATCTGTGAGGTGGAATGTTCTATCTGATGGGCAGCCTGACAATAGCACTACCCTGATGATTAGGATGTGGTCAGGTGGAAAAAACACAGTTGGCTTATGCTTTGCGAGGTCCTCTATCTGGGTGTCTGTTCAGGGGCAGTCTTGCTCTGTGCATGACTGTCCACAGAGCCCATGGCATTGTGCTGAAACCCTGGAAACTCAGGGCAGGCAAAGGAACTGGGAAATCAATCTAGTCTAATTCTCAAATTTGCAGACACTGTGGCCCAGATCATCAAAATGTTGTCTGTGGCTGGCTCCGGATCACCCTTGAAGATGATAGAAAAGTTGGGACTTGACAACTTAGTTCTCCTGGCTCCCAGTACAGTGCCTTCTCCTTATAGCTTCATGCATTGAGGATGCTTTTGTGCTTTGAGTCATGTACCTGCAAGGAGACAGTGCACGCTGCAGTTTTGATCTGGTCGTGTCTACCCTTTGCTTTGTTCTTGACAGTGTAGATGCAGTCTGGGATCTTCTTCCTCACTTCCTCACGGTTGCTCTTCTCTCCTGACACTGCCTGTGATGTGGTCAGTGCAAATTTTAATGAGGCAGCAGCAAAAGGGCAAGATTAACATTTCCTTTCCTGACAGTCCTCATGCATGTTGCTTATTCTTTTATTACATGTTTATCTTAGTCTTCCTTGACTTTGAGTTAACATATATGTGTTTACTTTTCCCTCTAGATTATAAGGCTCTGGAGCTCTGGAGGCGGCAGCTCCATGGTTGAAATCCAGCTTTGTCACTGCATAGATCATTCTGTGATCTTGGGCAAGTCACATTGTCATTTTGAACTTTTTTTTTTTAGCCTGTAAATTGAGATACGATCATACCTACTCTATAGATGGTGAAAACTAAAGAATACATGTGACGCCACTGATCCATTGTAGTTACTGTCTCTGCTGCTCTCAGATGTGGGCCTGAAGGGACAAAATCTGATTAACCATAGCCACCTTCCTCACCTTTCCATGTTATATGGGGATCCAAATGCACTCTCAGGACAAAAATGTCCTGAGCCTCTCAAGTGAACTTCCAGACATTTTCCTAAGAAAGGAGCTTTAAATCACTCATGAGGTCTCTTATTCTAACTACTGGTCTTTTCCAGGAAGGTTGGGTCACAGACCGTTAACTACCATTTATTTCAGCCTTTGGTTATTGTTTTTTAGCTCTGATGTCTCGCATTCTCTTACTTCTAAGCTCATTCCCATTTTGTTTTGAAGGATGGTGATGATTCTTTCAGGATACAAATATTACCTGCTTCCCTATGCATGAGTTAACGTGTACTGAATTGAGAACAGGTAGATGCTACCATGCCTCTGGGCCTTGGCTCCTTATTTGTGGCACATTTACTGTCTTAACTTCTTCCTGTTCTGAAGCTCACAGCCGGAAGTGACCTCTTCCTCCTTTGATTCTGTGACCTCAAGGGCAGGCCAGCCTTGGACTGCTCCAGGCCCCCTGAAGCACTTTATATCCAGAAGAAACAATACAGAGTTGCTTGATTCCTGCTTCTTGAACTTGATGCTCCTCTTTTAATTAAAAGGAGATGTTTCCCTCTCACAGAATGTATTGGAATTCCTCCGAGAGAGTGTCTCAGCTCCTTGCCTAGAAAAATGTCTTGTTGGTCTATTAGGTGTAGAAATTGAGCCTCTAGGGCTTGGTGCCGAGGTTTCTGAAGGAGAAAGCTTCTTCACATAAGAGAGAAAAGCATATTTGGAGCTGGGGAATTGGGGTATTCAGGAGGAAGGTGGCGAGGATCTGGGAGAGAAGGACAGAGCAGACAGGGGTGAACATGATGGCAGAATGCCACGCTCTTGATGTTATGACCTCTACCCTGATCCTCAAGTAATCTGGGAAGATGGGTGTGATGGGCTCTGCTGTGGATGTGGAAGAAAGGCTGATTCTGCCTTGTGAGTGGGTAGAAGGCAGATCTGGAGACTGGACATCTCCGTGATTTTACAGGAACTTGAAGGAGGAGCATGGATGGGAAACAAACTTTGAACTTCCCCAGACCTTGGAAATGGAGGTCTGATGTAATGTGTGGGGGGCGCAGCAATTCAAGGAAGTTAAGTCAAGAATGCAAGGAGCAGAAGGCCCCCAGCTGACCTCTGGGTTATACTCACATTGAGCCTGGCACAAAGTCAGGCATTTAAAATGATATCCTGCCAGGTTTTTTTTTGTTTGTTTCCTTAGAAAAGGATATGGCAAACTTTCAAGGGGAAACTGTTGATACCAGAAGGCCACTTTGGGTCACCTCATCCAAGAGTCTGTGCAAACTCCCACGATGCCCAGGGACTAAGTTGGTTTTAGAGTCTGCTGCCACTGCCATTCTCCCGACTGCCTTCTCTCTAGATAGATATGGGTGGCAGTGACCACAGGATACCAGGCATTTGGGGAATCTTAATCCTGCTATGTTGTAAGTAACTATTACTGGCTGTGAACACCACCACCTCCTCTTCCACTGAGAGTCATGGAGCCAGGCTGGCAGTCGATCTTGTGAACCTGAAAAGGGGCCACTAGTGCACAGAGGCCATGCTCAGTGGCCTTATCACCACTGTCAGGAAGAGGAGACAACCAACCAAACCCATGAGATCTTTCAAGAATGAACAGATGAAGGTTTCTGAGAAGTTTCCCAAATTATTACTTTGAAAGAGCGCCTCCGCAGTCTTTCCTGTGTTTGCTGTGAGACAGCAGCTGTGTAGCTGTCAGCAATTGCTGCAGAGATGCAAGATTGTAAGAGGTGGATCAATATTTTTTTTCAATATGACTTACCCACAGCTGTTCACATATTTGGTTTCTTTGAACATTCTTTCCACTGAACTTAACCAGGGCAGGAGTTTCTTGAATCATAATATGACATGCAGAAAAATTAACAGTAAAAGTTTTAAATTTAAAACTATTTAAGTGACCTTAAATAGTTAATAGGTTAACAGAGAAATCAAAACTGCAATAATAGACTCATTAGAAAATAACCAACAATGAGAATACACATATCAAACTTATGCCAATGTTGTTCTTGAGAAATGTCACTGCTCTGAATATTTTCAGAAATAAACAATAAAAATGAAGGAGAATTAAACGGACAAATGCAAGCAGCCAGGAAAAAAAAAACAAAAATAAAAAAACGAAAACTAAAGAAAGCAAGAAGAAATTTTTGAAGGTTGATATTAGATGCCTAAAGGTAATAGAATGCATTAATAAATCCAATAACAATTTGTTTTGTTTTATTTTATTATTTTTTTGAGATGGAGTCTTAATTTGTTACCCAGGCTGGAGTGCAGTGGTGCAATCTCAGCTCACTGCAGCCTCCACCTCCAAGCTTCAAGTGATTCTCCTACCTCACCCTCCCGAGCAGCTGGGTCTACAAGCAGCCACCACCATGCTCAGCTAAATGTTTATATTTTTAGTAGAGACAGGGTCTCATTATGTTGGCCAAGCTGCTCTTAAACTCCTGACTTCAAATGATCCACCCGCCTCAGCCTCCCAAAGTCAATAGGTATTTATTTTTATTATAATAAGATAGGCCAAACTCTGGCAAATATAAATCACAAATATAGTGAAAATGCAAATATTTAATATTAGAAGTAAGAAAGAGAATGTACCTTAGAGAAAGAAGTGATTTAAGGAGCAAAACAGTATTATGGGCAACTGTATGCCAGTAATCCTTAAAATACTATGTAAATAAATAATTTTCTTATACATATAAATCACCAACTTGACTGAAGAAGTACAAAACCGAAACAGAAGAGTAGCCATGAAAAAATTGAAAAACAAAAAAAAAGTTTAGAGGATTACTTCAAAAAAAGGTCCTGGTGTATACGGTTTTATGCTTTTCTTCTTTAAAACTTTTAAGAAACCTAGCAATCATAAAAGAAAAATCAACAGATTTGGTTACATAAAACTTAAAACAATATATTATGGTAAAAGATATCAAAAAATTTTGAAAGAAGATGATAGATGGAGAGAGGAAATATGTGCAAATATATATAAAAAGGCTAATATTCCTTGCATGCCAAGAACTTAGAGATTGACAAGAAAATTGTCTAATAAAATAGAATTTATTATATTTATTACAGAAACAAATTTATCACATGCTTTTTTAAAACTGTTAATGGTACATAAGCAGGTTTGTTATATAGTAAACTCATGTCACGGGGATTTGTTGTACAGATTATTTCATCACCCAGGTATTAAGCCTAGTACCCATAGTTACTATTCCTATCCTCTCCTTCCTCCCATGCTCCACCCTCCAGTAGGCCCCAGTGTCTGTTGTTCCTTTTTTTGTGTCCCCGTGTTCTCATCACTTAGCTCTCACTTATAAGTGAGAACGTGCGGTATTTGGTTTTCTGTTTCTGCATTAGTTTGCTAAGAATGATGGCCTCCAGCCTCATTCATGTTCCTTCAGAGGATGTGATCTCGTTCTTTTTGTCGCTGCATAGAATTCCATGGTGCAAGTACACTACACTTTTTTATCCAGGTTACCTTTGACAGGCATTTAAGTTGATTCCGTGCCTTTGCTATTATGAATAATGCTGTCATGAACATACTCATGCGTATGTTTTTATAATAGAACAATGTACATCCCTTTGGGATTGCTGGCTCAAATGGTATTTCTGTTTCTATGTCTTTGAGGAATTGCCACACTGCTTTCCACAATGGTTGAACTAATTTACACTCCCACCAACAGTGTATAAGCATTCCTTTTTCTCTGCAACCTCACCAGCACCTGTTATTTTTTGACTTTTTAGTAATAGCCATTCTGACTGGTGTATCACATAAATTATATTGCCTTATAATACCAAGCCTTCTAGAAACAATTGACATGTTCAATATAGGGGGATGATTATACAAATTATAAAAGTAGTAATAATTTCTCAGGCCCAAATCTTTTCTGTTTTCACGCATACTCCATATCCAATTCATCTATAAATTCTGTTTGCTGTCCCTTAAAAATGATTTCAAATCTGAACATACTTCTTCACTTACACAGCTACTCTGTGGTCTGAGTCCCAGCCCTCTCTGGCCTAACACTGGAGAGTTTCTCACCTGCTCTCCTTGCTTTCACTCTACTCCTCTTGTTGTCTCTTATGTGCACAGGTGCCAGACTGGGAATTGAAAATGCAAAATAGGTACCACCATCTTGCTCAAAACTCTCCAGTGTCCGTCTTCTTATTGCACTTAACATGATACCTGAAGTTCTGACCAAGGCTTACAGGATGTTACTTGATCTGAGACTTGGCCATTGCTCCAACCTCATTTCCTACTCTTCTCCCCTTTCTGGCTTCTCTACCAACACTGGCTTCTTGTTGTTCTTTGAACATGTGTACGAATCTTTTAACTTGATGTTCCCTCTGTTTGGGACACTTTCCCCTAAGGTTATTGACATAACTTTCTTCCTCACTTCCCTTGCATCTTGGTTCAATTTTGTCCTTCTCAGACCATCCTATTCAAAATAGCAATTCCCTTCTGATCCTCATTACATTGGTGACGCATTCTGAGAAAACACAAGACCAAAATTCAAGAAAGCATTGGATTGTAGTTTAAATCATTGCTCCCAAAGCTGGGTTGCAGTGGTATTTCTACACCAATTTAAGCACTTTATGCAGATTGTCTCATTTAATTTTCACCACGACTCTTTTGATCAGTGTTTCCTATTTTCAGATCATGAACCTGAAGATGAGAGATGATTTCCTATAGTGTAAGTGGAGGAGCCAGGACTTGAACCGCGGCAATGGGGGTCGGCACCAACAGGCTAAACTGCCTCCCAGGGCACTGGGCACATCTTTCCTTCTCACCCCTGCACTGTGTCACAAGGGGCAGCAGCTGTCTTTAATTTCATGTTTCACTCTCTCAAAATTTCCCCCCTTTTTTTTTTCTAAAACTCAGCCTACACTGATTAATTGCTGTCCCATGCTCTACTGCCTTTGTCCTGGGTCTCTCTCCTTCTTAGACACCTCCACTTTAAAGCAATCTGGAATCCCTGACTTCTCCAGCTCTATATTTTTGGCCAGTTTGTCATCATTTGCATAAAGAAGCTCAAAAGACAGCCTGGGGGCATGCCACACCCTCCTACAAAGGGGCAGGAGGAGAGACACAATTCTCATCACACATTTTCAAGTTTCTAGGAGATGCCTCTGCAATACTTCAGTACGGAGCACACACTTCCTGAACTACTCCAAGTGGAAATGATTTCACCTTTCTCTGAATTTTTATAGAATGTGTTTCTGTTTCCATTGATTTGACCCTAGTATTTAACCATACAAAGCGAATGGTAGGTGTGTTGCCTTTAGCAAGTTATTCATCACCTTGTACCTTAGTTTCTTTCTCTGTAAAATGGAGAAAATAATATCTACACTTCAAGGTCGTGGAAGGGATTAAATAACGCAAGATACCTATTAATACTTGGCATACAGTTGACACTCATTAGTCATGAGTTCATCTTGAATCTGATTCTGAAGGCAGAATATGTATCTTTCCTCATACCTGCAGTGTTGAGTCATTGTATTAGTCCTGAGGAAGTAACTGGAAAAGAAGTCTTAATTTCACTGCCAAAGAAATAATTGGATCAAGGTTACATAGCGTATTTAAAAAAAAAAAAACAACAACTCAAGCAAACAAACAAAATAAATGTGTGCATGCTTATAACCCTCTTATGCATGATTACCAGGTCAGACATTTCTAAATGTAGCCTTCTGTGGACACCTTTGAGCACTGAATGACAGATGGCATAGAGTGATGGACAAGGAAATAGACCCAGATAGGAAATCTGGGTTCTAACCATTCCTCCCTAGCTACGTGACCCAACTTAAGGTACTTATTTTCCTTAGGCTCAGTAGGGTTTTGTTTGTTTGTTTTTGTTTTTTTATCCTTTAAATGGGAAATACTAAAAAAAAAAAAAAAAACCCAACAACCAAACAATAGGGATTTCTGCTTGCTTCATAGATTGGCTGTGTCAAGAAAGATAACCTACATTAAAGTATTTTGTGCATTCAAGATATGAGAGATTAGCTTAGTAATTTTACTGTCTCCCTTTCAATTGAAAAACAAAATGCAGCTATAAGTAAATGTTTCCTACAATGTTGGGTTCCCAGATACATTCTGCAGATATTGAACAGCTTCTACTCTTGTTAGGGACATGTCACTCTAGGATAACTGCTTCAGTGTGAGGATTAGGAAGGGCATGATCAACAACTGAATCTTGAACCATGGCTAACTTCCAAAGGCCATTGCTTCACCTTTGATAGGACAATGACTCAACCTCCAGGGCTGAGTGATACCTGTTGGCCATGGAGTGATCTCTATTTTCCTCTCTATATACATCCATACGTTTTTTTCTGTCTCTATCTCTCTATCTCTGTCTATATGTGTGTGTATATATATATACACATGTATATATGTATACATATATATACACACGTATATATGTATACATATATATATACACACACACACATACCTGTATCTATCTATCTATATACCTATACCCATACCTCTCTCTCTTCCTCTAGTTTTTTCTTAATCTTGGCAGTTCTTGATCCAAATTCCTCTTTTTGCTGCAAAAGCTAGCTTTATTCATTGTCAAAAATTTATTCATCATCATAAAAACAAATGCTCCAGAATAGTTGATTACCACACAAATAAAGTCAAATTCATCTCTCTATTTTATCTCTATCCATCCATTTACCTGTCTATCCATCTATCAATTCAAACTCTTGTTCAGCCCATCCATTCAATCGTACCTGCTAGAGTTTATCTTTCTTTCTTTATCTTTTGCCTATCTTTGGGCCCAACCTGGAATAGAAACTATGGCTTCCATCCAAGAAAGCATCATTCAAATTGTGCTCAGCCACATGGCAGTCTAAATTTGGAATCCACAAAGTTTTGAGAATGTCTTTCAACCTTTGGGTGATTATCTGAACTCAATTCAAACCTTCATGCTTGAAGACTCTGCTATTGTTAATTATGGCTCCTGTTCGCCGCTGGTCAGTCACCTGGCTGTTTTCATTTTGCCTGGGAAATGACCTTTTACAAATTCCCTGGATTGTTTGAAACCAGCTGCATGGCAGAGGCTGGTTGATGATGGGTGAACCAAAGAAGGTTGATAGTTTTCAGCTTAGCCTACCCTGGACGAGGGCCTGAAGCTCCTGGCTTTGAATAAACTCAAATAGAATTCACCTGGAAGAGCAGGTTTCCCTAACAGTTGTTTGTGTTACAGACTTAGCCACAAAAGCCTCATGAGAATGCTGGGTCAGAAAACACAGGGATGGGTGTGATTTGGGGCCGAGTGGGGATAGGGGAGCTGATTACAGGATATGCTCACCTCCCCCACCACGGATGTAGCTTTGGTTTGGTGGTTTGATTTTAGTATACCCTAAACTAATTTAGTCCTATCCATACTAAATTCTAGTTGGGCACTTGAGAAAGAGCTTTTATTTCATCGTTGGCTTTAAAAAAATAAAGGCAATATGTTCTTTTTGAAGAGAAAACAACAAAACAGGTTTTGCAAGGGCTGGATTTTCAGTTCTGGAGTTTCCCACACTATCTATGGCCTAAAGGCTTGGCAAGGGCAAACCAGGGCTGTTTAGGGTGAAAAAGATAAAACTAATATCTTAAGCTTGTGTAGAGCTTTATACTTTAAAATGTCTTTTCAACCATCGCTGACTGCAAACTTAATCTCTGCCATGCAGTGTGCTGGGGAAATAAAGGAATAAAGTGAGGTCCTTGTTCTCAAAGAGCTCATGGGTTAGTAGAAGGAGATCAACACTGATGTAAGCAGATGTAACAAGACAGTTTCATGCCACCATGCCAGGAGAGAGGAGGGAGGAGCCAATTCTGCTGTGTAAAAGGTAAGGCAGTTAGAAGAGTAGGACAAAAGTATTATAGAATATTCAAGCTTAAAGGGACCTTAGATTTTATATAATCCTACACAATCATTCTAAAGATGAAAGAACTTCATCCCAGATGTGAAGTGACTTACCTAAAGTCAAACAGCTGGATTAGCAGTGCAGTGGGTCTAGGATGCTGAACTTTCAGATCTCAGGGTCGTAGTTCTTTTTTTCCCCACACTGCATGGCAATATCTCACATTCTCAGCAAGGGACCTGAGCACTTCCATGGGGTACTGCACTGTGCTGGTGAAGAACCCACGAACTCCTCTGTCTTGCATGCAGGGCTAGTTCAAGGCCGACTGGGCCTCCAGCCTGTGTTCTGTCTGCCTTTCTCACTCTCTTTCATTGATGGCCAGTGTTTTGATGCTCAGGGTCTCTCCAGGAATCACATATACTCGTCCATTCTAAGGAGTTAATGGTTTCCTTTTGGAATCTCTTCCAGAGTACAGCACTTAGTATAAGGTCTCAGGAAAAGCAACTAATAGCAGACTTTTAGGCACTTAGTAGAGATATATTTGGGAGACAAGAATCTTCCTATGTCCCCTCAGTCACTCTTCACTGAAGACCATTCAGTACATCTAGTTTTAGAAGTGAAATTGTCAGGGAGAACGTCTGCCTTGTTGTCAGAAGCAATCCTTAACTCGTGGAAGTGCATTGGGAAGCCACACCATGGCTCACAGGTGAAATTAGATAGAGGGGTAACTGGCATTTTACGGGAGGAGACTGAGAAAGTGATGTGAAGGCTAAGGTCACACAGCTGGCAGAGGACCTCCAGTGCACACGCTGCCTGATGGAGATTTAATTGGCATCCCTCTTACCAAGCTCTGGTTGAGTCCAGATACTCACAGATGCCGTGGGAATGGTGAGGTTTGAGAGCCAGGTTTGGAGGCTGAAAGATTTTCTGTATGATCATGGAAATCCATTACCCTCTGTGCTCTTGGGAATGCCTGCTCTTCTTCCCTGCATTGGTCTGAAAAAGAACAAGCAAACAAAAGTAAGTATTGCTTTCCCCTGTGTTTGACAAGCACTTTATGTTGTGGGCCTCTTTTGTTACTTAATTCCTAGCTGATTTTTGGCTCTGTGTGCAGAATATTGGCTCTTGGGACAGTTGTGTGTGTATATGTATTTTAATCTCTGTGTGTCAATATACTAAAACAATGAAGTCTCAAAGTTTGTTTCAGGCATCTGAGTATGGTAAAATTTGGCTTCTGGAAGGTCTAGGTCCTGGAATTTTCTAGGTTAAAAGTTTTTCAGGTTGTTTAAAGTCATAGAATCTTTATGTAACAAAGAATCTCATAATTGTGGCTAAAAATTTACTTATATATGTGTGTGTGTGTGTACACACCCACACATACATAGTTTTAAACTATAATATCTATTTGAAACTATATCTATTACTGCTTGCCATGGGTATATTGCAACTGACCCTTAATATATTGTGCTGTAAATAATGCTAGAAAGGAATCAAGGATGATAAGTGAGTATAGGAAGGGAGAAGAGGGAGAAGCATATAATAATTTGTTAAGATAGAATATTGACAAGCCTTTTTTTATAAATAAAAATACTGCATCTGACGTATACGTGGAAAAACATATACACATTTGCACAAATTTAAAATAGGAAATAAAGCAGAATTTATATCCATTTATAATAGAGATCTATAGAAAGGTTGTTGGTCTCTAATGATAACGGTGCTGCCCAGGAGGAAGTGTGGAGTGCCGCATGAGAGAGTTGGGGGCGGGGGAGGTGCTAAGGTTTCAAGCCAGCTGCTCCCACTTAACAACTCTATAAGCTTGGGACTATTACTTTCTATGGGCTTCAGCTTCCTACTCTGTAAAATCAGGGGAAATGATGTTTCTTCAGAGAATAATGAAAATTAAACAAAATCTTAAGTTGCTTGGCACATGACCAGCATTCCATAAAATGTCAGTTCCTTTCGTAATCCTAGCATCTTTACTGTTTATGGTGGTAACATAATACTTACATATTGTTATGGACTGAATATGTCCCCCCAGAATTGGTATGTTGAAACCCTAACCCGCAATGTGCTATTTGGAGGTGGGGCCTTGGGAGGTGATTAGTTTAGATGAGGTTATGAGGGTGGGACCCTCATGGTGGGATGAGTGGCCTTATAAGAAAAGACACCAGAAAGCTTGCTTCCTTTCACTCTCTCTCCTCCAAGTAAGGACACAGTGATAAGGTGACCGTCTGCAAGCCAGGAAGACAGCCCTTATCTGGAACCAAATTGGTCAGCATGTTGATCTTGAATTTCCTAGCCTCCAAATAAATGTTTGTTGTTTAAGCCACCCAATATGTGACATTTTGCTATAGCAGCCTGGCTGGCTAACACGCACTTGACGGCATCTTGTTTGAAAAGGTAGTTATGGCTTGATTCCTTTTTTTTTTTTTTTTTTTTGAGACAGAGTCTCTCTCTGTTGCCCAGGCTGGAGTGCATGGTGCGATCTCATCTTACTGCAACCTCTGCCTCCTGGGTTCAAGCGATACTCCTGCCTCAGCCTCCCGAGTAGCTGGGACTGCAGGCGCCCGCCAGTACGCCCGGCTAATATTTGTATTTTTAGTAGAGACGGGCTTTCACCATATTGGCCAGGCTGGTCTCAAACTCCTGACCTTGTGATCTGCCCACCTTGGCCTCCCAAAGTGCTGGGATTACATGTGTGAGCCACCACACCCGGCTGGCTTGATTCCTATTTTAAGAATGGCAAACTGGAAGTCTCAGAGAAGTTGTGAAGTCCGACATCACAAGAAAGAGCCAGCATCAGGATTAGAGTTTGCACTTCCAGTGTCTAACTCAGCATTATTCCAGGATACCATACTTCCTCTCTCTATAATAATTACGGCTGTAACGTCAGAAATGGAGATGGTGTGGGGTTCCATCTTACTTCATTGTTTTTAATTTGGTTTCTTATTTGGGTGACAGCAGATCTTCTTAACCTGGAGCAGTTTTGCCACTGCCCCTCCACCCTGGGGAGTATTTGGTATATTTGGAAACAGTTTTGATTGTCTCTATTTTGACTGGGGTAGAGGGTACTGCTAGAATTTTAGTGGTTAGAGACCAACGATGCTGCTTACCATCCTACAATGCATAGGATAACTTTAATGGTTGAAAAACCCTGGGTTATGGTCATACAATGGAATGCATTCTCTACCCGGAGACAGCAATACTTGTACTGTTTGCCTTTTGCTGTGACTGAAGAATTTAAGGATTGACATCTTGCTGCAAAGTGTAATATAAAGCTAGAAGGGGGAAAATACAACCAGGCTCAGAAACAATAGTCCCTGAACACTTTAAAAAATATTATGGCATTGACAAAATCATATGAAAATAACAGGAGGTATCCAAGATAAAAATATTTCTCAATTTCATCACCTAATTAAATCATCCCCATACATATTTAAAATGTGAGAAATTCGTAACACCATCCAAATTCTAAGTTTATTAGTAAATATTCAGCTGGTTCTCATGGTTGTACAATTCTACAGAATTGACAAAACATATTCTAGAACCTTCCTTACGAGTCTGTTATTGAAGAAATGAACCGGAAGCTGGGCGCGGTGGCTCACGCTTGTAATTCCAGTACTTTGGGAGGCCAAGGCAAGTAGATCACTTGAGATCAAGAGTTTGAGACCAGCCTGCCCAACATGGTGAAATGCCATCTCTACTAAAAATACAAAAATTAGCTAGGTGTGGTGGTGCGTGCCTGTAATCCCTATGAGGCTGAGGCAGGAGAATTGCTTGAACCCGGGAGGTGGAGGTAGCAGTGAGCTGAGATTACGCCACTGCACTCCAGCCTGGATGACACAGTGAGACTCAGTCTGAACAAAAAAGCTAGAAAAAAAAGAAAGAAAGAAAAGAAGTGAATTGGAACTTTGTTAATTGGATCTTTGGCTATTTTGAACCCCTATAATCTTATTTAACAGAAAATATAGAAATGGCAAGAAAAAGAAATTTATATGAGGGATTTGTGAACAAATTTCTAGGGCATATGCAGAGGTCAATATGGATTTCAGATTCCCCCACTCCCTGCAGGCACTTGAGCAATCTGCTATATGATGTAAATGGTCCCAGGCCCTTGTGTTGCCTCAGTTGTCCTGGACAAACTTCGCCTGACTTTGCCAAGGCAGGAAGGTAAACCCAGAAAAAAAATTGCACCAGCACAAAAGATTGGGAGTGAGGAGAAATTTTTTGGAGTGGGGGGGGCGGGGTTGGATTAATTACCTGAAAAGCTCAGTACTCCAGGGTATTCTAACCAATGGAATTTTATTGCAAAACACCCTGTATATGTGAAAGATTGAGTAGGAGGCTAGAGGAGGATGCATACGCCAGCACAGAATGCTGTTAGAGGTGAGAGTTTACTGCAAGAAGCTCAAAGAATCCATCCTCAGCCAAACCTCCTGGGGGTGTTAAGCTGGGGGATCTTGGATGGTGACAACTTCCACGATTCTGTCACCAAAGCATACTCAGATTGTGGCAGAGGAATTCTTCCTTTGGAACATTAGATATAGGACGGGCATGGAACGCTTGTGTGGTGGCTTGGCAAACCTCTTCTTGAAAAAGTGAATTATTTTTGATTTAGAAAATAAGAAATGCACAGAAAATTTAAAAAATACCTACCAATAATTACATACCAAAAAAATACATACCAAAATACATAATTAACAATATGATGTACACTTTGCACCCCTGACCCAGATTGTCCAATGGCATCATCTGGCCTCAACAGTTCCATCCCACTTGTCATGTATATACACACTGCCTTGGTGCCAAACTGTTGATAAATAGGCTGCAAACATCATGACAATTCACTTCTAAAAGCTTCTGCATGCATCTCCCAGGGAAGAGAGAATTCTCATACACAACAACACCCTTAACAAATCTAAGGAAATTAACAATAATTTCATATCATCACCCAATAGTCTGTAAAGTTAAATATTCCCAATTGTCCCGACAATGTTCCCTATACCCTGTAGCTATTGCATTGCCCATGTATCTCTTTAGTTTCCTCCCATCTAGACCAATCCAGAAGTCTTTCTTTGCTCTTCGTGACAATGAAGCTTTTGAAGAGTGTGAGATTGGTTTCAAAGTTTCCTCATAATTAAATTCAGGTTAAACAATTATGGCAAAGTACACACAAAGAATGTGTGTACTCATGGTACCACACAAAAGGGCATAGAGTGTCAGCGGTCCCACTCTTGGGGATGTCAAGCGCGACTATTTGGGTAAGGTGGTAACTCCCAGATCACTCTGTTGAGAAATACATCCTCTCCACCGCCCTGTCCTCCTCCCCACACCATCCCTGGAATTTAACAAATAATCAGTGGGGTGATACTTTAAGATTCTATTTTTTTAACATACATTGATGATTTTTGCCTTAATTATTACACTGCAGGATTTTCTAATTTTTTGAGTCCTTTTACATTTACTAGTTGACATTCTTTTGTAAAAAGAGATTTTCCTTTCACTCTTATTTCTCTTCTCTCCCCTCCCCACATTTCCTCTTCTTCCTCTTCTTCTCTGCCTCCTTTTCCTTCTTTTTTTCCTCTCTTGCTTTTACTTCTTCTCTTTCTTTTTCTCCTTTATCTTCCTCATCTCTCTTTCTCTGTTTTTCAAGTATCAGTATTATAATAACATCTGCATTTCTTCAGTGTTACATTTGATTATTATTGTTACTTCTTATGATCTGCAATCATCCCAGACTTGGGTAATGAGAGCCCCTTCAAGACAGCTCCTCCGTCTTTTGACCTGTGTCCATCAGTCCTGGACTCTTGCTTGATTCTGGCTGAAGATGTGTCAGGCTTTTCATTGTCCAGGCCTGGAATCAGCATTTCTCGAGGAATAGTGGTTCCTATTGGTGGGGAGTGGTATTTAGAAATGCACACATACACACACACACACACATATGAACGTACACTTCACATATACATCCTATTCATGTAGAAAACCACAAAATTTCCCCCCGGCTTCTCTCATTCCATATCTGTGTCTCCCTCTTGCAAAGTGGAAACCCTGGCTCCCTACAATATTAATTTACTTACACATTTACTCTATATTACACCACAGACAAAGTAGTTCCAAATTACAGCATTAACGCCACTAGGAACAGCAAACCTAATTGTAAAATTCACAATTTGTTTGCAGTTCATCTTCTTAGACTCCATTAGTGCCCCCTTACCTGAAGTTATGCTTTTCAGTGTTTCAGTTATCTGCGGTCAACCCTCTGTCCAAAAATATTGAATGGAAAATTTTAGAAACAATTTATACATTTTAAATTGCACACCCTACTGCAGAGCATGATGAAATCTTGTGCTGTCCTGTACCTTCCCACTCTGTCCTGCTGGGATGTGAATCATCCCTTTGTCCAGCTCCTCCATGCTGCGGATGTTCCCTGCCTGTTAGTCCCTTTAGTGCCGTCTTGGTCATCAGATTGACTGTGATGCCATCACCATGCTTGTGTTCAAGTCACCCTTATTTTACTTAATAATGGCCCCAATCCACAAGAGGAGTGATGCTGGCAATTTGGATGTGCCAAAAAGAAGCCATAGGATACTTCCTTTAAGTGAAAATGTGCAAGTTCTTAACTTGAAAGAAAAAAAAAACATGTGCTCTTTTTGTCCAGGATCTATGGTAAGAGTAAATCTGTGAAATTGTAAAGAAGGAAAAAAATTTCATGCTAGTTGTGCTGTCACACCTCAAACTTTATCATAGGTGCATATGTTTGTACACAAAGAAACAGCATATATAGGGCTCAGTACATCCACACTTTTGGGTGTCCACTGGCGGTCTTGGAACGTAGTCCCCATGGATAAAGGGAACTACTGCATATCCTATTGTATTCACGTTACTTTAAATAATGATTTTTCTCTGCATATGTTTTAAACTTTATATATAATTTGAATCATTTGTTTCTGTTTGTATTCAATTCTAGGGTTTGCCTTTTATATTCTTTGCAACTTAAAAAATATGTAAACTCTTAACATGATTGAAAAGTCAAAATTATATAAAAAGATATACTCAAAGAAATCTCATTGCTTCTTATACGGTCTTCACTCCATTCCCATCACCTTCTATGGATAATCATTTTCATTACCAAATTCTTAAATAAAAAGTAAACAAAACTGCTTATGTGTGTTCTTATTTTTCCACTTTTCTTTTGGAAAAGGCAACACACTCTACAACCTCTTCAACACTTCAATGTGTAATGTACATCGTGCAAGTCACCTCTCCCCTCCCTCCCTGCCACAATGCCACCTTCCAGAGGTGCCACTGTTCCCAGCTAGCCATCTGTCCTTCTACCTTCCCCTTGAAGAGTTCTAAGTAGGTGATGGCACCAGGTTGGAAGCCGCATGTGATCTGCCTTCTCTGCTGCTGTATGATGCCCAGAGTGTTTACAATATGGCCCAAATTAGAGCTTCAAGCTCCTAGTGCCTGCAGCGTTCCTCATTCAGAAGCCTGGGTTGACTCTTAACTTTGATGCTGCTTTGCAAATTCAAGGCTCTCTTATGAGGAGGGCTAGAGAGAAAGGTTTGTTACCACCATCCTCTCAATTAGGTGACTCTCATATACTGCGCCTTCTAGCATGATGGCCATCCAGGAGAATGATACACACAATGTTTGCCTCATGATAAGGCCTGGCTTCCAAAGGGGCTGCAAGTTCATGTTTGGTTATAAATTTAACGGTTGGTTGAAATTACTACTAGGAATACTTTGAATGGTGGTTCAGCTTCTGTTAGAGTTCAGCTAGGCAGATCCTGCTGGAAAACCCATTTAGCTATAGAAAAGTGGCTGGGCTAAGTTTTTAAATTTATAATTCCATTGTTTATAAAAGCAGTCTCCTTCTAATTCCTCTTTACCCCAGCTCTATGAGATATCTCAAATTTGACTTGTTTTCTTCAAGTATAGAGTTTATCAGTTAGGTAATGGACCAGAAAGATCCTTTCTGGCTCTGACCATCATTTCGGCAGAAGTACCACAGCTGTGACGAGAGCAGCCTGCTCAGGGGTGGTTTGTTAATGCCTGGGGGACATGGACAGGGTCAGGATGGCCGTGCTAGGGAGGGCTTGCTTTATTAGGTTGGAAAATGTCACATGGAGGCATGGCCCTTTCCCCGAGGGGCTCTTGGAGAGGAAATCATAAACACAAGGCTTTGGAGCAGAATCCCTGGAAAACCATTTATTGCTACAGTTTCATGGCTTGGCTCTGGAATCTTGTCTCCAGCACAGCTCTGGTTCCAACTCACTCTGCCCTGCCCAAGCAACTGGGTCATGTCCCCACCAGGGTGTTGGGCACTCAAATAACTTTCAGAGACAAAGACAGCATGATATTTGCCCAAGTCCCTCTTGGTGTCCTATGTAGAGTCCAAATCCTTCAGCAATGCATTTGGAGGTCTGCCAGAATCACCATATGTCTGTCTTAAAAATGTCTCATCTTATTCAACAGGGAACCAGTTTAACACTGGGCCCTGGGCTGAAGGGGTCTTATAATAACATTATACTTTATCAGGAGGAGAAGCAGAGAGGCTTTTGCTCACAGCATGAAGGTTCAGGCTGAAAATCTCCTGGGGCATCACTTTTAGCATCTTCTTCCTCCACAAAGGCAACATTTCTCAGAGATTGTCAGGAATGAAGCATGGGGAAATAACTTATCCCAGGCCTCCTTGTGCAGAGGCTGGAGAAGAGGGATTGATAGTGACAAGGATTCTCATCTCCATTCTAGATGAGGGGTGGGGTAAGTGTTCTATAGCTCGACTCCCCACCCACTTTTTTGTCAGTTCTCTGACTTCTTCAATGCCCTGGAAGGTGGGAGTGGGATTCAAGGACAAAGGGCAGTGGGAGTAAGAGGGAGAAGAACTAAGATCTGTTGAGTGCTTCCTATGTGCTGGGTAACATCCATGCTTTGTGGTAACCTGACAATCACCCTGTAGGTTAATCTCTGTACTCTACGGGATAGCAACTGAGTCTCCATCACACTGAATGACTTGCCCAAAGTTAAGCAGAGAGTGAGGGGTGGAGCCAGTATCTGAACCTAGGCTTGCCAGCCTTGTCCAGTAAGTCACACCGATGCCCTTCACTAGTGTCCCCAATAAAGGATCCTTATAGGAATGAAAAATGGGTTGGGAGGAAATAGAACAATGCCCAACACTCAGAGCAGAGGCAATAAAAGTTACCCTCACTCCTTTCCTCTCCATTCTCTCTTTCCGTTATCACAGGATTAGAGGTGGTGAGTGGGTGGCAGCAGGTGGTGCTTCTGTGGAAAGAAGTAAAGCGATACCAAATCGAGGCCAGCCAGAGGAGGACACTCTTTTGAGAATCTGGGGAGCATGTCAAAAGGCACAATGATCATTTTCTCTCTCTTCTTTCTCTTTTTGGTGGTAAGACTTCCTTAAGTCTTCCTTAAGGACAAGATGCATTTAGCTTCAAAGATACTGTTGACTGTTGATAGCTACAAGTAGCAGCTCTCAAAGTTTTTGGTGTAGGTCCTTTCACGCCATAAAAATTATTAAGGAATCTTAAGTGGTATTTAAAATGTGTATCATATTTATTGGTGTTTACTAAGGCAGATATTAAAATAGATAAAAATTCAAATACTTATTAGTTTCCTTAATAGTAACAATAATATACTGTTGTATGTTAAATTACATATTTTAATTAAAAAGAACTGTATTTTTCAGAACAAGATATTTATTGGGTAGAGTTGCATTGTTTTATTCTTGCAAATCTCTTTTATGTGTGTGTCTTAACAGAAGACAATAGCGTTTTTATATTTGCTCATACATTCAGTCTGTTGGAACGTACTATTTTGGTTAAAGTATATTTGGCAGAAACTTTATACAGATATGTAGTTGGAAAAGGGAGTATTTTAATTGCCTTTTCAGATAACATTACTGTTCTTTGATATGTCAAAGCTCAACAAGTGGAGATTTTTAAAAGGTTGGTGCAATGCAGAATATGAAACCATATCAACGAACTTTATGTGCTCTGTGAAATTGAGATATATTGGTCTATCTTCCACTTTGAATATATCTTCATTCATGCATGATTTTATAATTTTCCTGCATTGGTGATTTGGAAGATATTAGCTCATCGAGTCATGCGAATCTTCCAAATGTTAATTGGTTTTATTTTTAAAAGTCACATTCATTAATTGCTAACCTCATCAGAAAAGTCACTAAGTATTGGAAAGCTATCAAGCTCATAACAGTGGATACAAGTTTTCTAATATTCTTGTTTCTTTTGAAAGCTCAAATTTTATCATTGGCAACAAATGCTGATTGTTTCTCTTTAAGTGACAGATTCACTTTGTTCATTTTCAAGAAAATGTCTGCTAAATGCACGCATCTAAATAACCATAGTATTATGACTAGTCATTCTTCCAAGTAAAAAATGTTGCTGCATTAAAAAATCGGGTAGTGTAGCCCATAGTTTAATCACATCAGTGCTTTTTCTTGAGACAATCATTGGATGTAGGTGTGTAGCAGAAAAGCTGTATTCCTATTTCCCACTTAGTTACACCGAATATTAAAAAGACATGTACTCAAAGATTAAAATATAATAACATTACTACTTTTTCTGGCTTTATGAAGGACATTCTCAAGATAAATTGGCATTTTTCCTCCGTGCTAGTAAGTGGTGTTGAAGAATATGGCCACTGGTAGAGTTTGATGTCACTTCCTTGATTTATGCTAAGTGAACAGCAATTTTATCTACCATTCCTGTTCCACTATCAGTGCAAATGTCAACATTGTTGGTCCAGGATAAAACATGAGATTTTTAAAAGTTATTAAGCACTTTGAATATGTCAGTACCACTGTGTTTGTTGCCAAGCACTTACATAAAACATCTTCTTTGATCATTAGTTGTTGCTGATACCAGACAAATTCAAGCAAAACAACAAGTTTAGCCATATCTATAGGCTCACTGAATTGTAAACAAAAGTGCAGTTGTGCAGAGGAGATACTAACTCAGTTTTTCTGTTTACAGACACATTTTTAATTCATCGAGTTACTGTGTTTTTTGAAAGTGGCAGTGTCATGATTTTGTTAACAGACTTTTCGTCTAGTAGGCAGTTGGCAGACGTCAAATGTGGATGCTTTAGTAACATCTCAGTTATTATATCCACTTCTCAGCCAATGCTTTAGCTGCTGAATATCAAAATGATACCACACCTTAACTGACACCAAAATACCATTCAACAATATTCTGTTACATAAGACACACCTGGTAAATTATTATCTATAAAACCAAGGAAAAGATAACTTTTGCTTATTTTTATTTCTTATTTACAGTTTTGCCCAGTTTGGGGCAGTTTCTTCCCTTTCATGAGTCATAGGACTCTGATATGTCAATATTATCTTTATTAGCATTTTAGAGCTAGATAATGCAGCTGTGAGTTGAAAAAGTAAGTCTCTAATTTCTCCCTTTAAGCCAACAATGTAGCCTAAAAAATGCAAGAAAAGCATATTTTAAATGCATTTTTATTTATTTTAGAATAAAATTCTATTAAGTCCTAAAATAATGTTTTAGATAAAATAGAAAAGTCTTAAAAATTGAAAAATAATTTTGCAAAAGAATACAGAAAGTATATTCACCTTTTTCTTGTGCTTCTGCATAGGTATGAGGAAAACTTGGGGATTTTAAAGTAACAACTTATTGGACAGAAGGAGATAACACATATCAGATTATAGATGGTATAAATGGAAGTAGCTGGCAAAATCTCAGTAGAAATCCCGAGAACAAACTGAGCTAACCTCTGGAAGTGTATGTGTTTATATCCTAAACCTACAACCTTACAAAGTTCTGGAAAACCCAGAACACAGAAACACATATTTCATTAACCATCAGAACAATGGAATTATTACACATCATGTGGCTTCAGGAAAATACCTTATACACACGTGAAAGAAAAAGAGTGAAGAGGGCAAATGACATTTGTATTAGTCCGTTCTCGCACTGCTATAAAGAAATACCTGAGACTCAGTAATTTATAAAGAAAAGAGGTTTAATCGGCTCATGGTTCTGCAGGCTGTACAGGAAACATGGCAGCTTCTGGGAAGGGCTCACGAAATTCACAATCATGGTGGAAGGTGAAGGGGAAGTAGGCATGTCTTTCACAGCCCGATCAGGAGGAAGAGAGATGTGGGGATGTGCTAAACCATTCATGAGAAATCTACCACCATAATCCAACCACCTCCCATCAGGCCCCACATCCAACATTAGGAATTACAATTCGACATGAGATTTAAGTGGGGACATAGATCCAAAGAGTATCAATGTCTTAGTAATATGGCAAAAATTATCTTGGCATCATGGACTCTAAAAGAACTACTGATTCTTTGAGAGCTGCTGGATAAGGGGAGACTGAACAAGGTTCAGAGCAAAGAAAGAAAAAGGTCATCATTTAGGACCTGTTTTTGATTTTTAAGGGAAAGGGATAAAGGGGACATGAAGGTTCCACAATGTCAGGCCTACCTTATCTGAGTAGGCAGGCAGAGAGGAACTTGGGAACAGTGGCCCTACTGAGGAACAGAGGCTACAGATAGCTTGAACATATTGTGTGTGTGTGTGTGTGTGCGTGTGTGTGTGTGATTCTAAGTTGACTCTACATAGCAGAGGATTGCTGGCCTAGGTACCAGTCTCATGGAGAGCTGGGAACACCTAATAGTCATCAATCGATAGAAGGCCTTTTAAAGGTGAAAGAGGAAAAGGAACAGAAAGACATGTATATTAAGAGATTGCGTTTTTTCACCCTGAATGTAATGTTTCTATTCTTGTTTTTTTTTTAATCATATGGAAAAAAGTAAATATTTATTTCTTTACCACTGTTCTTCCATTGTAGTTCCTTGTTTTCATCCCCCACCCCATGTCCATTTCTTTGCCTAGAATTTTCTTGTCAAATGGTGAAGAATCTGAGCTGACCCAGAGTTTGATAAGGAGCAGTACTGGGTCTTCAGTGGCAATGATATTGTCTGGCAAGAAATGGTTTTCTTTGGAAATAGACAGTGCGCTTCTGACTCATTCTCCTGCCACCAAATTGTAACTGGTCTATTGACAGCTTCCACTGCTTTATACTTCTTCATCTCTTCCCTCTTCATCCATTAGAGGATTTAAGATGAATTAAAAACAAAACCCAAAATATAAACAAACTTAAAACTTTACAGCAGTGTAGTTCATTAGAACTTACTGCAATGATGGATATATCCCATATCTGTGCTGTCCAATGTGGTAGCCACAAGTGACATGTGGCTACGGATCTGAGAAATGCAGCTACTGCAACTGATGAATATTTTAATTTAATGTAATTTGAACTTAAATAGCCAAATGTGGCTTGTGTCTACTATATTTTATTGCACATCTCTAGAAATCATTGGCCCTGACCAATCTTTCTAGTTTCATCTTTAGTCTCTGTACTCCTAAATCCCTTAGATTTCAATAACATATCTTTCCTTCATAGCATTTATTCACGTTGTTTTCTCTGCTTGATGAAATCTTATTTGTCCCTTAAATTGCAATTTCAATGCCATCCATTTTGCTAAATTTCCTCAGCCTTTGGAGCCAAATTAATTGTTCTTTACTCTGTGCTCACATAGTATTTTGTTCATGCCACTAAGAGAGCACCTGCCAAGTTGTCTTTTTTTGTAGTCATAATATGTTTGTCTCTCTCATGCATGTCCAATACAGATGCCACTGGCCACCTGTGGCTACGTAAATTTAAGTGAATTAAAGTGGGATGAAATTAAAAGTTCACGTAATTAGTTGCACTTGCCATTTCAGGGATTCAATAGCCACATATGGCTAGCGCTACCAGATGGGATAGCTGGGATAGCATACATATAGGGCATTTCTATCATTTCAGGGAGTTAAATTTGACAGCACTGACTGAATTATCTGATAGCAAAGACTGTTCATCTTTGTGGCACTAGGATATTCATGGTATCTGAAAGGGAGTAAACACTTATCCTATCAGGCCATGCCAAGAAGACAGGACTCATGGGCACATTTAATGCTCGAATATGAGAGATAGAACCGAAAGCCATTTGATGAGTTGAAGAATCAGGATATTGGAAAAAGATTGCTAAACACCAAAGCCTCTTGGAGTGGTAATAATGATGGCATGGCCAGGGATTAGATACCTAATGAGTTAGCAAATCGGGGCCAAAATCAGAGAAAATTTGCTAGATAAAATATGGGCACTAACGTTGTAATCAACGTTTTTTGGACAGACATTGTCTGCACTCTTGCTAAATTATTGGTAATTTTAGAGTGCACTTAAGGCCTGGCTTCTATGAGATGAGAGATAGTGCTCACTAATTGTAAAATAAAATGAACAAAATGTAAATGCAAATTATATATTTTAGATATAAAGTATATAAGTTATAAGCCATGTATACACTGAAGAGACAAATAGTTTCTCCAGTCAGCAAGTTCCTAGTCTAGGTAGAGAGACACATATACAACCAGCTAGAGCAGTATGATAATGCTGTATTAATATGAACAAAACATGGAACCCACTAGGAAAGGTGATTAATTCTACTCTGCTTTTAATAGCCACATTCTTTCAATATGAATCCTTCATTTGCTCAGTGCTGCACAGGTACAGAAATGTTTGTCAAATAGAGGAATGGATACCCTCTTAACAAACATACTGTATTTCTGCTTTTTGTAATCTGGGTATCACCTTCTCATTACAGCTCATTAAGATTCCACCAACATCACTCCTGAATACTTGGACAACTTTCCTTTCATCACTAGACAATTACTCAACCAATGTTGCTGGGGCATCTACAGGGCATCCTGCTTACCATTGGGTGCTTTGGAAGATAATGGATAGGTGCTTATTCTCAAATAGCTTAGGATTTTACAGGAAAACAAGCATAGTGCACTTATAAATATCATCACCAATCCAGCGTACATTAAATATCAGATGAATGGTATAGACATTAAGTGCTAGGCCAGTTCAGAGGAGGGGGGGATGTTTTCCAGCTGGTGTGATCCAGCTGCTGTGATTAATCAGCAGAAGGATGCCCCAGGGGATGGTAGCTAGAGGTCTGTTTTCTGAGGTCTTTACTGCTAAAATAAGCCATTCTAGGGAATAAGGAAACTGACTCCATGAAAACAGTCCCACTCTGCCTTCTTTCCTAGAAGAGCCTTGGTAAGTGGACTTCCCACTGTAATTCAATGACCAGCAGCTTGACACAACTGTTGTAGATTGTCCTGTTTTATTTTATTTTATTTTTTTCTTTTTCTTTTTAAGCTTCTTTTGGGTATGAATTAGGCAAAAGAAATTTCTTAAAGTCACAAAAGTACCATTCTGGTGTCAGTTTTTGTACATTGCAGAATGTCCCCTTATTGTGTGCTTGGGAAACTCTGAATCTCATGATTTATTTGTAATTCATCGCAATGTGGAGTAAGATCTGGATTTAAATTTCAGTTTGCCACTTGCCAGCTGTGTGACCTTGGACAAATGAATGTCTCTAGTCTTTCCTCACTTTTCCACTTTTATCCCTATTTTCTGCTTTTATTTCTGTGTATGTAGTTGTTAAGTGACACTACAAGTGATCAGTTTATTCAATAGTTACCTTTCAGTTTAATAAGATCCAGGATCTCTTGTTTATAGACTTTTCTTTCTCTATCAGATATAATTCTTTCTGTCTGTAGCTTCCCTTTGGACATAGATTATATTATACTATTTCCAGTGTAATTGCCTCAAGAAAGGAGGCAGAAACCTTCATCAGGACCACCTAAAATAAAGGCTTCACTTTAAAATACTCATAGGCGAAATTCCCTCTAAATTTAATGTCAATTATGGTATAGAGATATGGGTTTTGTGGTGCTGAAAGATTATCCTGTTGAAGGTGGAACTTGTCATTTATTTCTTTTCCCATACTTCTTGTTATATAGATCTGAGATTCTGGCCTATACTATTTTTCTTCTCCCTGAAGAATTTTTAACATTTCTTACAGAGCAAGTCTGATAGAAAATTTTCTTGGTTTTTGTTTGCTTGAGAAAGTCTTTATTTCTCTTCCACTTTTGAAAGATAATTTTGCTGGACATAGAATGCTAGGTTGGTGGCTTTTTTTTTCTTTTTTGACATTTAAGTATTTCATCCCACTCTCTTCTTGCTTGCACAGTTTCCGACAAGAAGTCTACTGTAATTTTCACCTTTCTTTCTCTATAGGTAAGGTCTTTCCCTGTCCTTCTCCACTCCCCACTACCTTCTCTAAAGATTTTGTCTTTGTCTTTTTTTTTTTTTTTGGCAGTTTAATATATTGTGCCTAGGTTTACGTATTTTTGTTATTTATCCTGCTTAGTGTTCTCTTGGCTTCCTGGATCTGTGGTTTGATGTCTATTTATTATTATTTTAAAAATTCTGAGCCATGACTCCTTCAAATATTTCTTCTGCTTCATTCTCTGTATCTTCTCCTTCTGATATTCCAATTATCTGAATATTTCACCTTTTGAAATTATCCCACAATTCTGGGATGTTCTTTTCTTACATTTTAAATTCTTTTTTTTTTCTCTCTTGGAGAAGAGAAAGTTTGGAAAATTTCTATTTGAACTATCTTCAAGTTCAGTAATTCTTTCGTTGGTCATATCCAATCTACTGATGAGCCCATCAAAGGCATTCTTCATTTTTGTTACAATATTTTTGGTTAATCACATTGGATTTCTCTTTCCTGGAGTTTTCATCTTTGTGTTTACATTATTCATCTGTACTTGCTTTTTTTTCTTTCTCTTTTTTTAAAAAAAAAAACAAAACTTTTCATTAAGCCTTTAACATATAATCATAGTTATTTTAAATTCCAAAATCCATGCCATATCTGAGTCTGATTCTGATGCTTACTTTTTTTAAAAAAATTGTTTTTCCATAGGTTATTGTGGTACAAGTGATATTTGGTTACATGAGTAATTTCTTTAGTGGGGATTTGTGGGAACCTGGTGCACCCATCACCTAAGAAGTATACACTGCACCATATTTGTTGTCTTTTATCCCTCACTCCCCTCCCACTCTTCCCCCCAAGTCCCCAAGGTCCATTGTATCATTCTTATGGCTTTGCATCCTCATAGCTTAGCTCCCACATATCAGTGAGAACGTACTATGTTTGGTTTTGCGTTCCTGAGTTACTTCACTTAGAATAATAGTCTCTAATCTCATCCAGATCATTACAAATGCTGTTAATTCATTCCTTTTTATGGCTGAGCAGTATTCCATCATATATATGTATACCAGAGTTTCTTTATCCACTTAATGATTGAAGGGCATTTGGGTCGGTACCACAATTTTGCTATTGTGAATTATGCTGCTATAAACAAGCGAGTGCAAGTATCTTTTTCGAATAATGACTTCTTTTCCTCTTTTCAGACGTTGTTTTTTTACTAACTTTTTGTGGAAACTGCACATGATATGTTGGGTAATAAGAACTGAGGTAAATATGTCTTTTATCAAAACATCACTGTACTCATATAAATATGTACAATTATTATGTGTTCTTTAAAATTCCTTTTTAAAATGGGAAATAATAGGCTTTACTGTGAGGTTCTATGTTAATCTGTCTAGGAATTGGGCTGTATTTAATGTTTGTTGCAACTGTAGCTTCTAGAGCTCTATATTTCTCTGTTGTCCTTGTTTCCTCTGTTGTCACTGGGCTTTCCTGGGAGCTCCTCCTTAGATAGTCTCCATCTTGCAGTTCTTTTAGCTATAGTCACTGTTATTATAATGGAGTCCTGTTGGCATAATGGTAAGGTCTGAAGGGGGAGAAGCATTGTATAATCTTACGATCAGTGCTCAGTCTTTTAGTGGGCCTGTGACGTTCATGAGGGTTTCTTAGATTTTATTTTCTCACTCTTTATTTGACACATAAAAGTTAGATGGGGCTAAAGCCCCCAGGTGGAATACAGCTCTGAAAACATATTTTCCCTGGGAGAACAGGCTTTTGAAATAAAGAATGCTCTGGGTATATTATTTAATGGTTACTTCTTCTCCCCTCTTGCCTAAGCTAGTCAGGGATCGACTTGGCTCTTTGTAGTGAGAACCTGGTGTAATTCCTCAAGGTAAAACCCATAAAACTGTGGGGCTCTCTCTAAGACTGTGCTCTCAACACTTTCTCACTCTGGCTATTGCACACTCAGCCTGGAGAAAATCACCAAAATGACCATTTACATGTTCCTACTAGTTTATGGCTCCAGCAGCTTCTGCTCTAGGTAGTCAGATCTTGTCCAGGAGTCTCTGAATTTGTGTTTTTCTCCAGATTTCAAAAGTTAAAGACATACACTTTGAGTATTTGATTTGAATGGACTCACAGTATGAGCTAGATTTTGCATATGTGTCCCTCGCACATGCAAATCAACCTTGGCTCTAAAACTACACTTGGTTTTCAAGCCTTTTGTTTAGGTTTGTTCTAGGGGGTTGTTGCGGGTGGGGGGTGGGCAGTGGGAACAGAAGGAAGATGGGTTTTGCATGATGCTTTGCATTTAATGAATTCTTCAGAATCTGTTTTATTTCTTGGGCTTATGGTAACAAGTTTTTGTAACTACACAGGAATGCCTGAAAAATCTTATAATTCTTTGTACCTGTAATACTTAGTCTATATATGAGATTGGCAGAATAGTAGGAAAGCTATGTTTCTCTTGGTGTTGTTTCCAATAAGTAGAGTGTTTGGTGGTTTAAAACTCTCCATTTATTCTGCTATTTCTCCATTTTTCTCATGGGATGGACTTAATCCAGGAACAAGGTAAATGGCTGAGCTATTACTGATCAAGATGAAAGGAAGAGAACTGCTCCTCTCTGTTCAGGTCAGTACAGGCTCAAGTCCCCTCCCTTGGGCCATGTGGATGTGTGTTACAGCTACATTTGTTAAACTGAATGACAGTCCTTAAGGGCAAAGCTATACAATCTGTCACCAACTACCATGGTGCATGGTATATCTTAGAATGTAAATCATTCAAAAATACTTTAAAGTCATAAATGATATTTTAATTACAATATGTCAGAAAATAGAGAAAAAGAATAAGCCAATTTATCTCATAATTAATTTTCCCCTTTTTATGCATTTCCTTCCTTACTCCTTTTTCCTATGCATATGTTTCATGTAACTGTAGTCACAGAGCAAACATAATTTGTATCCTGCTTTCTGAACATTGTTCTATTGTTACGAACTGAATTGTGTTCTTCCTTCCCAAATTCATATGCACTAACCTCCAATGTAACTGTATTTGGAGACCAGGTCTTTAAGGAAAGTAACTAAGGTTAATGAGATCTTAAGGGTGAGATACTAATCCTATAGGACTGGTGTGTGTGTGTGTGTGTGCGTGTGTGTGTGTGTGTAATTTTTTCTTTTTATTTTTGAGAATGTATGTGTGTTTTGTGGTGGATCATAAGGGGTAGAGGAAGGATGGGTGTGAGATCTATGAGAGTGGTTTGTAGTATTACAGACTTCTATTCCTCTCCCTTAGCCCTCTGTTGGGTGATGGGAACTTAATGGTATCTGTACCTGTGAAACCTAGAGTGCATCCCGCCCCCAATAAGCCAACGTTGCAGAAGTTACTCTGCTTTCTAGTTTTTATTGCTCCAGGCTCTAGAATTTTGTCTGCAGGGCAACTAATATCTGCATCTACAGCTATATCTAGTTTTTATACTTGGGAAATTTTAAAGGAAGCAATGTGATTAAGTTAGATGACTCAAGACACACTATGAAATTAGAACTATAAATATTTTGGTATACAGTTAACATAAGCATAAAAATATATATTAACAATGAACAGACTGGGGTTCTGTTTCTTTTCAATTAGGAAACTTTTAACCGTAAATGGCTAAGGAGATAGTTTCTGTTTCAGTTCTATCTAATTTCTCTTCTTTTGAATTATCAAGATTTTGATAATTCTCATTAATGCGAGGGAAATGATCAATAGCCAATATGTATAATTAATCAAATTTCACATCTACTGCCAAGTCTTTGTAATGGACTCCTTCAAGAACACTCTCCATCCACCTAAGGTTACTTGTTTATTACTGTGGGAATTATTCCTTCACATTTTTCTTTGACACACTCTGCAATGAGTGTTGCATGATCTATGTGGAGTATCTGTGCTTTGCATTCGTGTATGTATTTGTGTTCTTCTCCCATCCTTTTAATTCAATGTCTTTGGCAGAAAGAGCAACTTCCTGATGGATATTCAAGCTGGGAAGAAATATGCATGTTTCCTAGACATATTTTGTAGCACCTGTTCACCAACACCCCATTCTAAAGGATATTGCTTCATCGTGTCCTATGTTTCCTCACCTGCTTCAACTGCAACTGATTGGGAACATCACCAAAGGGAGAGAGTTGGGAAGCAAAGCCTGGTGTTTTGTTTGGGTAGAGAAATAATGTGTCTTGAAAGTCAAAAGCATGGGTTATTCATTGGATATATTTCTGTGATGAGCTACCGTCTAATAGGGAAAGGGAAAATGTCCGCCTGGCCTGCAGTCTCAGTACAGTGGAATTTTGACAGCAATTTGCAATTAGGTACGAAGCTTCCTTACCAGTATCTAATATTGTTCGATAATAATACCCTTAATGATACTCGGATGCTTTTTTTTTGACTTATGGCTTTATGAAAACATCATAAAAGGATTTATTGAGACTGACTGAACCTCCATTAAATATATAGTTAACTCAGCATAAAGTGATACAGATATAACCATAAATAATATAATGTTGTTCTATTATTAACACCAATCTCCTGCATGAGAATGAAAAAACTCCTTCTCAAGGGAGGCAAAGAAAATATGTCTGTCCTGGTCCTGTATGTATCCTCCTCTTCTTCTTTGGTTCTACAACATTTGCCTTCTCTTTTCTAGACCCCATGATATTCTGGGTCCTATGCAGGTCCACCTGGGGATATATGTGTTGTTGTAAATTTGGATTTTGATTTAAATCACCTCTTGATATGCAATTGATCAAATTTCAGACTTAAAGTACAGATATTATTTCAATTGCCGCTTTGAAATCAGGCAATCTAGGTTTGCATTTTGGTCTCTGTCATGTACAAACTCCATGACCTTAGACATTCTTCTTAACCTCAATCTGTTCATTTCTGAAATGGACATAAGAATATTACCAAATGTATAGGATGGTAATGAGGATTAAATAAGACAGCCTTGCGTTTACTCTCAGTGTGATCTCGGTAATGTTAGCTCTTTATAGCAATCATGCTCACAGTGGATACCTTTGGACAATGCAGTTGCCGTAAGGCAACCACTCTGTGCAATGTAGGCTCAGGGTTCATTTCTTCTCTAGCCACTGTCAAATGCCTACTGCAACTGCTTATGACTTAGGAGAGACTTCTCTCTTTATTGCTTTGCATTCTGTGGCATCTTAGCAGGATAATTGTATTGTCCTTACTTTGGGGAGCAAGAAGACATTTTCCAGGTTAAGTACAGAATGGGAAAGACTCCTTTCTCTCTCACCTCTTCCCCATACCCACACAGTTGCTGGCTGTTTTGTTTTTTCATGTTGCACCTGGCAAACTCACGTTTGGATGAAGTCGCCTGGAGAATTTGGTTCCCTTAGTTGCTCCATACAACATTCAGGCTACATTTGTACTGCTGGAACTACTCATTTATAAGATAAAACAGTCAACACTCTTTTCCACTGAATTAACTGACTTTTACCTACTGTAGGTTTTTTGCAACTAACTGTATCCAGGCAAAATGATGAAGATGATGAGACTTAAGGCTGATCCTCTCCCCAGTTCTTGGAGTTTTTCTATGTTTTTCTGCATCTTTCCTCCACAGATTCCAATAACTGAGCACCATTAAAATTAGATGCATTTAATTTGGCATGTATTTTTGAGTTCATCCAAGCCCCTCAAGATGTATCCTATTCTGATGAAGAAGGGAAGCAGAACTGAAGATTCATTTATACCCAGGAGTTAACATGTTTATCTTCTTCCTTTCTGGGAATAATATCTGCAAGAAACAAAGGGAGATGGCAAGGCTGAAGTAAGCCAAGGAAGGAAAGAAATAGGGATGCAGTGAGTGCCTTCTATGTGGCAAGAAATGCTATGTATGCGCAGCTGCATGATCTCCTGAGGTAGCAGCTCTCAGGCATTTGATATGCAGGATTGGACCTTTTTAAATTTTTTTTGAGATGGAGTCTAGCTCTGTTGCCCAGGCTGGAGTACAGTTGCACAATCTCGCCTCACTGTAACCTCCGCCTCCTGGGTTCAAGTGATTTTCCTGCCTCAGCCTCCCGAGTAACTAGAACTACAGGCATGTGCCACCACGTCTGGCTAATTATTTGTATTTTTAGTAGAGACGGGGTTTCACCTTGTCAGCCAGGGTGGTCTCCATCTCCTGACCTCATGATCCACCCATCTCAGCCTCCCAAAGTGCTGGGATTGCAGGCATGAGCCACTGCGCCCAGCCAGAATTTGACCATTTTACAGGTGACTCAGACAGATGAAGGAACTTTTCCAAGATAACTCAGCTATTATGTGGCAGAGCTTGGATTTTAGACATCAAGCTTGTGTTTTCAGAGAGACTTGGAAGCACCTCATATCATACCAGCAGGGCAGCTGTCCGTGTACTCAGGCTGGCACCGGAGGCCCCAGGAAGACTGATCTATGGCCACTTCCATAAGGTGAAGTCCTATTTTCTGATGGCGGTTATGGGAGGTAAGATTGGAAAGGGTTAACAGATGGTTTGCAGTTCTTTCAAGAACCCTGCTGACTTTTGTACAGTAAAATAATAAAGTTCCAATTTGGAAGCGAATTTGCTACTGTGACACTAATACAGCCCCAGGCTATCAGAGGATTAGATGAGTACAAAGCTGTATGAGCCATCAGCTGTGGCACTGGAGGGTGACTCAGCACGCTGGGCGCTGGGAGGATGGCTGTTAATTGGAACTGGAAAGAAGGAGCCCTGGTTTGGCAGATCGGGTTTAAATGGGTGGATTGTCTGATGGAGACTTTTTCTGTTCTTTTTTGGATTTGGTTCAATGCATATAGCCAGACTGTCCTGCTGCCAGCTGGACTTTGCTTGAAATGTGTTTCTTTTCTTTCTTTCCTTGCTTTTCTTTTTTTGTCAGTTTGTAGCTCCAGACTCATATGAGCTTGGGTTAAGTGAGAAGCAGTGGCAATACAGCCAACTTGCATCCTTTGACTCTGAATTCTCTGAGACCGCATTTTACTTTCAAGTTCATTTCCTTCTGCAGTCAGCACTGTCCTGGGCTCCTTCCCTCCTAATCATAGAGCCACTGTTGACTGCAAGTTTCTCCTCAGTGCAGTCCAATTTAGTAAATGTTTGTTAGGGAGTTAGGGAGATACAAGGAACAGAGGATGTGCTGGATAAAGACCAGAGTTCTAGTACTGCTGTTACTACTTGGACAAATAACTTGACTGCCCAAAGCCTGAGCTTCTTCCTTTGTACAATGCAGGTTATAAAAATGATATTCACCTGGCAGGTTGGTCTTTAACCTATGCATTTGAGAGGCTACCGTATTAGTCTGTTTTCACACTGCTGATAAAGACATACCCCAAACTGGGTAACTTATACAGAAAAAGTGGTTTAATGGATTCACAGTTCCATGTGGCTTGGGAGACCTCACAATCATGGTAGAATGTGGTAGATGAAAGGCACATCTTACATAGTGGCAGACAAAAGAGAACGACAGCCAAGTCAAAGGCGTTTCTCCTTATAAAACCATCAGATCTTGTGAGACTTATTCATTACCACGAGAACAGTATGAGGGAAACTGCCCCCATGATTCAATTATCTCCCACTGGGTCCCTCCTACAACATGTGGGAATTATGGGAGCTACAATTCAAGATGAGATTTGGGTGGGGACACAGCCAAACCATATCAGCTCCTATGAAACCAAGTAGTAAAAACTCAGAGAAACTAATGTCTTCTTACTGTTTGTGAAACTCAAGAGCCACACTCTCATGAAGTTTTTAAAAATTTTTCCTCAGACAGGGTATCTTTCTCCTTTAAGTTCCTTAGTGTGATGAGATCGCTGTGTGTCTACCTCTTATAATCCACATAGTGTAGACAGTAGAGACTGGAGGGCAGGCTTTGGAGATCGACTAGGCAGTGTGACCTTGGGGAAAGTTACTTCGTCTCCCTGAGATTCAGTGGCTCAAACTCTAAAATTCATACCTGTCCTGCAGGGTTACTGCAAGGAGCAGAGGCCATAATGCTTTTACAGTGCCTTCTACAGAGCCTTGAGCATAGAAGGGGCCATAAGACCTTTCTGTTTCTTCCACCCCCTTATTTTTATTCTCCTTATCCCCTTTCTCTTAACTAAGTCCAGAAAGAAGAGTTTGCAAAATGCTCTTTGAAAAGGGGTAGGGATTGATTGTTTACTCTTCTCAGGTTTTCTAAATTTGTATTTTATTTTTAATTAACTTTTAAATTTACAATAGACATATAATAATGGTGAATATTTATGGAGTACAATGTGATATTTCAATGCGTGTATACATTGTATAATGATCAGATCAGAGTCATCACTATAGCCATCATGTTAAGCATTCGTCATTTCTTTGTAGCGATAACATTCAACATCTTCTCTTCTAGCTATCTTAAAATATATATCATTTTGTTATTTACTACAGCCATCCTACTGTGTAATAGAACTCCAGAACTTATTTTTTCTGTCTAACTTTTTCCCATAGTTCACAAAGTTAGGTGATACTTATAAGACTTCCAACAAACAACAGTCCTCTCTACTCCTGATTTCTAGTCCCCACATCAGTTCTAGTAACTCTTTTCTTTAAATGATGGTTAACTCTAGCAATAGATGCAGACAAAATCTATTGACTTCCTGCAGGGAAGATGTGAATTCATCCCTATTTCATCTCCTTCCCCATATACCCCTGTATTAGTTTCCTGTGGCTGCTGTAACACGTGACCACAAACCTGGTGGCTTGAACAACAGAAATTTATCCTTACATAGTTCTGGAGGCCAGAAGTCCAAAATCAGTATCACTGTGCCAAAATCAAGGTGTTGACAGGGCTGCACTCCCTCTGGAGGCTCTAGGGCAGAATCCTTCTTTGCCTCTGCCAATTACTAGGGGCTGCCAGCATTCCTTGGCTCGTGGCCACATCACTTTGCTCACTGACCCTGTCTTCACATTGCTATGCCTCTTTTGTGTGTCTGTCTAATCTCTCTCTCCCTCCCTTTTAAACAATTCTTTCAATTGCATTTAAGTCTTATTTAATAATGCGGGATAACCTCCTCATCTCAAAATCCTTAATCACATCTGCAAAGATGTCATCCCCACCCCCCTTTTTTTTCTTTTATTTTTTTTATGGAGTCTCCTTCTGTTGCCCAGGCTGGAGTGCAGTGGTGTGATCTCAGCTTAATGCAACCTCCACTTCCCAGGTTCAAGCAATTCTCCTGCCTCAGCCTCCCGAGTAGCTGGGATTACAGGTGCCCGTCTCCATGCCTGGCTATTTTTTTTTTTTTGTATTTTTAGTAGAGATGGGGTTTTTCCATGTTGGCCAGGCTGGTCTTGAACTCCTGACCACAGGCAACCCAACTGCCTCAGCCTCCCAAAGTGCTGGGATTACAGGCGTGAGCCACAGCGCCTGGCCCTTTTATTTTTTTCAAATAAGGTAATATTTACAGGCTACGGTATTTAGGACCTGATATTTTTGGGAGACATTATTCAGCCTTCTATGCATCCTTCATTTATTATGGATTGATTAGATACTTTTATTCAACTAATATTAGTGTTGGCATTCTTATGATTCTATAAATATTGTTCACAGTTGAATGGTGTAGTATACTGTAAATACATGTTTTCTTTGAAATAAATAATTTTTAAAATTAGCTTTCCAGGTGCCCTTCACTACATCAGTGTCAATCTTCCCAATAGAATCACTAAACTCCTCTCAATATGTTTATCATAGCCTCTATCACTCTCCCAGTTTTAAATTAGATATTATCTTTCCAGAGCCTCTTCCCACCTGCTCCAGTCTGGACTGGCTACTCTAGTCCTGGAGCTCAGCTGTCAGCCCCAAACTTCTCTCTGCCCTCATCCTAGCTTTCCTTCATTCCTTGACCTTATTAAAGCATCTTTCTTGGATTCAGTGTCTCTTTTCTTCATGGTTTTCTCCTGGTGTTGGTAGAGTAAATCATGCAGTGGCTCTGTGTGCATGAGAGATAACACTTTGGAAACCGTTTTTCACTGAAAATGTATTTAAGCATTTTCTTTGATTGGCAGTTTAAGTATAGACTCAGGATTGTACCAAACAAATCCCAGAATTCTCAGAAGACTTGTCCCCTGGGATCGCTTCTGGTACCAAGTACTCTATCAGCCAGAGTTCAGCCGTAAAACAGAAACCACGTCACTTATTTTCAGAAGATTAATTTAATATAAGGAAGGTTAAACGGGTGTTAAAGAACTGAGGAAATGAAGATGGGATACTGAGATAACACAAAGCTAGTAACTAGAGGAAGCCATCAGCACACCTATGGCAACAAAAGGAAGGCTTGGGAAAATCAGAACCCAAGAGTTTGAAGAAGGAGCCTCTTGCAGCTGAGATACAGAACTTTGAGGAAGAGGTGAGGCCAACCAGCACTGAGACCCCTGAAGGGTAGCATGAGGTTGGGTTTGGAATTCCAGAAAAGTAAAATACCCAAAAGCTGGAGATCGATCAAGTGCTACAGCCAGAGGAAGGGCTATGACAGAGGTGATGCTGATAGGCATAGAAGAAAACAGGAAAGAGCCTGTCCTTGTTCTCCATCCAGGTTGCTAATCTCCATCTATACCACCTGTTAACGACTGTACCAGGAAGCCAATGTGCAAGGGAGAAATGCAGCTGGGAGAGTCCCTGCTGTGGGTCGGACGGGGCTGAGGGACAATAGCTTAGTAACTGGCACAATCTCTTTCCAATTCCTGGTGTTTCTAGAGTTTCAAAAATCTCTGTAACCTTGGTATTATGAAATTTCACATGAAGGGCCTTGCAGTGGATTTTTCTTTTAATCGTTATGCTGGGCATTTGGTGAGTCTTTTAGATCTGAAAACTCTATTCAGTTTTAGAAAAATTTTTTGCATTTCTACTTTAGTTATTTTACCCCTTCCCCTTTCTTTGTTTCTTTTTCTTTTTCTTTTTCTTTTTTTGAGATGGAGTCTCACTCTGTTCTGCCCAGGCTGGAGTGTAGTGATGTGATCTCGGCTCACTGCAGCCTCCGCCTCCTGGGTTCAAGTGATTCTCCTGCCTCAGCCTCCCAAGTAGCTGAGATTACAGACTTGCACCACCACACAGGCTAATTTTTGTATTTTTAGTAGAGATGGGGTTTCACCATGTTAGCCAGGCTGGTCTCAAACTCCTGACCTTGTGATCTGCCCGCCTCAGCCTCCCAAAGTGCTGGGATTATAGGCATGAGCCACTGTGACTGGCCTCTTTGTTTCTCTTTTTCAGGAGTTCTACTACCTATCTCTTTTACCTCTTGGATTGATTGTATAATTTTCTTATATTTTTGCCTTTGATTTCTTATCTCCTTTTCTTCTTGTTATATATTATTGTGAGATTTTTGAAAACCTTTCTATTCTAATCCTTTCAATTTTATTTATTTTTTTACTTTGTAGAGATGGAGTTTCACTATGTTGCCCAAGCTGGTCTTGAACTCCTGAGCTCAAGCTATCTACTCACCTTGGCCTCCCAAAGTGTTGGAATTACAGGCATGAGGCACCACACCCAGCCTCCTTTCAATTTACAAAAATATTCTGCTAGCATATTTTTAATTTTTCAAGACTTCTTTCTGACTCTTTCTTAAATAGCACCTTTTGGTTTTTTTTGTTGTCGTTGTTGTTGTTGTTTTTTTTTTTCTCTTATCGCCCAGGCTAGGGTGCAATGGTGCGATCTCAGCTCACTGCAACCTCTGCTTCCCGGGTTCAAGTGATTCTCCTGCCTGAGCCTCCCGAGCAGCTGGGATTACAGGCGTCTGCCACTATGCCCAGCTAATTTTTGTATTTTTAGTAGAGACAGGGTTTCACCATGTTGGCCAGGCTGGTCTTGAACTCCTGACCTCAGGTGATCCACCCGCCTCGGCCTCCCAAAGTGCTGGGATTACAGGCGTGAGCCACCACGCCTGGCCAAACAGCACCCTATTCTTGTTTCATAGCTCTCAATCTTGTTCCATTCTTTGTTATATCTCTTATATTAAATATGTTTAACATTTTCTTTTTCTTCTACATTTGTCTAAGACTTTCCTCAAGTCCTGGATACCCACAAGTCATCCTTTTAAAGGTTGAAGTACTCACAGGTTGAACGGAATAGCTGTGTTGAGGAGGGGTTCCTTGATTTCTGGATGCCACTATAGGATGCTCAGGTAGGAATCGGGATCATTTGTTGGAGATGAAACTTCAACATCTATAGGTGTTTTATTCCCCCTGCTTGGGCCTATCTGAGAGAGGAGCTCTTTAGTTTCCAGGCTGGGAGCTGTAAACCTGACTGCCACTTTCCTAAGAGTTCTCTAAGGTGAGGAAGAGGTGTGAAGCCCACCATTCATTATAAGGACTTACCTAGTGCCCCTGTGTTCAGTGCAGTATCTCTCTCCTGCTCATAGCTGTGCCTACTATTCCTGTTTCCAGAGCTTCCTTGTCTAACTTGTTCAGAGACTAAATCTCCCGTCTTCTGCCAGGCTAAGAGATGGCAACATTTGGGCTGTGCAGGCTGATGGTGAAGATCTGGAGGTTTACCTGCTTCTTGCACAGGTTTCCAACCAGTTCTTGTCTTTCTCCTCCCTCTAGGCTCTCACTCTGGCCTTCAGCAGTTCCTGCTGCTACCACCTGCTGAGGCTCTCTGAGGATCCTTCTCCTCCAGGCAGGAAACATGAGAGCATGTCTCTTTCACACCATCCCTAATGCCCAGTGAGTCCTGAAAAACCATAAAGTGCAGCAACAACATGACATAGCCCTAACATAGCCCTATTTCAGTTAGAAAAGATGTTGTGGGAAGTTTACTAAATACTTGTCTTATTTGAGTGAGGTTTTTGTTTTGTTTTGTTTTTAAAAAAAGGAAAACAAACAAACAAAAAAAAACAGGGTCTTGCTCTGTCGTCCAGGCTGGAGTATAGTGGTATGATCTTGGCTCACGTCAACCTCCGCCTCCCAGGTTCAAGTGATTCTCCTGCGTCAACCTCCCGAGTAGCTGGGACTACAGGCAGGCACCATCATGTCTGGCTAATTTTTGTATTTTTAGTAGAGATGGGGTTTCACCATGTTGGACAGGCTGGTCTCGAACTCCTGATCTCAAGTGATCCGCCTTGGCTTCCCAAAGTGCTGGGATTGCAGCACTTTGTGAGTCACCACGCCCGGCCATGTGAAAAGATTTATAATATAGGCACTCCCAGGGGACTCCTTTGAACTCCACTGAATACACTCAGGGGAACAGGGTGTTGGCAGGTTCCTGACCAATTGTGTGCTACCTACCAAGTCTTTTCTGCCTTACTTTAAGGACCCAGAAGATCCTCCCCTCCTCCACAAAGCCTTCCCGAGCATCCCCATTCACGCATCCATCTTTCTTTCTAGTTCTTACTAGCCATGATCACCAGCCCTGGCCTTGCCTGGGGCATCTTCTCTCTTTGCTGTCTAGTGTTACTTATTTATCTGTTCAGACACTTACCTCTTTTGATCCCCAGGGATGATGGGTACTTTAAGGATGGTGGTACTTGAGTTGCACTTGTTAATATCTCTTGTTCTGTGCAAAGTGTCTTCACACTTACACACACACTCACACACTTATGCACTCACACAAATGCCCTCATTACCTTAAAACAGCAGGCATTTGACTATAAATAATCACCGACGGAGATATTAACATCACATGAATTTAGTTATTCATACTTCGTAAGAACCTTCGCACACTATGTCACTGAAATTTTACGACCAGCTGGGAGGAAGATGTGTTGCACCTTTCTCAAAAGCTGAGAATACAGAGGCTCAGAGAAGTGAGATGACATGCAAGACTCACAGCCAGATCTTTGGATAGACAAATATTCTTTCCCACAAATGATCACTGACCCCTTCACCAAAGGGAGGGCTGGCGGGGCACTCCCTCTGACCCATGTTGCAAAGGGAGAAGGCAGCCCTAGCAGTGAGCTGAGAGAATAAGGTGAGCTGTAATAAAACCAGCCTTGCAGAGCCCAGGTGTCACATCTCCCAGGCTGCTTGAATCACACTTCCTCTCAGACGAATGTGGGATTGTTTTGTCATAAAAACACAAGTACAGTCATAAAACATGTCTTTGTGGGGGAAAAAAATTTCCCAGGCCTAGGAATGTGTGTGTGTGTATATGTGAGACAAGCTAAGACAGGTGTCCCTCTTCCCTGACCCCAGCCCAGGGCCAGGTGTGATCTCATGCTAACCTACAACACGAGGGAAGCCTTGAAAGGCCACAGGCATCTGATACCCTCCATATCAGGCTTCCAACAGTTTTCCAAAAAGCTTTGCATTCCCCTGGGTCAAGAGCTCTTTCTCTATTTTTTTTTTTCCCTCAAAAAACATGTGTATTTCAGCAGAAATTTAATCCCTGGGGCTCCAAGTCCTTCACACTTACATCAGTTAAAATGGCATTTCTGCAGAGACATGTGATCCTGCAGAAGCCTCCAGGGACTGTGCTCAGCTTGGCATCCTTCTCATTTCTTGACCTGAAAACAAAACAAAACAAAAGAGGAAGTCACGTTTCATTTTCAAAATGATCTTGACAAAGTCTTTCCTTCAAGTTGGCCTGGATGGAATTGCCTCTCTTGCAGATCCTTTTGCAACATTGTCCTATTGCTTTGTGTGATGGAAGCAGCTGCCAGGCTCAGACCATGCTCCTGAGCTCGAGCTGCTGGGCTCCTCGAGAGAGCTGCCTTGAGAGAGGCTGGGCCTTGCATGAGAATCAGACTAGTTTTCTTTATGGAGGGACCCTAGAGTTGATCTTCCAATTACCTGCTCCCTCTTTTGTAGATGAGGAAACTGATACCCAGAGAGAGGAAATGCCTTTCTACAATCACACAGATAATGAGTAGAGATTCCCATTGTTTGAAGACCTAAACTGCCAGACATAGTGCTAAATGTTCTACAGGTATTACCTTATTTACCTATTCAGTAATTCATGAACAAGTCATTACTACCCCCATTTGACTACAGGGGAAATTGAGGCCTTCAGGGATTAGGCACCTTGTGTAAGGTCAGACAGCTTCTGGGGCAGAATGGAGATTAGAGTTCAAGTATCTGATGCTGATGTTCATGATCTTACCCAAGTGTACTACAGGGCTCCCGTAGGGCATGGAGAGGGGTCTGGAGCAAGGAGCCAGGGCTCCTGATGCCTGTCCCATGATATCTTTTATGATTTTGACTTTGAGAATATTTTATAGGCTGGGTGTGGTGGCTCACACCTGTAATCCTGGCAATTTGGGAGGCTGAAATGGGCCAGTCGCTTGAGTCCGGAAGTTCAAGACCAGCCTGGGCAATATGGTAAAGCCCTGTCTCTATAAAAAATAAAAAAGTTAGCTGGGTGTGGTGGTGAACACCTGTAGTCCCAGCTACTAGGGAGGCTGAGGATGGAGGATCAATTGAGCCCAGGAGGTTGAGGCTGGAGTGAGCTGTGATTCTACCACTGCACTCCAGCTGCAGTGACAAAACGAGATCCTGTCTCAAATTTTTTTTTAAAAAAAGAATATTTTATATAATTGCTCAACTTCAGTATGTATGTCTAGCACTTAAAAACTTAAATCAATTTTTGCCTAAGTTTGATATTCTGAGAACTAATACCAGGTGATATTGTTGACTTAGGTTTTTATTCTACCCCCATGTTAGCCCCTCCATCACACCTCTTCTTTGTCATTCATGTATTGGTGGCACCCAGTTCCCTCTTCTTTTTAGGAGCAATTTTCAAGAAAGGATCTAATATTGGTGATTTATAACTCAGTGTGAACTTAAACCCATCAGGACCTCTGGTAAGGGTATTGTCTTATCTCTGATGATGAAATGAAGAGACTTCAAGGAAGAGGGAAAGGCAAGGAAATTACATTCAATACTGGCAGGTACTTCATGTCAGATCCTGCCCTAAATTCTGTTACACAACTCTGCTCGTAAAACTCTTCCTTTCTCTTACCCCACCTTTTTGCGGATAAGGAAACCGAAGCTTAGGGTGGTTAAGTAACTTGCCTCAGGTCATCATGCAGTGACTTCTATTTACAGAATTTTTTCCACCGTACCATCAGCTAGAAGCTAAGGATTTTGGCGGGGGGTGATAAAGTTGGGGGTGGGGGCTACTTTTTGTCCTTAAATGAATTGTGAGAGGCTGACCTCTACTGGACCATATAGCACTTGAACACCAAAAGGAAGAAACAGTTTTCTTGGCCTCTTGTGATCTTTTCTTATATTTTGGAGATAAATCAACTTAATATACATATGCCAAGTGCTTATAGCATGTGAAATGCTGGACTAAATGCTGAGTGAATTCAAGTATAAATGCATTGGCCTCTGAAAGTCCCACTAGGAATGCATTGCAAGCATCCTATACCCAGCATGGCCTCTGCTTTACCAGGGAGATATTTCCAAACAGCAAAAGGACAATGTTCTCTTCTGGAGGGACTAGAAGATGCAGGTCTAACCAAGGAGCAGCCTTTCTCTAGGTAAACATTCTTCTCATGTCCTATTCCGTGTTTTAGAATATGTGCATCTTCTTTCTGTATCATTCTCTGTCCAATTGTCCATTCTTTTTCATGCAATATAGATTATTTAAGCAGCCACTCTCACTGGGAGTCAAATAAAATGGGTTGGTGACACAGAGAATGGACTCTGACGAATGTTTTATTACCTTATCTGTCATTCTTATCACTGGCCTTCTCTCCTGTCTCTGGTTACCTTTTTCACTTAGCTGGCCAACTGAGAATTAGATGAAGGATGAAAATAAATTGGCAGATTGCCTTTAGCTGCGAGACAAGGGTTCTTTCTTTCTGTGGTTTAGTTTCACAAAGGGTTTTGTAGGCACTGGAAGTTTTGCTACAAAGCAGCAGGATCTAAAGGCTGCACCCCAGAAGGTTGAATGAAGAGGTCAGTGTCCCTGGCTTCATGCTGCCAGGTTTTGATGTGAGGAACTCACTTGTACCTCTTCTTGTCCTTTTTCTGCACTTGGAAAAATTATCTTTGAATTACAGTAGATTATGATCATTATTACTTTATGTTTGATTTGGAAATAAGTTCAGTCTTACTAAAGAATGTGGCTGACTGGGGTTGTATAGCTCATAGTCTGGATGGGATCACAGAGCTGCTCAAGATCATGTACAAAATCACTCTGCATCTAAAAGAAGCAGTTTTCTATTAATTTATAATGTTTTTATTATGCTTTTCTTATTACACGAGTATTTCATGCAGAAAATTTGAAAAGTACAGATAAGCGACAAATAAATACATAAAAACCACTTGAATCCTGTCACCTAAAGATATCCACTGATAACATTTTATATTATCCTTTAGGCTTTTTAAATACATATTTTAACATAGGCTGTATTATACTGTTCACAGAATTTTTAAATTGCTTTTTCTCTCAGGAGCATAACAGAATATCTTTTTATGTCATAACAATCTTCTACAATATCATATTTTGTGGTTGCATAGTATTTTGTCATATAGACATATCATAATTTATTTAAGTCTTTCCTTTTTTAGGGTTATTTAGTTTATATCCAATATTTGGTTCTGTTTAACCCTTCTGCCCTAAACATCTTTGTTGCTAAGTCTCTGTGCACATTAATAATTTATTCTTTAGGATAAAAAAATGCGAGTACAAAAAGTTTAAGGGTTTTGATATTTGTTGTCCAATTGACCCCCCAAAAATGGTATTAATAGATATGTCTGCTCATTGAATTACACCTGGAACAATAGTTGCAGTAAACTATTTAAAAATTTTGCCAATTTGACAGATTAAAATAGTGTCACGTTATGTACTTAAATTTTCTCGATTACTGAAATGAAACAGTTTTTGGATTTGTACAATAGACTTACTGATTTCCTAACCCATAAATAGCTCTTTATTTCCATTTGTATATATCTACATATCCAAGTATTACTATACAAAGCATGGGCTCTGGAGACACACTGTCTGGGGTCCAGGACAAGCTCTGACACTTTTTGTCCTGCTTAGAAAGGCCTAACCCCAAGACTATATGAATATTAACTCCTATTTTTTTTTTTTCAGATACTTTTTGGTCCCATTTTCTACTTATCTGCATTTTGAAAGCTGTATTAGTGGCTGTGCTGGTTGTTCTGTTTGCTCCATCAGAACCATTTCCGCTCCTTTCCCAGCCTGCTCGGTGCCATGGGGGGGTTGCAAGAATGTTCTGCCTCAATGGGATGCCTTGCCTGCTGGCTTTTGGTTGGGTCCAAGAAATGCATGGCAGAGAAAGAAAAGGAGGAGTCTGGAACACTAGATTGTAGAGAGCAGCAGCATGTGCTGAGCTGAAGGGTCCGGATTTAATTCTGTGCTCGGTGGGCAACTGTGAAGAGTTTTAGGTGGGCAAGTAAGATGATCAAAGATCAAAGTGATCAACAAAAAATAGTTAATTTGATGGCATCGAGTAGGCTTGAAGACAGGAAGGCCCATGAGGAGGGCAAGGATTGCAGCAAAGAGGTCGAACTTGCAAATGTTGACTGTGAGTGATGAAAATCACAAAACACTAACTTAGACATTTCCAGAGAAAATGGACTGGTCTTGGAAATGGGTATTTTAGGTGTAAGGAATTGAGTAGTAACACTGTTAGTAAATCATCTTTGACCCCTGCCTTCAGCCCTTCTAGAGTGAGATTCCACATGGATCTTTGCAGGGAGACCCCACCTGGCCTAATAAAGAGAATGGCCTTCTTTGTCATGCCACTAAAGCCGAACAATATTTCCGCATTTTTTTTCTATTTTGTTTGATCCCGGGTCTTGGAATTTTGTAATTTCTTGAAAACTTAAAATAATAATAGCTAATTTCATCGAGTACTTCTCTCCCCTTCTCTCTTATTTTTTTAGCATTAACATATTATTCCACTTAATATTTCTAACTGGCCTAAAAGTTATTGCATAATCAGTTGGAAATATGAGTTGGGATGAAGCCTGGAATAGGGAAGAGCCTGGGTCTGGTGCAAGCAAAGCTGCTTCCAAGCAAAATGGGGCAGCCCACAGATGGCACAGCCTGCTCAAGCCTTGTCTTTCAGTAACTTCTTTATCCTCTAAATCCTTTTCTCGAAAACATGACTTCATCTGGGGACAGTATATGAGAAGGTGGGAAGGAGTGGGAATTTCATCCCTGAGAGATATGATAGATTTGGCCCTCTTTGCCATTGGCACTACTTCCTCTTGGGCATTTTCCGAGATAATTGTTTTGGTCTGATAAGTTAGCAATGGTAATTGTATTGAAAATTCACCTTGGCAATGACTTTACCTATTGTGTAATCCAATCTCTTCACTGTGCCAACAAGGAAACCAAAATTCAGAATTCCATTTTTCTATTCTCTTTGGTCTCCTCGCACTGGAAATCCCTTAGTTTCTGTGAAACAACTCTATTATTAGTTATGTGCCACATAACAATGTTTCAGTCAACAATGGACTGCATGCACTATGGTGGTCCCATAAAAGACCATGTTTTTACTGTATCTTTTCTATGTTTAGATATGTTTAGATGCGCAAAGACTTACCACTGTGTTAACAGTAGACTATAGTATTCAGTATAGCAACATACTGTACAGGTTTGTAACCTAGGAGCAGTAGGCTATACCATATAGCCTAGGCATGTAGTAGGCTACACCATCTAGGTTTGTGGAAGTTCACTGTATGATGTTTGCACAACATTGTCTAATGCTGCATTTCTCAGATCTATGTTGTTAAGTGATGCATGACTGTATTTGGATACCTTGGAGGTGCCTGGTAAAATGTGACAACTGCCATGACAAGCCTGTGACTCTCCTCTGGCTCTTTGGTGATCTTCCCATGTTCACAGCACCCATTACATATTTTATATTTGCTTTTATTTCTGAGGGAGTTGATTTTGATGTGGACTAGAGCGTGCTCGGGGTTACGTAGGGAGCAAGTGTTCTTTGCTCAGTGGGGTTCAATAGATGAAGTGGAGGAGGAGATGCAACTGTGACCTGTGGGACAAGAAAGCAAGAATTTATCTGAAAAGACCACACTGGTCCTTCCACGTAGCAGAAATTCTGCAGGATTAACTGGTTTTCAATAGAAAACACTTACAGGACTGCAATGCTATTCACTTTCTCATGGTTTTAAATTTTCTTCTTTGTAGATTTCTTTATTCTCTGAATTTTCTGCCATGAATGTCTTCCTTTGGTGTTCAGAGACATTTATGTATCTGTATCTACCTCTCTATTGTAATTTCTAAAAGAAGGCCAAATGCCTGGGGAGATCAGCTCTGAGAACTTTGCGCGGGAACTTCCAAGAAGATTGAAAGTGAAGTCCTAAATGGAATTTGCTAAACGTTCTTGAGGAAGCAACCTTGGAAAAACCGTTCTGTGGTCAAATGCATTTGGAATGGTGTATTCCAGCCCCTTTGTGGAGACTCATAATGCCCGTGAAAATCTCTGAAACTTTCTGGAGGAAAAGGCAACAAAAACGAAACAATGCAAGATTCTGTCTAAATCTCTTCAACACAGTGTTTCTAAACTTATGGGACTTCATAATCATTTTTTGTGTCTCAACACTTTAACAGGAACAATATTTTGTGAACCATACTTTGGGAGAACTACTCTTGAAGGAGTCCTATAACAGCCTTTTTTGGGTGTTTACTTGAAGCCCGTGGGTCTCAGGATAAGCCTGCCAGGGGCCGGAGACAAACCCGATTGTGATGTCTCTTCTTTACTCTATTGGTGTGTAGGTGAGCACCAAATAAGGTAAGTAGTAGGACTTGCCTTGAAGAAGAAAAGAAGTCCTAAAAGCACACAATTTGGGGTAGGAGGGGAGGTGTCTTAGTGGGAGGTTGTCAGACTTATGGCCTGGAGGCAGGGTCTACACATACCTCAGTGTAGCTGGGATAGGGCTTCCTCTTCCCTTCTCTGTGACTGACTTTTTTTTTTTTTTTTTTGAGGTGGAGTTTCTCAATTGTTGCCCAGGCTGGAGTACAATGGCACGATCTTGGCTCACTGCAACTTCCACCTCCTGGGTTCAAGCGATTCTCCTGCCTCAGCCTCCTGAGTAGCTGGGATTACAGGTGCCTGCCTCCATGCCGAGCCAAGTTTTTGTATTTTTAGTAAAGACAGAGTTTCACCATGTTGGCCAGGCTGGTCTCGAGCTCCTGAACTCAGGTCATCCACCTGCCTCGGCCTTCCAAAGTGCTGGCATTACAGGCGTGAACTACTACGTCCAGCTTTGTGACTGACTCCTTGAGTTACCACCTAGGAGCTTGGCTGTAGCTGTTCCCTGGCTAGGATGGTGGCTGCTGTTCTCTGTTGGAGGCCACAGAGAAGTGGGATCTGCAAGTACTCTGAGTCCACCCTAGGTGTGCGGCACTGTTCCAGGTGCCCAGGAACCACACAAAGAGACAGACAGCCTCACTCTTACCTTTCTCAGCTAACAATGTAGTTGAGATATGGCATATACATCCGAGGTATCAGAAAACATAAGATTGTGATTGCATGCTTTGTCATGTGATATAGATTTTAAGGTATTGTAGGCTTCTGGGGAAGTAGAGGACATCTACAAGCCAGGAAGGGTTAGGAAAGACTTTCCTAGGGTGTGGGAAGAAGTAGGGTTGAAGAAATGAATCGAGTTTGAAAAGCTGGAGGTGAAAGGTAAGGCCACCGGACCAGGGAACCCATGTAGGGGATGGTGCAGGGCCCAGGGGGAACACAGGATTTGTCCTGGGTGGTATTAGCAAGTCTCGTTAAGAAGTCTCAGTCCTCCCCAAAAGGTGTTACACTTGGTAGAGTTTTTCAATCAGGGATGCGACTTGAGCATCTTCTTCGTGAGGTCTTACTTGATTACCCCAGTGTCTTCCCTGACTGGAATGAGGTTATGGTGGAGTAACCCATTTGTTATTCACAGTTGCTGGCTTGTTTATTCATTCTGCAAGTACATCTGACAAGATGGCCTGATTAAGCCTATGAACTCTTTGAAGGCATGAACCACGATGGTCTTGTTTCCCTCTCTCCTCCTACCCATTTGCCTTCAGCAAGGCTCAGCACAGGGAATGAGCTCAGTGTCAGCTGGTGGATCCATTGGATTCTGATGAACACTTCTTGCTTAGAGCACATGTCATCTGTCAGTGCTCTCATTTCACTGGGGTTGGAAAAGGAGCAAGGAAAACCAGTGTGTACTCCAAGATTGCACAGTCTCAGGGTGCTGTAGAGCCTTGTCTAAAATTTCACTCTCCTTTGAGGTTTAAGAGGTCCTTGCCTGCTTAGTTCAGTGTCACTGTAAGCGTTTACTGGAGCACTATTTTCAGTCCAGTTTGAGGGCGTGTGTGTATGTGTGTAGAGGTGGGAGTGGGAGGGGAAGAAGATAGTGCAGAGATGTTGATAACGTTAGTCCTAGTCTCAAGATGTTCGCATTCTGGTAAGAAGAACCAGACTGAGAACTATCATCTGTAACGTAGTTGCCAACCTTTTGGAGTGCTGGGAAAGGAGGGGCCCATTCAGTTCTTGTAGACTCTTACCCATTTTTCGGGAACAAGGAGTTGGAGTCTATTGTGTTGTGTTCTGCGGAAGCTGTCTTTCTTATTGATGCGGACTAGCCTGCCAACCACCCTAGGCCATATTCTCTCTCTTTCTACCCCAGGGCAGGGACTGGAAGGTTCTTTAGCTCTGCCAATTTCAGAGCAGACCCTGTACCTCCAGGCACAGTCCACCAGATGGTGCAAAACAAATGAAACACTCGTCCTGGTCTGTCCAGCTTATCAAACCCAAAATTGGGCAGCAGAGGAGAGAACTTTCTTTCCTGGAATTTTCCACTTCTGAGTTCAGCCAGAATGGTATGAAAATGCACAACTTAGACTTGAATACGAAGTTTGGAGTAGCTTTACGGATTACAAACATTTGTGCGCACACACCTCCTGTGTGTGTTTGTGGTGAGATCTTATATGTAAGCAGAAAGGAGGCATTTGCCTATGCGTGATTGCCAGGAATCTGGGAGACCCCCTACCCTCACCCCAAATATTCTTTCACCTCCTGGCTCTAAGCTAAACTTCCATGCCACAAAGTCATAAAGGTTTTAAAGTGTTAACATCCTAGGGAAAAGTCATAATAATGCCTCATATTTATTTAGAGCCTTGCATGCACCTTCATATATATTGTTTCATTAGAACTTCATACCAACCCTGGAAAGCAGGTAATGCTGCTATATTCACTTTTTAAATGAAGAAACTGAGAGACAGAGACAGTACAACAGGTCCCCCAGTTTACACACTTGGTCAGTGCTAGAGCCGCTAGATCAAATGGAGAACGTCAAGGGTTGAATCTCCTTCTATTTTTCATTACTCTGGGATGAATTCTCTCTTTCAATGACTAGAATCCAGCTTTTTAAATAAATAGATTGTGAGAGGGAGAAAGAGTAGAAGAGCGGAGGGAGCTGAGCTCTTTACAGAGGAGAGAACAGGGACAGTGAGGGAGACTAGGGCCCCAGAGATGCAATGCGCTTCTCCAATTTTTCTTGGAGCAGTTGTGTGGTGCGTGTGTGTGTGTGTGTGGGGGGGGGTGTATACTCACACATACTTGCACACACAGCGTGAACGTCATCTTATGTACATACTTTTATTCAAGTTGGTTGCATTTGATTCCAGTGACCCTTGCTATAGCAGTGAATAGTATTAGAAAACCAAGTTCTAAGCAACAAACTATGGGAAATAAACATAGGAAGCTCTTTCCTTAATAGTCAAGGTTGCACCCATATCCCAATATAGTACTGTGCCAGGCCTGGGGACATCGTTTCCATTCCCTTTCCTATCTGCTCGCTGAACTGTGCAAGCTCTGTCCCTCCTGGTGTCCTCATAGGACAGCCCTTGCAAGTGCATCATCATGCATGCTCTGCCTCTGTCATTCTAGCCTTCCCCTCAACAGATCCCAGAAGACTGTTGCAGCCCTCACAGCCTGCCAGGTGACCAACAGATCCCTCAGAATTTTCTGTGCTGAATATGTCAGTCAATGGTAGGGATCTCATGGGCTTCTCCTTCTGAGTAACACAGACGCTAAGGCTTTATTTCACTCAAAGCTTTAGACACAATTCAAAACAAAGCAATATGGAAGTTCCAGGCATTGCAGTTGGTCAGGCCTTCAAAGTTCTGTAAGACTTCTCAGAATCCAGCATATCACACGAGCTGTTTGTGCAACCAGCCTGTGGGGTCAGCCTTGAAACTTGGCCTTAGAGTTGTTTTCTGGGAGAGGTTGTACCTAACCAGGTAAAGTCACTCATACCTGCTCCCTTCTTTTTTATTTTAGTGCCTCTGGGCTAGTTGAGATCCCCAGAAGCTCGACTTGGATTACTGCAGTTATCTAATTGGTCATTTTATCTCCAGCCTCCAGCCTCCTTGTATTTTCATCTTAGATGTGGCTACCAGAGCAATTTTTTTTTTCTTTTCTGAGACAGGATGGATGTCTTTCTTTTTTTTAGTTTTTGTATTTTATTTTATTTTATTTTATTTTTTTTTATTTTATTTTTGAGACAGAGTCTCGCTCTGTCATCCAGGCTGGAGTGCAGTGGCACAATCTTGGCTCACTGCAAGCTCCACCTCCCGGGTTCACGCCATTCTCCTGCCTCAGCCTCCTGAGTAGCTAGGACTACAGGTGCCTGCCACCACGCCCAGCTAATTTTTTGTATTTTTAGTAGAGACGGGGTTTCACCATGTTAGCCAGGATGGTCTTGATCTCATGACCTCGTAATCTGCCCACCTCAGCCTCCCAAAGTGCTGGGATTACAGGTGTAAGCCACCGCTCCCAGCCAGGATGGATGTCTTTCGTTTGCTCAGGGTAGAGTGCAGTGGCATGATTCATAGCTCATTGCAGCCTAAAACTCCTTGGCCTCCCAAGTAGCTGGTACTACAAGGCACGTCACCATGCTCAGCTAATTTTTTTAAAAATTGTTATAGAGATGAGGTTTCATCATGTTGCCCAGGCTGGTCTCAAACTCAGAGCAATTTTTATACAACTCAGATTGTATCATTTCACTTTCCTGTTTGAAAATTCTAAATAACTCCCCTGTTTTTCTTTTTCACCCTATTTTTCTTTTTTAAAAAATTGCTTTATTGAGACATAATTCACATACCATAAATGTCACCCATTTAAATGACAGAACTCGGCTGGGTGCAATGGCTCATGCCTGTAATCCCAGGATTTTGGGAGGCTGAGGTGGATGGATCACTTGAGGTCAGGAGTTTGAGACCAGCCTGATCAACGTGATGAAACCCCGTCTCTACAAAAATTACAAAAATTAGCTGAGGGTGTTGGAGCATGCTTGTGATCCCAGCTACTTGGAAGGCTGAGGTGGGAGGATCGCTTGAACCCAGGAGGCAGAGGTTGCAGTGAGCCGAGATTGTGCCACTGCACTCCAGCCTGGGTGACAGAGTGAGACTGTATCTCAAAAATAAATAAATAAATAAATAAAATAAAAATAAAAATTAATTAATTGATGACATGACTCAATGAGTATTAATATATTCACAGAGTTGTGCAACCATCACCACTGCTATGGGCTGAATCATGTCCCTGCCATTCACGTATTAAAATCCTAATGCTCCAGTACCTCAAAATGTAACTGTATTTGGAAACAGGGCCCTTAGGGAGGTAATTAAGGTAAAATTAGGTCATATGGATACACCCTAATCTAGTATGGATAGATGAATATGGATGAGGATGTATCCTAGTCCAACTGGTATCCCCATAAAAAGAGGAGATTTAGAAACAGTCAGTATACAGACTTAGAGGACAGCCATCTGCAAGCCACGGAGGCGTCAGGAGAAACCAAACCTACTGACACCTTGATGTTGGATATCTGGCTTCCAGAAATGTCAGAGAATAAATGTCTGTTGCTTATCCACCTAGTCTGTAGTATTTTATTATGGCAGCCTGGGCAGGTGAATACAGCCACAATCTAATTTTAGAACATTTTCATCATTCCATCATCCAATTTTCCTTTATCTCCCCCAGGCCCTAGTTAACCACTAATCTATTTTCTGTTTTATAGATTTGTCTGTTGTATAGGTTTGTCTATTCTGTACATTTTATTTAAGAGAAATCATACAATATGTGGTCTTTTGTGACCAGCTTCTTTCACTTAACATAAAGTTCATCCATGTTGTAGTATATGTCTATAATTCATTCCTTTTTATTGCTGAAGGAAGTTCCACTATTTGGGCATACCACGTTTTATTTATTCACTCATTGGTTGAAGGAAATTTGGATTGTTTTCAGTTCTGGGCTGTGAATAAATTTGCTGTGAGCATTCCTATACAAGTTTTTTGTGTGGACATCTGTTTTCATTTTTCCGGTGTATATGCCTGGGTCAAATGGTTACTGGTATATTTAACATTTTGAAGAACTTCCAAACTGTTTTCCAAATTGGCTGTACCTTTTACATTCTTATCAGCCATGGATGAGAGTTCTAATCTCTCCACATTCTTGACAATACTGGTTTTTATAATATGTTTATGATAATAGTTATAGTAGTTAGTGTGAACTATTTATTATCTCCTGTGGTTTTGAGTTGCATTTGCCTAAGTGGCTAATTTTTGTTTTGTTTTGAAAATTTTTCATGGGCTTATTGGCCATTTTCATATATTCTTTGGAGTAATGTTTATTCAGATTATTTGCTCATTTTTAAATGATTTAGTTGTATTTTTATTATTGAGTATTAAGAGTTCATTGTATATTCTGGATGTAAGTCCCTTATCAGGTACATGATTTACAAATGTTTTCATCTATCCTGTGGGTTGTCTTTTTGATGGTATCCTTTGTAGCCCAAATGGTCTTAATTTTGATGATATTAAATCTGTTTCTCTTTTGTTGCTTGTGATTTTGGCATCTTATCTTCTAAGAAATCATTGTCTAATCCAAGGTCACAAGGATTTACTCCTATACTTTATTCTAACAGTTTTATTGGTATAGTTCTTACATTTTGATGTGACTCATTTGAGTTAATTTTTCTGTATGGAGTTAAATAAAGAAGTCTGCTTCATTCTTTTGTCTTCAGTCAGTTGTGCTAACACTATTTGCTGAAAAGACTTCTTTCCCCATTGAATTATCTCAGCATTCTTGTTGAAAATAAACAAACCATAAATGTAAAGCTTTATTTCTGGACTCTTAAATCTATTTCATTGGCCTATATGTTTATCTTTATGCCAATAACCCACTGTTTTGATTACTATAACTTTAGAGTACATTTGAAATAAGGAAGTGTGAGTCTTTCAACATTTTTTCTTATTTTTAAATATTGTTTTGGTTACTCTGGGTTTCTGCATTTCCATAAAATTTAGGATCTGCTTGTCTATTTCTACAAAGAAGACAGCTGGAATTTTATTTTCATTTCTATTATATATATTTTATAGATAAATATAAAAATATATAAATATATAATAAAAATATTTATTGAAGCTATTGAAATATGTATATATTTCAATAGATTTGGGGATACAAGTGGTTTTTGGTTACATAGATGAATTGTATAGTGGTGAAGTCTAGGATTTTAGTGTACCTGTCACCTGGGTGGTGTACATTGTACCCAATATGTAGTTTTTTATGTCTCTCCTTCCTCCCACCTTCCCCTCTTCTGAGTCTCCAATGTCCATTATACCACTCTGTATGCCTTTGCATACCCATAGCTTAGCACCCAGTTATAAGTGGGAACATCCAGTATTTGGTTTTCCATTTTTGAGTTACTTCACTTAGAATAATGTCCCTTATCTAAGTTGCTGCAAAAGACATTTCATTCTTTTTTATGCCTGAGTAGCATTCCATTGTGTATTCATACAACATTTTCTTTATCCACTCACTGGTTGATGGGCACTTAGGTTGGTTCCATATCTTTGCAATTGTGTATTGTGCTGCAATAAACATTTACATGCAGGTGTCTTTTTGAAACAATGACTTCTTTTCCCTTGGGGAGATACCCAGTAGTGGGATTGCTGGATCAAATGGTAGATCTACTTTTAGTTTTTTGAGAAATCTCCATACTGTTTTTTATAGAGGTTGTACTAATTTGCATTCCCACCAGCAGTATATAAGCATTCCCTTTTCACCAGATCCATGCCAACATATATTGTCTTTGACTTTTTAATAATGGCCCTTCTGGCTGCAGTAAGGTAGTATTTCATTGTGATTTTAATGTGCATTTCTCTGATGATTAGTGATGTTGAGCATTTTTTCATATATTGGCCATTTGTTTATTTTATTTTGAGATGTGTTTATTCATGTCATTTGCCTACTTTTTGAAGGGATTATCTGCTTTTTCCTTGCTGATTTGAGTTGCTTGTAGATTCTAGGTATTAGTCCTTTGTCAGATGCATAGTTTGCAAATGTTCTCTCCCATTCTGTGGGTTGTCTGTTAACTCTAGTGATTATTTCTTTTGCTATGCAGAAACTTTTTAGCTTTGTTAAGTCTCATTTATTTAATTTTGTTTTTATTGCATTTGCTTTTGGGGTCTTGATCATAAATTCTTTGCCTAGGCCAATGTACAGAAGAGTTATTCCTAGGTTTTTTTGTAAAATTTTTATGGTTTCAGGTTTTAGATTTAAGCCTTTAATCCATCTTGAGTTGACTTTTGTATATGATGAAAAATGGGGATCCAGTTCATTCTTCTACCTGTGGCTGTTCAGTTTTCCCAGCACCATTTATTGAATAGGGTGTCTTTTCTCCAATTTATGTTTTTGTATGCTTTGTCAAAGATCTGTTGGTTGGAAGTATTTGGCTTTCTTTCTGGGTTCTCTATTCTGTTCCATTGATCTATGTATCTACTTTTATAACAAGCACCATGCTGTTTTGCTTACTATAGCCTGGTAGTGTAATTTGAAGTCAGGTAATGTGACGCCTCAAGGTTTGTTCTTTTTGTTCAGGATTGCTTTGGCTATTTGGGCTCCTTTTTGGTTCCACATGGATTTTATGATTGTTTTTTCTAATTTGTGAAAAATGATATTGGTATTTTTATAGGAATTGCATTGCATCTGTAGATTGCTTTGGGCAGTATGGTCATTTTCATGATATTGATTCTTCCAATCCATGATCATGGGATGTATTTCCATTTGTTTGTGTCATATATGATTTGTTTTAGCAGAGTTTGGTAGTCTTCCTTATAGAGATCTTTCACCTCATTGGTTAAGTTTTTGTTTGTTTGTTTTTTTCAGCTATTGTGAAAGGGATGTTCTTGATTTGATTCTCAGCTTGGTCGTTGTTCGTGTAAGGCAGTGTTATTGATTTATGTAAATTGATTTCATAACCTGAGACTTTACTGAATTCATTTATCAATTTGAGGCATCTTTTGGAGGTGTTTTTAGGGTTTTCTAGGTATATAATCTTATCATCAGCAAACAGAGGTAGTTTGACTTCCTTTTTTCCAAATTGAATAACCTTTATTTCTTTCTCATGTCTGATTGCTCTGGACAGCTGGAATTTTAAAGGAATTGTATTAAATTTGTACATCTATTGGGAAATATTACCATCCTAACAATATTAAGTCTTCTGATCCATAAACATGGGATTTCTTTGCACTTATTTAAATCTTTAATTTCTTTCAGCAATGTTTTGTAGTTTTCAGTGTAAAATTCTTCCACCTTTTTTCAATTTATTTTTAAGTATTCTATTTGATTCTATTGTATATGGAATTGTTTTTAACTTTTATTTTAGATTGTTTATTGCTAGTTTACAGAAATATAATTGACTTTTGTATGTTGATTTTCTATTCTTCAAACTTGCTGAACATATTTCAATGTAAACATATTTCAATAGTTTTTTAGTGTATTCCATTCGGTTTCCCATGTGCAAGGTCATGCCATTTGCAAATATAAATAATTTTACTTCTTCCTTTCCAATCTGGATTTTTAAAATGTTCTTTCCATTGCCTAATCACCTATCCAAAAGCCTCAAGTATAATGTTGAATAAAAATGGTGAGCAGACATCCTTGTATTGTCTCTAATCTTAGGGGAGAAAAATTCAGTCTTTCAGTGCTAGCGTTATGTTAGCTATAGGTTTTTTATAGATGCCCTTGATTAGGTTGAGGAGTTCTATTCTATTCTTAATCTATTGAACATTTTTATCATTAAAGATTGCTGGATTGTGTTAAATGCTTTTTCTGTGTCTACTGAGGTGATGATGTAGATTTTTTCCTTTATTCTATTAATATCACGTATTACATTGGTTGGTTTTCAGATGCTTAACCAAATTTGTATTCCTAGGATAAATCCTACTGGGTCATGGTGGATAATCCTTTTTACATTTTAATACATTTGATTTCAATTTTGAATTTGTTAGTATTTTGTTGAGATTTTGGTATCTATATTCATAACTGATATTGGTCTTTAGTTTTTTTGTGTTGTCTTTGGTTTTGGTGTCATAGAATGTGTTGAGAACTTTTTCTTCAACTTTTTTCTGAATGAGTTTGTGGGATTGATTTTCATTCTTCTTTACATGTTCTGTAGAATTTACCAGTGATTCCACCTGGGCCTAGGCTTTTCTTTGTGGGAAGTTTATAAATTATTGATTAAATCTTGTGGTGATTGTTATAGGTCCATTCAGATTTTCTATTTATTCTTGATGATTTCTGTAACTTTTGCCTAAGAATTTGTCCATTTCTGGCTGGGTCCGGTGGTTCACACCTATTATCTCAGCACTGTGGGAGGCTGAGGCAGGTGGATCACTTGAGGTCATGAGATTGAGACCAGCCTGGCCAACATGGTGAAACCCCGTCTCTACTAAAAATAAAAATTAGCTGGGCATGGTGGTGTGCATCTCTAATCCCAGCTACTCGGGAGGCTGAGGCAGGAGAATCCATTGAACCTGGGAGACAGGGGTTGCAGTGAGCTGAGATTGTGCCATTGCACTCCAGCCTGGGTGACAGAGCAAGACTCAGTCTAAAAAAAAAATTGTCCATTTCATCTAAGTTGTTTAATTTGTTAACGTATGTTAATTGTTCAATAATTACTGATTGTCAAACAGTAACATTAATTTTTTGTATCATTCTCTTATAATTCCTTTTGTTTGTGGAAGGTTTGTAGTGAAACACTCTCTTTTATTCCTGATTTTCATAATGTTAGTTTTCTCTTTTTCTTGTTCAGTCTAACTAAAAGTTTGTTAATCTTGTTTCTATTTTCAAAGAACTAACTTTTGGTTTTATTGATTTTTTTTTCTATTTTTTTTTTTTGAGATGAAGTCTTACTCTTGTCACCCAGGCTGAAGTGCAATGGCATGATCTCGGCTCACTGCAACCTCCACCTCCCGGGTTCAAGCGATTCTCCTGCATCAGCCTCCCGAGGAGCTGGGATTACAGCTCCTGCCACCACGCCCAGCTAATTTTTGTATTATTTTTTCTTTTTAGTAGAGACACAGTTTCACCATGTTGGCCAGGCTGGTCTCGAATTCCTGACCTCAGGTGTCTGCCTGCTTTGGCCTCCCAAAGTGCTGGGATTACAGGCATGAGCCACCGCACCTGGCCTATTTTTCTATTTTCTATTTTATTTATTTCCACACGTATTTTTTATTTTCTTTCTTTTTGCTTTGAGCCTAATTTGTTCCTATTTTCTAGTTTCTTTATTCAAAAATTAGGCTATTGATTTGAGATCTTTCTTTTTTAAAAAATTTATGCATTTACAACCATAAATTTTTCTCCAAGAATTGTATTGGCTACATCACGTAAATTTTAGTCTGCTGGACTTTTGATTTCATTGGTCTCAAATCATTTTCTTATTTCCCTTTTGATTTTTTCTTTGACTGGTTATTTAAGAGAGTGCTGTTTAACATCCACATGTTCAAACATTTCTCAATTTTTCTTCTGTTATTCCAAATGTCATTGTCTTGTATTTGGAAAACATGCTTTGCATGATTTAAATTCCTTTGAATATATTATGGCTTGTTTTATAGTCTATAATAGGGTCGATGCTGAAAAATATTCCATATATGCTAAAGAAGAATATATTCCACTGTTGCTGGGTAGGGTAGAATGATCTATAGTTGTTTTTCAGGTCTAATGAGTTTATATTGTGTTCACACTTTTTATATTCTTGTTGATCTTTTGTTATCCTCCCATCCACATACATCGATTCAAGTCACTGTCTAATATTACTTCTCTTCAGCCTGAAAACCTTTGAGTACTTTTTACAAGGAAGGTCTGCTGACAATAAATTCCCTCAATTTTTGTACTATAGGAATATCTTTATTTTTGCCTTAAGTTTTGAAAGATAGTTCTGCTATATATTTTAACTGACTTTTGTCCTCAGTACTTTGAGTATGTCATCCTGCTGACTTCTGAACTCCATTGTCTGTGATGAGAGGTCAGCTGTAAGTCTTACTGGGATCTCTTCCTATGTAACGAGTTAATTTTCTGTTGCTGTTTTCAAGGTTTTCTCTTTGTCGTTCAACAATTGATTATGGTGTTGCATCTATCCTACTTTGAGTTCATTGAGCTTTTAGGATGTGTAAATTAATGTTTATTGTTAAATTTATAAAGTTTTCAGGCATTATTTCTTTAAGTATTTTTTCCTTCTCCTTTCTGGTACTCCCATTTCGTATATATTTGAATGTTTAATGTTGCCCAAAATGTTTGTCTGAGGCTGTGTTCATTTTGCTTTTACTCTTTTTTTTCTCTCTTTTTAGGTTGCATAGTCTCCATTGATTTATTTTGAAGTTTTCTGATTCTTTTTTTTTTAATTTTTTCTTCTGCCACTTTAGATATACTGCTTAGATATACTGTCACTTTAGATATACTGCCACTTTAGATATACTTCTGCCACTTTAGATATACTTCTGCCACTTCAGATATACTCCAGTGAGACATTTTTTATTTCTGTTATTGTTTTTTTTTAGCTCTGGAATGTCCATTGGTTTTTTTTAAATAACATTTATCTTATATTGATATTCTCTATTTTAATTAGACATTATTATACTTTTCTTCAATTATTTAATTATAACTTTATTTAGTCCTTTGAACATATTTCTAATACTTGCTTTGAAGGGCTGCCTGTTAAGTTAGATATTTAGGCCTTCTCACAGACAATTTCTGTTGCTTGCTTTTATTCCTATGTGTGAAGTCACATTTGCATCTCATAATTTTTAGTTAAAACTGGACGTTTTAGATTATATATAGCAGCAATTCTGGATACTGATTTTCATCTCCTCTGGAATATAAAAATGGTCAGTGGAAACAAAGACACCACTAGATTCAACTTCTTATTTATTTTCTTGCCTTGACTTTTTCAGAAAATATTCATAGTCAATATTAAGACTTATTGAATAAAGAGAAATAGAGATATTAGGAACTAAAAGGAAATAAAATATAATAGGAAATAAAAGATTGAGTCCAGGCCCTGTGGCTCATGCTTGTAATCCCGGCACTTTGAGAGGCTGAAGTGGGTGGATCATCTGAGGTCGGTGGATCATCTGAGGCCGGGAGTTCGAGACCAACCTGACCAACATGGAGAAACGCCGTCTCTACTAAAAATACAAAATTAGCCTGGTGTGGTGGCATGCACCTGTAATCCCAGCTACTAGGGAGGCTGAGGCAGGAGAACCACTTGAACCCAGGAGGTGGAGGTTGCAGGGAGCTGAGATCACGCCATTGCACTCTAGCCTGGGCAACAAGAGTAAAACTCCATCTCAAAAAAAAAAAAATATATATATATATATATATATATATAATAAAAGATTGAGCAAAAGTGTAAAAATTCTTCATTGTACAGGATGAGATAGATATCTCTTTTCTACCTCCCCAGGTTGAATATTACTGGATTTATAGGCAGAGGGGACAACTAAGGGAAAATCAAAAGAAACTGAAATTACTTCTCTATTTTTCTATTTTTGAGAGCAGTATTTTGATACTGCACTGAACTACTTTTTTAAAACGGGCTATGAACTGTGTCCTTCTGGAAAACTAATAAGAGTGAGACAAAGTCCAAAGGAGATGGAAAGGGGAGATGGCTACTCAGCATAATTTTTCAAATCTAGGCTGTAAGAGATAAATGCTTTGAGCTTTTCTTCTAACTCATCTGGTGTAGGTAGCTAGGAGAATGAATACAACACATTTTATAGAGCAAAATCTGTACAATTAGGTGTTTGAATTTTACTAAATTGTGTTATTGCATGGTTTATGTCTGCCTGCATCCTTTTTGTTATTTTCTGACAATAGCATCCCCCCCTCCCTTTTTTTTTTCTTTTTTTGAGACAGAGTCTCGCTCCGTCGCCCAGGCTGGAGTGCAGTGGCACAATCTCGGCTCACTGCAAGCTCCACCTCCTGGGTTCACGCCATTCTTCTGCCTCAGCCTCCTGAGTAGCTGAGACTACAGGCGCCCGCCACCATGCCCGGCTAATTTTTTGTATTTTTAGTAGAGATGGGGTTTCATCGTGTTAGCCAGGATGGTCTCGATCTCCTGACCTTGTGTTCCGCCCGCCTTGGCCTCTCAAAGTGCTGAGATTACAGGTGTGAGCCACCACGCCTGGCCAATAGCATACCCTTTCATCTGGGGAAGATCTCTTCTCTATTTCTCATGTTCAGGAGAAGCACTTAATGATAGTACCTACCCATCGATGCTCACAGATGTGGGCCTCTGAGCCACATCTTTTTGTTTGTACAATTATTTCTCTATATTTCTCTACATGCTAGGAACTTTATTCGTGCAATACATTTTTCTGTCCTTCATTAGGTCAATCAAAGTCTATGCAAATTGCAATTAAAAAATCGCTAGACACCTAGACCCATGTGATACTTGTCTCTTTAGACCTTTATTCTAACTCATGGGACCCCCTCACACAGGTTAATATTACTGACCAAGTAACATTGATGATAAGGCAATTATCTATTTCAAATACAAAGAGTAAAAAAAGAATGACTTTAGAATGAAAAATTTGTTTAAGAGAGCTTAATACTACTGGTGCATTACATATCAGTAGAGAAGAAATGTTGAAAGAGTAACTAGATGCCAAAATGACTAAATTTGGAATTTGCAGAGGGAACTAGAAGGAGAGTGGAAAGAGGCCAAGCTATTCCTTTAACTACTTTAAAGAGGAAAACAAAGAACTCACTGTAATTCAGAAGGCAGTAGGAGAAAATTCTGCACACACCAACAAAGCACATTGTGCCCAGGCAATTTCTTCCTTAAGTCCTATCCCACTGAGACTTTTCGACAGCATCTGTGTCATGCCTGATGTGAGCTTTGTAGCATCTTTGGTCTGCTAGTTGGAGCTCCTCCTGCTAGCGGGGTTACTATTGCCACCGCCAGTGCAGGGCCTGTAGGCTGGTTCTGCAGTGTGGCACGCTGGGGCTTTTCCATCCCAACTGTCACCTGTCACCACCTTCCCCGCCAAGTCTCCCCCTAGCTATTGCCTTTGTCCTCTGTGTTCTGTTGCTGGGAGTTCTGCTGTTATGCCAGGGCTCTTTGGTTAATGCCCCCAGTATCCCTGCTCTTGTCTTTCTCAAAGATGACAGTATTCTATTCTCTCTTCTAGAAGAAAGGGCAAATTCATTAACACCTCTCTTTACAACCGTCCTCTGCACTCCCCTCCACAAACAAAACCATGTGATCTTAGCTCACAAACATGTTGAACATTGTTCAACATGAGTTCTGCTGGTGAGCTTTTTCATTCAGTGTTCCTCAAGGCTCAGAAAACAGAAGATCCCTAGATCAAAACCAAGTTCCAATTCCATAACGTCAGGCGTTCACCTTGCTCATTGTCCCGGATGAGAGGGGGCATCCGGAGGCCTAGCCATTCATGGAGATGTACTGGGTGAGTCCCATACCTTTTCTGATTCCCAGATTTCTCACTTCTTTTTTTGAGATGGAGTTTCGCTCTTTTTGCCTAGACTGGAGTGCAACTCTCGACTCACTGCAACCTCCACCTCCCGGATTGAAGCGATGCTCATGCCTCAGCCTCCCAAGTAGCTGGGATTACAGGCATGTGCCACCACACCCAGCTAATTTTTGTATTTTTAGTAGAGATGGGGTTTCACCACATTGGTCGGGCTGGTCTTGAATTCCTGACCTCAGGTGATCCACCTGCCTTGGCCTCCCAAAGTGCCAGAATTACAGGCGTGAGCCACTGCTCCCAGCCTGATTCCCAGATTTCTAAGTGGGGGACTACAATAAATATTATGTCTTATGGTAATACTTCATAATACACTGTCACAGCTAAAGCATATGCTCTCTTTTCTTCTCTTTTCCCTCTCATTTTACTCCAATAATTTCACTATGTTTAGGAGGAAAATCCTCCTAGCTTCTTCAGTGATTTTGCTTTATGGCTTCAGCTTCCCCCTAACCCGCTCCTCCTGCCCCAAACAAATGCAGTTCCCTAAGTTGCATTGTCATGGCCTCTGTGATCACCAGCAATTCTATACCACCAGACTTTGATGCAACCGTATATTCTGGGGAATTTTGTACATTAAGAAGGCAGATAGGCACCTTACGCAGAGCAAGTTTGACCCATTTCCAACAAATAAATTTACTGATTTCAACAGACTCCTTCAGATTCTAAATGTAACTGCTCATGCTGACGTGTGGGTGACTCGCATCACTACTCCTCTGAAAGTCTAGTGTTTGAGCATGAAGAGGTTGTAAACTTCACTTTTTCTTTTGTTGTAAAAAGACATTCATTGACTTACACATGACAATCTGTATGCTTCACAAATTTGTTACAGAAAAAGGGCAGAAGAGGCTGGGAACAGTGACTCATGCCTGTAATCCTAGTACTTTGGGAGTTCAAGACCAGCCTGAAAAGCAAAGCAAGACCCTGCCTCTGAAAAAAATATATATATATGTATATTATATATATATAAAAATATATACAAAATATGGAAATATATATAAATATATATGGAAATATACATATATAAATATATATGGAAATATACATATATCTATATATGGAAATATACATATATCTATATATATGGAAATATACATATATCTATATATATGGAAATATACATATATCTATATATATGGAAATATACATATATATATGTATGGAAAAGAAAAGGCACAAAAGTAGAGAGAAATGAGAGACATTTCAATATTTGGGAAATGAGTCCTAGTGCTTTACCTCATTACTTTTAAACCAAGATTCAATTCAAGAAAACAAAGGCAAAAATGACAATGGAAGATGGATAAAATGTGACAGGTTTTAGGAAAACATTTTTAACACTGTAAGGCTATATAACAGGTCCTAAGAAAACATACTATCTTTTTGATAGAAGGAAAATATCTTTTTAGAAAACTGAAAAAAGCTCTTTCTTTTTATTTTAAACTTTTATCAGACTGAGTGACATGTTTCTCACTGACTCTCTGTGTTAGAAAGATTCAGAGTACTTCAGATTGAAGTTCAGTTCATGTTATTTAATGTATTTATTTTATAGAGATGGGTTCTCGCTATATTGCCCAGGATGATCTTGAACTCCTGGGCTCAAGTGATCCTCCTGTCTTGACCTCCCAAAGTGCTGGGATTATAGGCGTGAACCACCATGCGCAGCCTCAGTTAGTACTTATTGAAAGCTTATTGCATGTAAAGGTTTTATCTGAAGTTTTCAAGTATATTACCTCATTGAGCACTCAAAATAATATTATAAAATAGTCATTATTATTGCCATTTTACAGGTGAGCAAATTGAGGCTTGTGACAATTAGTGATTTCCCTAAAGTTGAAGCAGAGAGTCAGATGAAATCCTTCCTAATGTTCTTAAACTGCTGCAAAACCAGTACAATTTTCTAAGACCCAACCAAAACTAAAGGAAGTGACAATGAAAAATGATCAGAACTCTCTCCAGAGAGTGGGAGTACATATAAGCGGGCAATTAAAGTGTTGCCTAGGGGAAAACAGTAGCTTTCTCCAAAAACCATGCAGAGCACTCAAGGCTTCAGAGGGTCACTAAATCCAAGCCTGAGCTCATAAAGATCCACCAGGGCCCTGGAAGGAGGGCACATGCCCACAACTTCCCAAAGAACAGTATTCATAGCTGTTGGAAATGAGACAGAGCTATGCAAAACACATGTACTCAACCTCTTACATTGTCACGTCTTTGTGACTGTGCAAAAGGTGTGAGTTTGTCATCGTGGTAGACAATAAAGATAAAGGAAATCTGTGAATACTTGAGTAACCTGTGCTTGGATTACATGAGTGTTCTGTCCATACCCCCTGACAGCCTGCAGGGATGATGCGTTCAGGCCAGCACTGCGGAGCTTCACCATGACTGGCACACAGGGGCCTTACTCCTCTTCATGTATTCTTGCCTGCCGTGTAAAGTCATCTCATGAAGAAACCCTCCAGCTCTGTTCACTCCTCCAAATCCATGCTCTATTCCTGACCACATTAAAATACTCTGAGTGCCATCTTGCCCTGAACCAAACATTTTACTCATGCTCTGTTTATGTCCCTGACTACTTTCCATGGGGGTGAAATCTATTTCAAAATGAGACACGACTTTAAAATCAATTGTTTTATGGAGTGCAGGCAGCACAAGGTTCCAGATTAGAGTGAATACAAGCTTCTCTGGAGAGCAGGCTTGGATAGGGCCAAGGGAGGGTTATGGTGGTGGTTCAGTGTGAAGGACCTCTACTGTCTAGGAGTCAGAAGACTGACATACCAGACATGGCATTCAGGCGTCCAAAGTTACTGGTTGTATTAGTCAGGGTTCTCTAGAGGGACAGAACTAATAGGAGATATAGATATAGATATAGATGTATCTCCTATTAGTTCTGTGTATATATATTAATATTATATATATATATAATATATAATAAAGTCAAATATATATATCTTTATTAAGTATTAACTTACATGATCACAAGGTCCCACAATACGCCATCTGCAAGCTGAGAAGCAAGGAGAGCCAGTCCGAGTCCCAAAACTGAAGAACTTGAAGTCTGATATTTGAGAGCAGGAAGCTTCCAGCATGGGAGAAAGATGTAGGCTGGGAGGCTAGGCCAGTTTCTCCTTTTCATGGTTTTTTTTTTTTTTTTTGGCCTTCTTTATATTCGCTGGCAACTGATGAGATTGTGCCCACCAGATTAAGGGTGGCTCTGCCTTCCCCAGCCCACTGACTCAAATGTTAATCTCTTTTTGGCAACACTCTCACAGATACACCCAGGATCAATACTTTGTATCCTTCAATCCAATCAAGTTGACAGTCAGTATTAACCATCACACTGATTAACATTAAATAAGAGGTTTCTATAAGTGGACTTACAGTATTTAATGAGAAGACAGGTAAGATAAGGTGTGTGAAAGCATTATGGTACCTGGAATACAACACTCTAAATGCACTGGTTATTAGAAAGTGGGGATTGGAAGTGGCAGAAGAATAGAAATGGGCCCAGGGGAAGCCATGTGGTTGAAGGGTTGAAACCCCTGCACTGGCTGGTGGTTTTTTCAAGGGTTTTTGCTAGGGATCTAAGAGGTAGATGTTTTAAATATGGCTTAGTTTTCTTCCCATTCTTCATTGATCAGTGAGTGGCTTGTTGGTCATGGATGACATCAATTGCTCTGATGATACAAATGCTTCAGTTTTCCTTGCTAACATCCACCTGATGATGAAAGAGGGCTCTGTTGCTCTCGTTCAGGTTCCCCTAGGGTTCTGAAATTCTGCAGCATGCACTAACCTGATTGCTACAACTGCAGACTTAGAAAAATGTGGTCACTCTTGAGGTGGCTAAAGTAGAATTTAGAACATCTGGGAACATCAAGTCAGCAGCTGTCTCTGGCTCAGTGTCTCTGCCATGTTTTCTTCTTTTGGGTGATCCAGAGGAAGAGAATCCAGTAGCAGAGGAAGAGAATTGTCCAACTGCAAATTTCCCTGATATGAGTTAGAGGAAGAAATGGTGTTAGAGGAAGTGATATATATATAATAGTGATATAGTGTTAGAGGAAGAAAGGCTCTTTTGTCCCCTATAATGTTATCTGGAATGTTTAGATTGCTGAGACAATGCCTAACTGACTTTTGAGATAGAAATAAAGTTTACTGCTACAGGTGAGCTCCTGGGCTTTAACTTTGGCTGAGCTAGAGGGTACCAGAAGAGGCAAGACTGACTCCAGGATTTCTCCATTGGAAAGGTTTGGGCACTACTCTAGTTGCCAGCATGGGTTGGGGTAGTGCAGGGAGTGTTGGCCTTGCCAGGGGTTTGTTAGGTAAACACACCGCTTTTACTTAGAGTGTATGTTTCATTGGAGTGGTCTGGGGATCATAGTGTTTCTGATTATGGGTGAGGGCACCTAAGCCCCATCAACAACTCCACAGTGCCAACTCAAGAGCAGATGGGTTGGAGAAACCATGTCAATTGCTTGCTGAAGTATAATGGACAGCACATTAACCAGGGAGGTTGGGAAACGTGGCTTCCAGTTCTAGCTCTGCTGACAGTGTCATACTTTGCAAGCCAGACTCTCTTCTCTTTAGATGCTAGGTTAATAATACTGAAATTAGAGGAGTCTAGATCAACACGATTTCATAGAATATAATGTGAGAAACACATGCAACTTCACATTTTCTAGCAGCCACATTAAAAACATCAAAATAAATAAGTACAATTATAATATTCTATTTTACCCCACATATCCACAATATAATCATTCCAACAAGTATCCAACATAAAAATAACTGATGGGATATTTAACATTCTTCCTTGTACTAATTCTTTGATGTCTGATATTTATACTTATGGCATATCTTAATTTGATTAGCATGTTTTAAGTTCTCAGGGGCTCCACGTCACTGCCGCATTGGACAGCGCATCTCTAAATGAGTCTAAAGGCCTGTCCAGACAGGCCATCCTTGAAATGTTTTGCCGTTGACTTAGTCATCCTTCTGCTGGGTTTTCAACTCTCAGGGACCCCTGTGTCAACCTGAATACGCAGGAAGAAATAATTTGTGACTAGACCCTCTGCCCCAGATAGGCTATAGGCCTCCCAGGAACAAAGCATATAACTCCCCCACTTACCTTGGGAAATTGCTTTAAGATCCCGTGTGAAAGGAGATGATAAATACAAATGCAAAGTAATTAGTCCTTGAGCATTTCTTCTTACATAGTCATGGACGTAAGTGCAGTCTGTGATGCATGTTCCTGCCCGAAGCCTCAGGAAGCCTAATTAACAATCTCCTGTAAAGTGCTAGGAGATGCTCCAGATGAAAGGTGGTTAGTGAAAGCCAAACATCATCCTGAGCAACATTTGATCCTGCCCCTCCTGGGGCTGCACCATTACCACCTGGACTGACGTCACTTTCTGCAGTTAGCAGCTCTTCTGCCAGGAAAAAGAAGAAATGGGAGTGTCCAGGTCCCACCAGGTGACCCATTAAAAAAACAAAAAAGAAACACCCCCGGACTTTTGCTCCAGGGGCCTTGCCTGCTCATCCATTCTAAGAAGCCAGATCCCATTTTCTCCAAATTACACTCTTACTGCCTAATTGAGCGCTCTTCTCCTTAAGCTGAAGTCACTTAGGGTAGTAGATGAGTCAGAAACACCAGTGTGGTTTCATTTGCTTTGAAGGCAGTTTTTTTCTTTTTGTCAAGTTGAGTTTGTCCTCAGGACAAATGTGAAGGAGGTAGAGTTTATCTTTAACACATGTCTACTTTCTCTTTCTAAGGGCTATTGCCCTTCATTGGGACCTGGCTGTACTAGTCAGGGTTCTCTAGAGAAACAGAACCAAAAGGATATATATATTTAAAATATATATGCCATATATACGTGTATATATGGCATATTTGAGATACATAGTATGATATATGTGATACATACATATCACATCATATATCTATGTGATAGAAATTGTCTCACATCATTATGGAGGCCAAGGGGTTACAATCCATGATTTGCGAGCTGGAGAACCAAGAAAAGAAGGTGAAATGGGGGTGGCAGTGATGGTATAAATCCCAGCTCAAGTCCAAAGGCCCAAGAACCAGGAGCACAGATGTCTGAGGGTAGGAGAAGATGGATGTCTCAGTTCAGAGAGAGTGAATTCACCCTTCCTCTGCCATTTTGTTTTATTTAGGCTCTCAATAGATTAGCATTGGATAACGCCCATCCACATTGGTGAGGGTAGTCTTCTTTACTTAGCCTTACTATCTCAAATGCTAGTCTATGCCAAAAACCCTTCACAGACACCCAGAAATAATGTGCTACTAGCTATCTGGGCATCCCTTAGCCCAGTCAAGTTAACATATACAATTACCCATCACACTGACCACCCAGCAGGCCTTCTCTCTTCTCCTCCTACCCTGCTATCTCTAAACCAAGCCCTGGACTCATATGTTACCATTTCACCTTTAAAATTGCTTTCTCACAATTGCTATTTTATAAACATTTTACTATATTTATTTTATCAGATGTGAAAACCATAATGGTTGAGTTCATTCATTCCTTTTTATAGTTTATTTATTCTTCAACATTTACTTAGCACTCCTTATGTATCAGTGTGCTTGGCAGTCAATGAGCTGGGCTTTTGAAGTGAGACATGTCTCTTTTGATAATTCTTTTTTTCTGCCTGTCCTTTAAATGCTGATTTTCCTCTGGGGTCTATCCTTAGACCAGTGTTCTCATGCGTTCATGGAATGTTCTCTTTAGTCCACATGGTCTCTCTAGGCTGCTGCACTTGGCTATGAAGGTTGTCAACCTCACTATTTCAGGGAGCCCCAGGATAGAGTTGAGTTCTATAGTGGTTGGTTCTACTTTCCCTAAGAAATCTCAACTAATCCTGTGCCAATGACCCCAAATCTGTGTCACCAGAGTCTTCCTTATTCTTCAATATTAGGCTGCCTGGATTCAGTTTGATTTGATTTGGTTTGACTTGATTTGATTCCCTTCCCTTCCCTTGTTTCCTTCTTCCTTCCTTGTAGATAGGTTGCACATAACATATAAAAAATTGATACATAATATTTTACACATTTATGGGGTACATGTGAGTATTTGTTACATGCATATACTATATAATGATCAAGTTAGGGTATTTATGGATTCCCCACCTTGAGTATTTGTCATTTCTGTGTTGGGAACATCAAAAACCTCTCTGATAGCTACTTTGAAATATACAATACATTGTTGCTAACCGTAGTTACCCTACTCTGCTATCAAACATTAGAAGTTATATCCTCTATCTAACTATATGTTTGTACCCATTAACCAACCTCTCTTCATCCCCTTTCCCACCCACAGACCCTTCCAAGCCTCTGGTCTCTATCATTCTATTCTCTACTTCCACGAAATAAACACTTTTAGCTCCCACATATCAGCAAAAACATGCGATATATGCCTTTTATGGTAGAACATAACATTTACCTACAGTGAAGTGTATCAAGTTGATTGGTTTTGGCTGCTTTGACAAAATGCCATAGACTGGGTTGTTTAAACAACAGAAATTTATTTCTCATAGTTCTGGAGTCTGGGAAGTCCAATATCAAGGTGCTGGCTGATTCGGTTCTTGGTGAGGACTCTTCCTGGTTTTCAGATAACCATCTTCTTGTGTATCCTGACATGGCGGAGTGGGACAAAGAGGAAACAAGCTCTCTTCCGTCTCTTCCTGGAAGTGTACCGATCCCATCCTGAGGGCTCCACTCTCATGACCTAATTATCTCCAAAGGTCCCATCTTTAAATACCATCATATCGGGAATTGGAATTTTAAGGCACGAATTTTGGGGTAGACGCAAACATTCAGTATATAGCAGGCTCTAATCTTAAGTGTATATCATAATACGTTTCCACATATGTGCACTCGTGTGTATCCTCTACCCAGTTCAACATACAGAAGGCATCTAGCTCCCTAGAAAGTGAACTCATGCCCCTTCTCAGTTGCTGCCATCACCCAGAGGTAACAAGTTTTGAGATCTTTTTATGTTTATTTTTCTCTCTGTCACCCAGGCTGGAGTGCAGTGGTGCGATCTCAGCTCACTGCACCCTCAACCTCTCAGATTCAAGCCATCCTCCCACCTCAGCCCCCCAAGTAGCTAGGACTACAGGTGCGTGCCACCATGCCTGGCTAATTTTTGTATTTTTGTAGAGGCAGAGTTTTGTCATGTTGTCCAGGTTGGTCTCGAAGTCCTAAGCTCAAGCGATCCACCCGCCTCAGACACCATTTTTGAAACTTTTTGACCATAGATCAATTTTGCTTGTCCTTGAACTTCACATACATAGGATGTGAAGCTTGTATTTTGTTGTGGGTTAGGATGGGGGCAAGTAGTTTGGCTTCTTTCACTCAATGCAATGTCTGAGAGATTTATCCTGTTGTTGTATATATCAATATTTAGGACCATATTTCTGATGGGATATTTCTACTTGTATATCCTGCTGGAAAATTCAATGCCATATACCACAGCCAAACACACTATTTCTATATTTTAAAATATGAACAGAGGTAACCTTTGGATCAGAATAATTAAAGCTGACCCTATAGAGTTTCTGGAATATTTTAATGAGATAATGTATATACAATGCCTAGCGTACTACTCGAATAGTTAAAGTCAAAACAGTTATTCAGAATTAGGGAAGGGTGACATCCTTATTGCTCCTTTTTAATCTTAGTTGTCTACTTGCTATTTAAGGGAGATAGGTCTTGAGCCATCTAGTGGTCATGGTATTAATAGATATTTCAGCCTTTAATAGTACTAAATAAAATGATTCTGTGCTCTGGGGGGATTTAGCGATGCATTGGGGTCTGCTTATTTGTACATTTGCATGTGAGTTAATTTCTTGGGAATTACATATTAGGCTTTGGTAGTACCTTAATTAAGCCTTCTGTGTGAGAAAAATGGTGTAGATATTTTGTCACCTTTAAGCATAGAGTGATGTCTTTAATAACATAGAGAATCTTAATAAAAATAAATAAAAATAAATAAAATAAGCATAACCCTAGCCTTCATTCCATGTAAGTGTCAGACTTCATTGCTGAAGTAGTAAATTTTTCATTTTGCATAACCTTAAAGCTTAAGCATAATGTGAATCTATGGTCGTCATAGAAGCTCTACCAAACATTATAAATATCTAGACAAAAGGAAAAAGGAAACAAAATTCTGGGAATTTGGAGCATAGAGTCAGGAGTCTCCCACTCTGGGAACTAATCCTGGTATCTGGGAAAGTGGCTGAACTGTAAATGTCTGGAGTCAGGAAAGAGTTATGCGTTGCTAGGAGCTCTATAAAGGAAAGAGTAACTACAGGAATTAAATTTCCACAAATCTCCAATGCTATAGTTTTAGGCACTGCAGCTCAACTGCTGTAATACACACTTAACATGCTATAGAAGTGGCAAAATACCAACTCCTTTCATATCCCAAATTGTCATTTTAGCCTAGTTTGAGCTTTTATAGTGATAACACATTTAAAAATGGAAACAATAAGGAAACAAGATTTATTTTACACAGATTTGCTTCCCAGCTCATTCTGTGGCCATAGTCCATAACAATAAAAATGACAATAGTGAAAGAAAAGCACTTACCTTTTTTCCCCCCAAAGTTCCTCCATTTCTCAGCCTCTTCTTCTTATGTAAATGCAGTAAAAAGGACATAAGAGTGACACCATGATCTGCTGGCTGCTGAAAATTTGGGGCAGCTACAGAGCCACTGAGTGGGCAGCAGTGATCAGAGGGGCAGGGCTCTATCTGAACAGAGGCTATGAGGATCCTCAGGGTAAAGACATAGACCCACCTGTCTCTCCACAAGGCAGTGACAAAATACGGGGTAAGCAATGGCCCTGACCTCGCTGTGCTTCTATCTTCATCTCCAAGTTGTGATATTAATGGTATCCACCTCACTAGCCATGTTATTATTCATTCACTGAATATTTATTATCCTTGGTATGGGATATTCTGCTAATTGCAAAGATGTGAGCAAGACATGGCAACTCCTATGTTATTGCTGCTCCTTCTTATTTTAATTTAATTTTTGTTGTTGTCGTGTTTTGTTTTTTGAGATAGTCTTGCTCTCTTACCCAGGCTAGAGTGCAGAGGCACGATCTCAGCTCACTGCAGTGTCTGCCTCCCGGGTTCAAGTGATTCTTGTGCCTCAGCTTCCTGAGTAGCTGAGATTACAGGCACATGCCACCATGCCCAGCTAATTTTTTTTTTGTATTTTTAGTAGAGCAGGGTTTTACCATGTTGGCCTGGCTGGTCTTGAACTCCTGACCTCAGGTGATCCACCTGCCTCGGTCTCCCAAAGTGCTGGGATTACAGGCATGAGCCACCATGCCTGGCCTGCTCCTCCTTTATTGTGAAAATGACCTTTTTCATGTGAAGACTTGATGGCTTGTAGATGGGAGTATCAAAAATAAGAACTCTGGGTCATGGCTTTGTGTGCAAAGGTCAAGGAGAATGTGTGATGGAAGAAACACAGCATGGTGTGACCGTAGCAATGTGACAAGTATTTCAGGACTTGAACCTCAGTTCTATGCATGTGACCTTGGACAAGGTACTTGCATTCTCTGAACTTTCTTCATGGAACAGAGATGATCATGCACACCTACTTCCTAGGATTGAGGTGAAGATCAATGAGGTAATGCATGAGGAAGACAGAGGAAAGGATAGAAAGTGATAATAATTATTCCCCATCCATATATTTACCACCTACTTTTCCAGTGATTTTTATTTTTCACTTACTCTGTGCTGGGGTCCAGTGATAAGGCAGAGAGCAAGGCAGTCCTCCACAGCGTGGAGAAGGCCAAGTCTGCTGCAGCACACATGGGGACAAGCACAGCTCTCCTGCGGGCTTGGGTTGCGGCTACTTTCTATCTTGATGGCCTGAGACCAGATCTATGTTAGATGGCAGGTTTAGGAATATGGGCCATAAAAGAATTCTCCTCACTCAATTCATATGAGTTGGCTTCTGCATTTCATCGAGACTTCACCATCAAGACTCTTCTTGGGATGAGTGATGTAAAACAGGGAAGGAGGGAATAACTAATATATCAGGTTGTAGATGTCTGTTCACTTAGCCCTGATATTCCTACAAGACTGCTATTAGCTTGCAGGGAAACCTTTATCTCTGGATTAAACTTCCAGTGTGCAGAGGGGCCTTATTTTGTACAATAGTTGTTTTTCTAAGGGGAAATGCAAAACAAAACAACAAAGATACAAACAAACCTGCCCAAAAATCTCATTTTAAACCTACGAGGACAGTTGTGGCTTATATTACAGGCTCAGGCAGCCCTAAGCACATGAACAGTCCTCCCTTAATTTATATAAAACTGGTAAAGTTAGTCTTGGATTTTCTCACAGTGAGAGATAGCCTTGTATTTAGTAACAAAAACTAACAGCTACCACCTGGGCTTGCTGGGGGCAGTTAGGAGCAGGTTATTCAGCTCTTACTTTAGATAAGCACTGGCTAAGAATGTCAGGTCTCCCCCTCCCCCCTTTTCCTGCTCCCCACATGCCACCCACCCAGGCTCTCCCAGATGTTTCAGATTCCAAGAATGTTTGCATTGATTAAACATTCTATTTTTTGCTTGTTTCCCCATCCTAGACCTTGAAAATGTTATCTCTACTTTTATTGCTTGAGATCAGGGTTACTTCTGGAAGGTGTGGCGTTCTGGGAAAAAAAAAATCATATTCTGTGTTCTTCTCTCTCCTGGTTCTTTTCTTTCATATAAGTGGAAGCTAAAGTGACTTTAATGGCAGTTGTGATAGAAGGAGAGACTATCCAAAGTCTATTCTTGAAGGATTCTGCTAGAATGTTCCTTGAGTGATGGGTAAAGGAGTGTTTATGGGCTTGTCTGCCATCTTTTTTTTTTTTTTTTTTTTTTTTTTTTCAGAACCGGGCAGCCTTTGTTTAGTCATTAGGAGCATGGAGTTAATCCACGTGTGGGGAGTGGGGAGGGGTGATATATGTGAGGAGGAAGAGAGGTGCGGATGGTTATATCGTCACATTCTGGGGAAGGAAATGAAAGGCAACAGTGCCAATGAATTGAATTTCGGAAAACAAGCCACAGACTAGAAATTAGTCCATCAGTTATTCAGTAGCCTAATTTTGATTCGAATGCACTTCACTGGTTTAGTACTCAGGTCATTGCCTTCAAGCTATGCTTGGGCTAGTGATCAGAGACAACTAATATGGAATACATTGTGGACTTCAAGTTAGTAGACTTGGGATAAAACTAGATCTTGCCACTTCCCAACTCTACAGCCTTGGGCAAGTCAGTGAACCCTTCCGAACCTCAATTTCTTTATCTACTAAGACTTGGACTATAACATCTGCTTCATAGGACTGGCCTTTCCGTGTTCTTGTGAGCATTAAATGGAATAACATATGCAAAAATTTAAATCCATTGTTTGGCATCCAGTGGATGAATTGTACTGTCAGGAATTTTGAAGTTCATAGAGTGCCCTTTCCTGAGGAAGAGATGCTTTCATGGGGGCTTCTGTGCTCAAAATTGCTTTAAAATGACCCATACCATTCTAAAAGCGGATCTGATTTAGAGAATTCTCGGTCAAGGCTCTATTAAAATGCAAATTTTCATCAGTGGTTGTTCTTGACAAACTTTACTCTTTCACTATTTTGTGAAATAGGTGGGGTTTACAAAAATTGAAGGGTATGGTTTTAGCAATGATTTGGGGTGCTAATTCCCCCAATTTAAAGCATCAGATGGGGTCCATGATACTACTTAGGGACCTGTGAAAAGTGCAGAAACTCAGGCTCACCACAGACCTGTGGCATCAGAATATCTGAGGGTGGTGCTAGAAATCTACATTAAAAACCAAGCACCCTGGATGATTCTGTGCACAGCAAAGGCTGAGAGCCATTGCTTTAACTGTTATGGGTCATTTATTACTTAGGCTGACCATGGGATTTGAGCACAGATTTTGATGGTGTGGAAGGAAGTTGAGGAAGAAGAGGTAGCCAAGGGTTGGATGAGTGGTGAAGACAGAGATAGGAATAACTACAGACCAATTTTGCTGACTTCCTTGATGTGAGAACCATCCCTTGCCTCATTAGGAAGGATCACCTTCTAGAGAGTGAGACTAGGGCTGATTTCCAAGCACTTGAGCCTGGAGCGAACCAATAACTTGCTTTTTTTCCCCTTCATTTTTTGATTTTGCACAAGGTTCTGCAAAGGCTCAATGTTGTGCTTAGAGATCCATGGTGTGAGGACTGGAGAACGTACTCCAGCCATGAATTGTGCCAGCGGGAACTTATTGTTTTTTTTCCTCTCTGATTAGAGTAAGCGTAAATCACATGCTTGCTAGTAGCACAAAAAATAGGTGTGAATTAAGTTATTGTATTTCCTGAATTTAACTTTGCCTGCGTAATAATACTCAGCCCACATGAATAAAAGATGTGTTTTTCTCCCAGTGACACATCTGTGATTCCTCCCTCTACCTTCCCCACCCCAAACATCCTACAAGAAAAGGAAGAGAGCTTTAGCACCAAACACAAGGAGGTTTCACACAATTTAGCAGGCCATGGTGGAGTTCCTGGAATGGAGTGGAAAGCCCAAAATAGACATCCAGGAAGAAAAAAGGAAGCGGCTACAAAGACCTTACTTTAAGATTGCAGGACCCTGCTTTTATTGCCACAATTGAGTCACGTGAATTTTTGGTCTCTGCCACCAAGAGGGGTGTTTCCCATGGATTGATTCATGTTCCCTGTTTCCTCCCTGAAGGAAAAAAAGGAAACTACTCTGATGATCTAAGTAGTCCCTGCCATCAAAGTAGTAAGAACTCACTGATTTTAGGTTCACACGAAGTATCTGTGAAATAATGCCAGGCTGAGAGATTCTGTTCCTGTAAAAAGGCATTCATTCGGCAAACACTTACTGAGTGCCCACTACATGCCAGGCAGTGTGCTAAGCAATGAGAGACAGAATCTAATAAGAAATTGCCCTTGTCATTAAGGAGCCTTTTGTCCACTGCGGAAGACATAAAGTGAATGAGGAATGCCAGCAAAATATGAACCGAATGCTGTGGGAGCCCAAAAGGCTGCTCTGATTTTCTCTGTGACCCTTCACATGGCTACAGCCCAGTGAAATTCAACAAAGACAACAGTTTCAAAGTTTAGTTGCTGTAGTGGGCTACATAGTGTTCTCCCCAAATTGATGTCCACCTGGAGCCTCAGAATGTGACCTTCTTTGGAAATAGGATCTTTGCAGATGTAGCTGAGTTGAAATGAGGTCATGTTGAATCAGGGTGGGCTCCAATAAGAAGAGTAGAGGGTACACAGAGTCACATGGGGGGAGAAGACCGTGTGAAGTTGGAAGCAGAGATTGGAGTGGCCAGCAACCACCAGAATTCAGAAGAGAGGCAGGGAACAGATTCTCCCTCCTAGCCCCCAGAAGGAACCAACCCTGTTGATGCCTTGATTTCAGTCTTCTGGCCTCCAGAACTGAGAGGGAATGCATTTCTGCTCTCTTAAGCCACCCAGTGTCTGGTAGTTTGTGATGGCAGCTCTGGGAAATGAATAGAACTGCTTGCTACAGACTGCATGTTGTTGTCTGTCTCCTTGCTTTGCTCCTGAATCTGCTAAACACACACAGTGTTTCTCTTGGCATTTGAAAAACCTCCAAATACTGATAAAAGGGAGAAACAAACAGGAGACAGTTCAGTAATGCAAAAGTTTCCATGGTTACTTTCTTATTTGCCTTCTACCTTGGTGTTTTCTAATCAGGTTATTCTGGCTGGTTCTTAGCACTTCAAAACTGGTAATTCCTATGGCTGGAGTTATCTCTATCTCTGTTCTTACCTGCTGTCTTTCTTCACTTGAGCTATCTCCAACATCCTTTCAAAAAAAGCTTTGTCCCTTACAAAGCTCTCTAGCAACTAACCACATGGACTTGCTAACTCATGGTGCAATTGTAACTGTTGGCCTCACCTCCCTGAAAGAGAGATTAGCAGGAGGATAATGGCTATATGAATATGAGAATTTTAGCCTAATAGGCTCCCAGTTGTTCTTATAAATATAGGAATTTTCATGTTGGGAGAGGAGAATCTAATGAAATTTTCTGTTGTATTGCTATAGAAGTTGAGGCAAGTGTTGGTGGTTTTTGAAACATCTTGGTAACCAGAGCCAGAGTTGAGATTGAATAAAAGGTCTTCTGTCCACCTTTCTACGTGTTGGGCAGAGATGGAGTGGCCATCAATTCCAGTGGTTTAGGTACCAGAGGTTAAGAAGTTTTCTCTCAGATTGGATTATCTGGGAAAAATTTTAAAAATTTGACTTCTCTTCCCTTCCCCCAGCCTCATTATTAAGTAGATGCCAGATGGTGACTTGTAGATTGTATTTCAGTTTCCCCATTCACTCAGAAATTTTATGACTTTGGTTTCATATCCACAGGGCAAAATGTTTCCAAAGAAGCTTGAAAATTGTTGAGGGGATTGAATGTCCCTCCAACAGCCCCTTGGGAGGCACTTAGGGGTAAACGTATCTTTTTAATCTATTTATTGTGCTGTGTCTATGGGGGCTACTGGATATATCATTTTGATAGAAAAAATAAGTTAAATTAGTCAAAGCAGTGGCCTGACTGAGCCAGACTCCCTCCCTCCACCCCAAACATGACTGGTTGTGAAATTTGTGCTAGAAAGAAAACCCAGGATTATTAATGGGCTGACCATCTAGAATATCTGTCATACTTTTGCTTTACAAACCGCTGCCCGCATCACTCTGTGAGCCAAGGAATAAGTCAACCAGACTTAAAATTATCACAGAAGCCACAGCTCTCATTCCCATTTCCAAGAATATGCCTGAGTGGAAGGACAGACAATCTCCTGAGTGGCTCTACCACTTATCAGAGATGTTGCTTTGTTACTTAGCCAGTCTGGCCTCAGTTTCCTCATCTGTAAAATGGTGGTCACTCAGTCCGCTTCTCAGGATTACTATGAGGATGAGAGATGAAGTTCATGAAGGAGTTTTTGGCGAAGAGTAAGAGCTCCACAATTGGGAACTATGCTTATTATTTTATTGATTGATTGATTGATTGATTGATTGAGGTGGAGTCTCACTCTGTCACTCAGGCTGGAGTGCAATGGCATGGTCTCAGCTCACTGCAACCTCTGCCTCCCAGGTTCAAGTGATTGTCCTGCCTCAGCCTCCAGAGTAGCAGGGATTACAGGCGCATGCCAGCATACCTGGCTGATTTTTGTGTTTTTAGTAGAGACAGGGTTTTACTATGTTGGACAGGCTGGTCTTGAACTCCTGACATTGTGGTCCACCTTCCTTGGCCTCCCAAAGTGCTGGGATTACAGGTGTCAGCCACCGTGCCCGGCCTATGCTTATTATTTAAAAAAATCATTATGATTATTTGTGAGTCTTTGTGCATAGTCTTAACCATTATGAGCTTTTAAAATGGGAAGAAAGCCCTCCTAGGTTTATTAATTAATTGACTTAAGAGACAAAATGTCTTTGCGTTACCTTCAGTCACATTTTGGCTGTGGTTCATCTGCTTATTAATGTGTCCTTTCTCACGGCCCCTAGGAAACAGGTCAGCTGAATGTCTTGTGGCCTCTGCCTGGTCTTAGGTATCCTGGTGCAGGGACTGGGTGGCGGAAGTAGGAAGAGGCAGTGAATGGCACCCCTCTTTGGGCAAAAGTGTTGTCACCCACTTAGCTGAGTAGTTCGGGTCCCAAAGTACTCTTGACTTAAAAGGCCCACAGGAGACATCCGAAGGCACAGAAGAGCAGATCATATTAAAATTATGGGGACATCTGATTGTTCTGTCTAACTCCTCTGGGAGAGGCAGATTCTCCGTCCTACAGTAATTACACTGATTCTCTTTTTTAAATTTAGAGATGTGGTCTTGCCCTGTTGCCCAGGCTGGAGTTCAGTGGCAGGATCATAGTTCACTGCATCCTGGAACTCCTGGCCTCAAGTGATCCTCCTACCTCAGCCTCCTGAGTAGCTAGGATCACAGGGGTGTGCCAACCTGCCTGACTAATTTTTTTATTTTTTTGTAGAGAAGAGGTCTTGCTATGTTTCCCAGGCTGGTCTTGAACTCCTGGCCTCAAGCAATCCTCCTGCCTCAGCCTCCCATAGCACTGGGAGTAGAGATGTGAGACACTGCGCCCAGCTGCTTCTCTTTTGGTAGCTGTTTTGATGCTGCTTGGTCTCCTGTCTTCCACTTTTGCATATCTCTGTCAAGACAAGGCACTATTTCCATTCCTACCTAAGAGGAATTATAGTTTGCCTCTCTGTGCTTGAAAGAAAGAATATGCTGGTGTGTTATTAGGCTTGCTAACGGGTCTGAAGATATCTAAGATTAAAGGCACACCATACTTAATATCTTTCTTAAGGAACTAATTTGGACAAAACACCAGGTATGTAATTATCAAAAAATTGGAGCCAGTGGAGAAGATGGAAGGAGTTATTATGTTTAAACAAATGAAGACATAGAAATGAAACTGTCACATCATCTACAAGCATGTAAGTTTCCATCTGACCTGCTGGGTAGCTGTTTATAATAGAAAGGACACAGCATTTGGAATCAGAACATTTGAATTGTGTTTCAACTCTGCTTGATACTAGTGTGATCGCACTGGGTAAGACTTGAGTCTCAGTGTCCGCATCTATAAATGGGGATAATAATGCCTGCCCTACCTGTCAGGCTTGTTGTAATGATCAAATGAGTTTAATGATGATCAAATGAGTTTAATGTGAAAACGCCTTGTACCAAATGCCATATAAGCATTATTATCAGGTTATAGCTCAATAAAAAGGAGCTTCACGTCCATTTATATCCACTCAGTGCATAGCTGATCCTGATCTCCAAGGAAATTAGGATCAGCTACTGACTTCATATAGAAAACTGAAGGAAAGCGTCTGCAAAACTCAAATCACTGGTTTTTGGAAGCTTTTTGTCATTTCCAAATGAATCCGGGAAGAATTTAGCAGCTGAAGCAGTTTCGCTGCTTCATTTGCTTTCAAAACCTCAAGTTGTTTGGAAAATTACAGGGTTGGAGTGGCTAAGAAAGTGAAGCCACTGAGGAAGGCATTGTTGGAGAGGTCCTTGTATGGCCGGCACTGCTGAGTTCTGCTGCAGACACCACGAAGTCAGTTGTTTTCAACCAGAGAGCCGGGCTGGAGGAACTAAACTAACCAGGAGAGCCTTTCTGTGTTCAATTCCCAAAAGCCTGAGGAGGAAGTTAATTTGCTCAAGCTTGCTCAGGGACTTTCTGGTGCAGAGAGGAAAAAGGAAAAAAAAAATCCTTCTTGAGTAGGAGGAGGTGGAAAGTCAGAATTTTCGAGGCTTTTACTGTACTGCTGGAACAAGAAAGAGCCAGTACGGGACAAGGAACAAACATGTCCGTCCCTTGACTCAGTTTCTTGATCTCCTTCTTGGCAGGATACACAGCTTGTCTTGCGAACAGAGCCCTTGAAAGATCTAGCCAGCATGTGGGCTTATGTAGAAAGTACATACCGAGTGGTTTTCCTTCATTACATGATAGCGGTGGATTTAGGTCAGGACCGTGAGCTATGCCTTTCATAGTGTGCCCAGTGAAGTACTAATGCTGACATGATTTTTTAAGTTCACAATTGTTCCTGTGTCTGGGCAATGGTGTTAGAAAGTCAAAATGCTCTCAGTCATTAAAGAACAAGATTAGGCTCACCTGTGCAGGCAGAGAATTGGGGCTAGCTCACAGTGAGTAGATGACAAGTCCAAAATAATAATAATAGCTGCCTTTATCTGCTGTGTTCTATGCTTTATTCATTGTGTTTTGTGTGTATTTTTTTCTCATTTAATCATCACAACTAACTTATGAGAGAGGTAGTATCACCCCATTTCTCAGAGTAGAAAATAGTATTGGCAGGCCAGGCGCGGTGGCTCACGCGTGTAATCCCAGCACTTTGGGAGGCTGAGGCGGGTAGATCATGAGTCAGGAGATCGAGACCATCCTGGCTAATACGGTGAAACCCTGTTTCTACTAAAAATACAAAAAATTAGCCGGGTGTGGTGGTGGGCACCTGTAGTCCCAGCTACTCGGGAGGCTGAGGCAGGAGAATGGCGTGAACCTGAGAGGCGGAGCTGGCAGTGAGCCGAGATCGTGCCACTGCACTCCAGCCTGGGCGACAGAGCGAGACTCTGTCTCAAAAAACAAAACAAAACAAAACAAAAAAAACATGAAAATAGTACTGGCAGAGGTTCCATAACTAGCTCAAAGACGTACATTACTAGATGTCAGAGCTGAGAAAATAACTTTTATCTGAGGTATATCAGTCCTTTTAAATTATCAGGCCCAGAGGGACATTAAAATGAGACAACAATCACATCCTACTTCCCACTTGAGCATCTCTCAAAATTGCTTGCTGTTGCCACAAGTAGCTATAAATTAACCCACTAAGGCCACACCAGACACTATAACCCACACCCTATAGCTTAATGATATATAGCCAATCCGCTAATGAATGTTATTTCTGTAGAACAATAAGAATTTCTGACAAATAGCTTTGTATCTACCCACTGTCTGTTCCCCTCTTTTGCTTTTAAAAATTCACTTGTAACTGCTGCTAATCAACGTATATTCAGAACAACTTGAATCAGTGTTCCCAGATTACAGTCTTCAAGCTTGGCCCAAATAAGCTCTCTATTTATATTAATTTTTTTCTCAGCTTCTTCCTTTTAGGTCAATGTATCCAAGATTTAGACTCAAGTATGTCTACAGGTGACCTTGTACTGCCTTGACTAAACAAAAACTTGTTGAATTCCTCAATCCGTAGGGCACCATGAAAGATGCTGTGCTGTCTTACTCCCAGGCTTCAGTGGGTGTTTCCCTCTCATAGGATAAACAAAAGGACACAAATAGCCGTGACATAAGACCTAGCATAAATGTCTGAAGGAGGAGCCATATTCAACAGATGCAGCAATAGGCAATTGATCAGTCAAAGCAGGTGCTGGCATGAAACCACCAGTCCCGATGTACCAGCAGGGACAAGTTAATCAGCAGTCCCAGCATAGGGGAAACATTTTGAAAGCCACGTTCATTACCATCCATCAAAGAGGATGAGGGTGAATTGTGGTTTCGAGGCCTCATCTAGAACATAAGTTAAACCTTTTGTAACTCAAATTATAACTCAACAAGCATCAATGGCATTGATGTGGGACATTAGCTCCCCATCTTACCTTAAGCATCTCCCAGACACTTTAGTGTAATGCTTGTGTTCAATGCTTTGTGTGCAATGCTTTAGTGAAATGCTTGTGTAATGTTCTGTGGAATCTTCATCTCTGGACACCAAGTTGGCCAGGCACAGCTGTGTTTTGGTGACTGCAACCACTCCTCCAACCATGGACTCCCCACAGGGGCGGCTTCTCTCTCTTCACCTGTAAGAATTCCAACATCTTAAGAATAGGTCTGCTCACAAACTTTTTAGCTGTTTAGACTCTGTTATATCCTATTCTCAGAAATCTTTATTCTTTGTTGGCTCTCTGGGAGAATGCTAGCAACATGGTGTACAGTGTAACTCACCATCTTCTTTAACCAATTTTATATCTAGACCGATGGAAAAATGATCCCTCTGCCCCCAGACCACAAAGCATATGTTGAGTTCTTGCTGTTAAATCTGCTAGGTACCATGTCAGAGACCAAAGGAGAAGGCATGTTTCCTTGCTTGAAGAGTTTTTACCCTCCCTAGAGAGACAAGACTGATGTCCCCGTGGAGATCAGGGCATCAGAGAAGGAGTGCGACAGGCAGCCCTTTCCTTTCCTCATGCTGTGACCTTGCTCAAGCCACTCAACCTCATGCTGTGCCTTCATGTCCCCATCTGAAAAGAAAATAACTGACCTAGACGGTATTTTACTGCTATTCTAGTTCCACTTTTTTCAGATTTCATTAACTCATAAGAAAACAGTGGTAAACAATTCATGACCTACTGGGAGAATCAGACGTAGGTTCTGTGTAGACCTGGAAGGAAAATGTGCATAGTGAGTTGGGGGTGTTCATAGAAGACTTGAAGGATAAGAAGGGACTCATTTGCATATTAAGGAACAATTAGGCTTGGATTTGCAATGTGTGGGAAGAATTTGCTCCATTTCTATCCAGGGTATAAAAGGATTAGTTTTGGGAAGTTACTATCTAAAGGAAATTGTAGTTAGTGTATGTAGTGGGGGAGTGGGTGGATTCAGGGTGCATTTTAGACAAATTTGCTATATTTCTGTCCTTAATTTGTTTTCCTAAAATCCAATTCCATTTCTTGAGCTTCTTTCTTGCCCTCTAATTTAAAACAAGAAGTGGCAGCACATTTGTGTGTGTGTGTGTGTGTGTGTGTGTGCATTTCACCACTTCTTGTTCCTGAATTCTGAATTCTAAGGGAAAGAACAGCTTATATGTCTATTAATAGCTGTCTGCACACTTTCTTTCTGGAACCCCCCACTCCCAATATTCTTTCATTATCTAAGGGCTCCCAAGTGTAAATAGTACCATGGTAGCTTGTCTTCAAAGATGACCCCCCTGCATAGAATCGTGTGTCGTCACACAAATGCACCCTTGCATAACCCTTTCTTTTTGAATCCGACTGACCCTGAAACTCATTCCGTGGAGAGGTGGCAGAAGTGAAGCTGCCTGACTTCTAAGACTAAATCATAGAAATCCCTGATGTTTGGGCCTGAGTGTTGGTATGTTAACTCTTGGTAAACTCTCAGTTAGAAATTAGCCACGATATAAACAGGATAACAACTATCTTATCCTGAGATGTCATGCTGGGAGAAGCCCAGGAAGGTGAGATGCTATGTGAAAAGATCCAGGGGCCCCAAAGGGGCCTGTAAGTGAAGGAACCACCTAAGAAGTGGATCCTCTAGTTCAGCTGATGTCATGTATATCAGAGACAAACCAACACAACCTGTCCCAAATTCCCGACACACAAAAATTATGATCAAGCAAAAGTGGTTGCTTAAATCCCTAAGTTTTTGGGTGTAGTTTTAAAGCTGCAATAGACAGCTGGAAGAAGTACCACAAAGCTGTAATACTATTCCTAGAAGTGTTTGCAGCAACAATGTACAATTTTTTTTTAAGTAGTGGAAAGTAAGGTCGGAAAAAAAATTAAGGCCAGACCGTATCATTCTAAGACATTTTTATTTTATTCAATGAATAATGGAAAACTATTAAAGTTTTTGATTAGGATAATGACCTGTTGGAATAAAAATTTACCTAGAAGTCTGGCTGATGCTTTTGAGAGAGAGAAAAAATAAACAGAGCCAGGAAAATCAGTTAGGGAGTCCAGGAAAAGAGTAAGGAAGGTCTAAAATAGAAAAATAGGGATAGAAATGGAGAGGAGGGAGTGGGCAAAGTATGTTGCAGCATTATCATAGACAGGATTTGATAACTAACTAGACATGGGGTGCAAGGAAGCAGGGGAGAGTCAAAAAGGACCTCACGTTTGTAAAGCCTTGGTGACTTGAAATGACTGAGCCATTAATAGAACCTGGTGACTTCAGAGGAGGATTATGTTTGAAGGTGGGGGAGGGGAGGGAGGAGGGTGATAATAAATTCAGTTTTGTGATATTTTACTAGCAATCTATTGCTGACTAACAAATTTTCCCAAGACGAAGTGGCTAAAAGCAGCAAACATTTATTATATCGCATAGTCTCTCAGGGTCAGGCATCAGGAAGTGGCTTGGTTAGGTGGCTCTGGGTGTCTCAGGAGGTTTCAGTCAAGCTGTCGGCCCAGACTGCTGTTATCTAAAGATTTGACTGTGTCTGCGGGAGCTTCTTCTAAGCACACTCACATGGTTGTTGGCAAGAGGTTGCAGTTTCTGGCCACGTGGACGTCTCCATAGAACTGCTCACAATATGGCTTTTCTCAGGGCAAGGGATGCAAGAGAGGCAAAAAGAGAGAGGATGGGGCAGGAGGAGGAAGGAGAGGAAAAGGAGGAGAAAGAGGGAGGGAGGGAAGGAAGGAGGGAGGCAGAGCCAGAGCCCAGAAGAGAGCCATAGTTTTTTTAATAATCCAATTCTGAAGTGATATGCCAACACTCCTGCGGCATTCTATCTGTTAGAAGCAAGTCACTAAATCCAGCCCACACTTGACGGGAGGAAAATTAAGCTCCACCTCTCCTGAAGGGAGAATTGGACAGATTTTTAAAACCACCACAGATGTAAGGTTTAGCTGCTGAGAATCTCTCTGGGCAAGGACAGCCATGGACTTTAGGAAATGTGCAGATGGAACTCAGGATTTTGATGAGAGTGCATACCGGGGATTGAGAAATTATTCTTTGATTCATTTGACTTACAAATACTTATTGCACATCTCCAAAGTGCCAGGCACTCTGTTGAGAGAAGGGATCGGATGGTGAATAAGACAATTAAGGTGCCTGTCTTTATCGTGCTGACAGCCTAGGGGAAAATTCAGATAAGCAAACAGGAAGTTATACATAGAAAATTATAATACCTTGGCAATAGGAAATGGGGAGTTAGAGGGTGAGATTTAAAATGGGATCTGAAGGATGTGTAAGAATTAAGCAGATGAAAACACGGTTAGAAGAGAGACATAGAGGACAGCGTGGGGATCGTGTGGAAGTCAGGAAAAAAGGATGCTGTCTAGGAGACGGGAGCTGTTTCCAACCTGGCTGCTCATGAACAGAATCTGGCCCAAAAGCTTATTTGATTTGGCCTGCATTCTGCTTTCTTTCTTTCAAAAAATGAAATCATTGCCAATATTTAAAAATCCTGGATTTCTGGTTTCTCTAGAAATTTGCATTCTCTTGTGGCATTTCCTGCTGGTGTTGAGATGGGGCTGTTCCCTTTCCAGGTCGGCCTGCCTCCCCACCCCTCTCAGTTGACGCCAATGCTGTTGCCCTTTACTATCTCATTTACATTGTTAGATGGGCCTATTTCCTTCATTCTGACTCTCTGCATTGCCCTCGTTCACATTTAAATGTGCAATTCTTGATTGCCTGTTTGGATATATCACCATTTGGTACATGTTTACATCATCCAAGATGATGGTAGATGTAGCATTAGGGGAAAAATTACCCTATCAAAGAGGGATTCTAGAAGGCACCGCTGAAAGGTCTGGAAGGGAAGGGAGGCTTGGCAGAGTGGTCAGATGGGTGGAAGCACTTGGCCATAAGAGGATGAAATGCTGGAGAGGACAGTGTTTGTGGGGCTGCCATTGAGAATGGCAGACAACAGGATGGGGAGACACTGTGGGCTACAATCTCTCCAAAAGAGTAAGTTCTAGCAATCCCCTGAAGGAGGATGTTAATAAGAATAGCCAATCATCATGGAGCACTTACTATACATCAGCTCCTGTTCTAAGCACTCTGGAATCATTATTTCCGTTATTATCATAACAATGCTAGGAGAAAGTACTAGTACTATATCATTTTTTTGGCAGATGGGGAAACTGAGACAGAGAGAAATTGAGCCATTAAAATTAGATAATGGCAAAATCAGGATTTTATTCCAGGCCTTGTGACTCCAGAGCCTGAACTCTCACCCCAAAACTATGAGGGAGGAAATTTGAAAGCGGCATCACCGCAGCATGAGCCAGCTGGGCGGGCTGGATGAACTGCGGTTGAAAATGGTTCCTTGTCTCTAGGATTTGCAGAGACACCAGCCTCTCTGGAAGGAGCTAACTTCATTCTGGATGACTTGTGTCTTCTTGATTTTAATTAGTTTGTTTTTTTAATTTTTGGGCAGGCTCCAGAGAGAGGCTCCCAGCCTGAGGCTGCTGGCAAGTAGATGCCTAAGGCCTGATTATTAGAGGACTGATGTCATGAGCTAGGGCAGTCAGACAGTGTCGTGATAGTCCGATGCCTGGGGTCTCTAGGTCAGATGCCTGGTTTCTTGAGGCTGACCTAAGTACACAATGCAGTCCAGGATTTTTATAAATCTATATTTATTATTAGTCACAAGCACTCTCTCAGTGTCGGGCCCTGCCTTGAGCTTTGTCTGTTGGGGTCTTGTGTAGTCAAGCGTGGCGCAAAGGTACACAGCCAGCCCCGGCGTGTTTTGTGAGCTGTGACTAAGCTTCAGAATGTATCCTCGCTTGGGTCTTGCTAACATGACTGAAAATGTTCAATATTTACAGCCTACAGTTCTCTGCTTCCACCTCCATGTTTGTGATAACCTCGCTTTAGAATGAAAATCCTGAAATTCTTATAGCTAAAGCTCCCTCTTTCTTAGACGACGTCTATCTGAGAAGGGATAATTGAATTCACAGAAGTAGATAACTTGAGCTGTAAACATGGTTTATCAATTCAAATCTTTTCAATATGGTTTGGTTTATCTCTTGGCCTGTCTTGAGTCCCGGGGACCCCCTGAGGAACAAACATAAACCCTTCCAGCTCCTGGTTTTGATAATTACCCTTAGCATCGGCTGCCAGGATTTCTTCCTAGCAGTATAGTGCCAGTTTTCCCTCTGGTTTTTCCTTCTTTTGCTGAATCAGAATAAGGCTCAGCATAGAAGCCCTCTGTCTTGCAACATTTGCCTAACATGTGCATTTCAGACTAACCGACAGCAATGTTGCTGTGGCAGTTTGGACTTCCTAGAAATAGCATTTTCATAGTTGGAGGCATGTTAAAATAATAAAAGTAGGCTGTCATCCCTGGGTTATGGGTGAAAGAGCTATTTATAGATGAGCAAAAAATCCCCAATGTGATAACTTACATTATTGTACAAGGACAATGGAAAATTCTTCAGAAGACAGATAGTATAAAAGGGATTTAAAATTAACCTCGTCATGTTTTATTCATCAAGACCTTAAGTCGACTTATTTTTTTATGAAGGCCATATAATTTTGATTCCTTTTACCTCTCTTTTTAAAAATAAAACAGCAAGCCATTGAAATAATTATACAAGGTCACAAACTGTGGTCCTACTGGCATGTCTTGCCTGAAGACCGATTTGTTTTGCTCAATAAATATTTTATAAAATTTTAGTTTTTAAGTCCTTTAGCCTGGGCTCGTTCTTTCTAGTTTATATAGTCTGCAGTGTGCTCTATGGCAGCACTGTGGGCCGCTTTGGATGCCCGATGAGTATTACCTTGTGCAGATCATGTTTCTTCTATGCCCTCGTCTTTGTGCATATTGTGTCCTCAACTACTGTATCTTTCTTAACCCATTCTTTGAATGCAAATCTTACATATCTCATACACTACTTCCAAGAAGACTTCTTAGGTTATTTTTGTCCATGGCTATCTTTTGCCTTTTTTTTTTTTTTTTTTTTTTAAGATGGGGTCTCCCTCTGTTGCCCAGGCTGGAGTGCAGTGGCGCAATTCCAGCTCACTGCAACCTCTGCTTCCTTGGCTCAAATGATCCTCCTGCCTCAGCCTCCTGAGCAGCTGGGACTACAATCTCACACCACCACACCCAGCTAATCTTTGTATTTAGGGGCTTTGCTTTGTGGCTAGGGCTGGTCTCAAACTCCTGGACTCAAGTGATCCTCCCCACTGGGACTCCTGAAGTGCTGCGATTACAGGTGTGAGCCACTGCGCCTGGCCACTCTCTTGCCTTCTTAATTCTCAACACATGTAATTCTCAAATGTTAGGGATCAGGTAGAGGAAATGTGATTATTGAAATGTGTTATAATAATGTTATAATGATACTTAAGATCCTTGAGGACAGGTACCATGCCATCCAATTGAAAATGCACACCTCAGTGTTGGCCACAGCTTACACATTGTAGTTCTTTTGGATTGCATAGCATTTCAGATTTACTTGGTTCATTTGGCACTTCAAATAATGAATAATCAGTTGTTGGAAAGTAAAAAAAGAAAAAAAGGAAGGAAGAAGAAAAAGAAAGAAGGAGAAAGGGGGAGAAGAGAGGAAAGAATTTGGAGCAATATAATTCCTAGAGAATCACCAAGATTAAAATCTGATCAGATCTTAAAGAACACTTAGGGACCCTCCCTCAGATTATGAGAAAATAGAGACACAGAGAGTGAGGTGACTAGTTGAAAGTCACACTGCTAGTTAATAGAAGCATGAAACTAGTAATGTAGTCTGCCAATTTCCACTCCAGTGTCATTTCTCTCTTCCTCCTTCCCTCTGTGTATGAGTGTGTGTGCATATGTCTGTGTGTGTATGCACCCCCACACACATTGTTATATATAGAGTATGTTTTGGAAGTCTCTCTAACAAAAACAAAAGCCCACTGACCCAGCATCAGTCTTTTTGTGTTGATGGAACAGGATTAATTGAAGCTGTAACATTAGGAATATATAGTTAATTTGATTGAGAAGGTTAGGGAATCCAGCGATACGTTTTAGAAAAGTTTTCATCTGTAATGGTTAAACAATTGTTGGTGCTTTAATGTGTCAGAAACCTTCAGTTAGCTAGAAAGCTTGACTGTCCAAACCATCTCCTTCCACCGGGTTTACAGATAGTTAAGCTTGGATTGCATTTCAATTAGTTTGCTAATGTGAAGCCTCAGCCTCTCTGAGTCTTTGGAGCAAGACAGAGAGGCTCCAGGTGGAAGGAGTGTCCTTGCAGACGGTTTCTCTTGCTTTCCTGCCCTTCGTGTGGTGGGGGATTGATATGCAGCTGTTCTCCAGATGCCAGCTCTTCCCCAGAAGCAGCTGCGTCTCAGCAGGGGCCCCTTCTATCAATGTGACAACCTGCTGAGGGCTTTGGAACTTTTCCAGATGTAAGGCATGTTGAGGCTATAAAACATAATCATTAGCATTATTTCCATTTTTGTTTTAGAGTCTCAGCTGTTAAAAGTTTCTTGTACAGATTTAGGGCTTAATTGTTCTCATTTTTCTTCATAGGTAGCTTCTTTTAGACAGCATGGGATCTTCCCTTGGAGCTGGTTTTCCTAAAAAGAAAGAAAGAATAGCTATGAGTAATGTTCCTTGCTTCTGGCTGGCTGGAAAGGCTGAGATTAGAGAGCAGTCTTTTCCCAGCTGCAGTTATATGAGTGTCTGTGAGCTAAACATAATCGTCCATGGCTTTCTTTTGCTGAATCACAGGCTTTCTTTTGCTGAATTCACTTGGAATCAATTTCTTCTTTCTTTTTTTTTTTCTTTTCTACCCTCCCTTTCCTTTGTGAACACAGCTCTTATCTTTCATATAGCCTGGAGAGGATCTCTTCTTACTTCATCCTTCTTGGAATCTATGCGCTATTCAAGAGGGGCAATATAATTTTTTTTTTGGGGGGGAGGGTGTTACTTGAAGATTAACAAGCTAACATTACTTTGCATGAAAAAAATGATTTTATACTGAGGGTGGAGAAAATTTGAAATAGAGAACTTGAAGGTTTCTGAAAATATTAATCAAAGAAACAGATAAAATAATGACCTTGAATAAATTTGCCTACAGAAATTCATCTTATTGGTTTATATTGTAGTCACTTTGTCTTGAAAACCCAATTCCTCAGTGCACAGTCTCAGAATCACACTGAGTTTCGATGACAGGATTAGAAATACTCACACAACTCCATGCTGGTCGTCGTAGGCAGGCGATTTATGGCATCAGCGGTAAGCATCTCATGCCAGGAGCTGCTGAGAAGGATTTGTTCACACAGGGAACCCAATAATTGGCCAGAGGAGAGAGGCTCATGCATACTGATATCTAAATACCCTGCAATGTTTTACAAGTCTTGAATTAGACATTCAGAAGGTCCTTGTCAGCTTCCTAGCTTTCAGAAAGCTGGACAGGCAGGCCCCCAAGGGACTTGAGCTGCAGCCCTCTCTGGAGGCTGGGTGTGGGGCTAGGTGGATTCCTGAGATCCACAAGCCTGTCTTCTCCAGTGAGCTCCAGTGTCTGCGAAGAAAGATGCACAGGTTAGACGGAGGGTGCAGGACCTTCAATCAGAAATCCCTTCTTTTGCTTAATAGCATAAAACAGTATGTGTAGTAAGATTCTGTTTTAAGAATACACACACACACATACACACACCGCTATCTATCATCTCTTTATCTAAAAATGTGTACCTAAAAGAAGGTAGACATAAAGCTGATATTGCATTGATTTTGAATAATCTATGTTTTCTTTTTTAGATTTTAAAAGCATTTTCTGATGTTTCTTGTATTTTCTATTTTTTTCAATAACACGAGTTACCTTTATAATCAGAAAATATCTAAAGATGCGTGCAAATCTACTAAATATTTGAGCCCGCAAATTAACATCAGAGTTGGACAGGATCAGTGTTGAGATTCTTTTCTCTACAAATCTACTGGAATCCCAAGTACTCTGGAAAGCCACCCTATAAGTCATAAAAGCTAGCTCAGGCAGAGCAGTAGAAAAACACAGATCTGCAATATTGCTATCGTTATTGCTGGTGGATTTCTCTAATATCCATACTTTTATTATCCCATTTTGGCTAGTTATGTGACATATACAATTGTGAAAGTGCCCGAATCTCTTAAAGATCTGTGCATCTTATTGTATATTAATTATATACACGTAAAATAGAAATAAAAATAAAAAATCAACATAAGGTGAAATGTGCAATTTTAGACCTTTTAAAATTTCTATGGGACTATTTTTGCACAAATTGGTGATCTGGTCAGAAAAACGCTCAGTGGGAATAAAAAATGTGATATTAATAATATTAGCAAAAGCTATCACTTCCCCCAAGAAATAGCAGCCTCCAAAATGCTGCCTCTTATAGAAGACATCAGTGTCAGGGAAGGAAGGCACTGAGAAAAATCTCTTAGCTTTTATAATTGGGAGAGTAACAATAGCGTGCGAGAAGCTCTGTGATGTAAAAATGTTTGAAAGATACAAAACATCATCTGGCATTAAATCACTGAAGAAGGCAAGAACAAGATAACATACCTGGGATGTCTTTCATTTTATAAGTAATAAAATCACATTCAAATGGTGATGTTTTCCCCATCAGTGTTTGAGGCTGCGCCCCTCCCAATGTGTGGGACATTTTAATAATAAGCAAATGGACTTAAACCCTTGATAAAGCCAAAAGCTTATTTCCTAGGCCTTCTTTTTAATTTCAGTGGTGCAAGGTGAATTGGAAAACCAGTTAGCTCTGTTTTGTTCCAAATATTTAGCTAATGAAGTAAATTTAGAAAAAAATTATTCTAATTATTGTCTCAATCTTTAATCTTCAGATAGAGAATCATAAGAATTGTGTTTCTTATAATTATTATAAAAATAGTATTTTAAGTTTTTGGTGCATGATAGTTTTTAAAGCATTTTCACATACTTGATCTCAGTGAATTACCCTAATACCCCTCAAAGAAATCAGGCTAAGAATTACTACTTTTTATTGTAAGGAAAATGAAGTTCAGCGAGGTTATGTGACTTTCCCAGTCCACTGCTAGAAATTGGAGCTGTTCCTCTCAGTCTGGATTCTGATATGCCTGAATCAGAATCGACATTTGTTACTTATTCCTATTTTAGAAAAATTTGTTTAACCAGAATCCACCAGATCAGTGAGTTGGGTTGCTCTGGATGAGTGAACACCTGTAGCCTTCCACCTATGGGGTTTATATTAGGGTTCAGGCTCCTCCTGCTTCACTGGTCTATGGCTAAAAATGAGGTCACTGTAAAAGTAATAATTTAAATATCTCCAGATCAAGTTAAGTGCCTGAAAAAGGTAGAAGTGTAAACCCCCATACAATTCCCCACTACTTTCAACGGGGATTCAAAAGGGAGTTGGCCCAAGTCCGTAAAATGCCAACATACACTGCTAGTAAACATTTTTACCCATCTGTCATTGGAGGGAGTCCAGAATTCTCCTTTTTAATGGGGTCCAAATCTGCCCTTGGAGGCTCTAGCACTCCCTGAGCCACTGCGAGGTTGATTCTCTCTGAGAAGTGGGCAGCTGTGCCTGGCTTACCTGCCGTCTGTTTCTCTTTATCATATGGGCATCAAAGCAGGATAGCTTAGCACCCTGGTCTCAAGGCTTGCTCAAAAAAAAAAAAATGATAATAATAGTAATAATAAAAATCTGTCAGTTCTGCTAACAGTTTGTGTTAGTCTGTTCTCACGTTGCTGATAAAGACATACCTGAGACTGGGTAATTTATAAAGAAAAAGAGGTTTAATGGACTCATAGTTCCATGTGGCTGGAGAGGACTCACAATCGTGGCGGAAGGAGAAAGGCACGTCTTACATGGCAGCAGGCAAAGAGGGCATGAGAGCCAAGCAAAAGGTTCTCTTATGAAGAAAAATGGTTTATCTTATAAAATCATCAGGTTTCCTGAGACTTATTCACTATTGCAAGAATAGTGTGAGGGAAACCTCCCCCATGATTCAATTATCTGCCACCAGGTCCCTCCCACAACACATGGGAATTGTGGGAACTACAATTCAAGATGAGATTTGGGTGCAGACATAGCCAAACCATATCACAGTTCTCTTCCCCATACCTGAATCTGAAGACTTAGTAGAGGTCTAATATCTAAAGTCAGACACAAGGCTTTCCCGCGTTCATTGTATTCCCCTCCTCCACTTGGCAATACATACACACGCACCCGTCCAAAATCTTCAGCAAAAACCTCATATGCAAATAACATATGGTGGCCCCACCATTTGGTCATCACACAGGCCAGGCTGCTCAGACATGTTTGAATCCCACCTGTGGCTCAAACCAAAGCCTCTGCCCCATTATTCAGCTGGAGCAATAAGATTAACACCTGTGAAAAGATAAGTGCACAATCCAACATGGAACATAATCAAAGGCTACACAGACGACATGTACTGCCAGTGCTATGGGATTCTGGGCCAGGAAAGGTCCCCACAGGCACATGTTAGGAAAGACTGCACATGAGGATAGAGGTGTGCTGAATCCGGAAGAAAGGGCAGGATTTTGATAGGAGGGATCCTGCTTTCATTAATCGTACTTGAGGCATACTTAGCACATACATCCTTATAGAGTTCATTTAATGAGTTTTCTAATTTCCTGCCTTAAGGGAAACTGAATTACTGCCCCCCACTTCCCCTTTTTTTTTCTGGCACTAGAAAGAGAAGTGTTTTAGTTCCAATTCCATGCCTTCATGTATTGAAATTATTCAGCCCAGAGATGAGGGGTTTTATTTGTTTGTTTGTTTTGTTTTTTTGAGACAGAGTCTCGCTCTGTCGCCCAGGCTGGAGTGCAGTGGCGCAATCTCGGCTCACTGCAAGCTCCGCCTCCCGAGTTCACGCCGTTCTCCTGCCTCAGCCTCCCGAGTAGCCGGGACGAGATGAGGATTTTTTAGACCAAAAGAGAAGCAGTGGAGACAGTAAGAAGTTACTGGATTTTACTGTTTGCTGATGAATGGGAAGTGGAGAAAGAAAGGAGGTGAGAATGATTGTCAGATTTTTGTCCCAATCAACTGGAAGGATGATGTTCCCATGGACTGAGATAAGGAAGGCTGCAGGCTCAAGATGTTATTGAAGAGAGAGGATTGGAAGCTCAGTGTTACACATTTTAAGTTTGATATGCAAACCAAGATACCTAGTAGCCAGTGAGATGTATGAGTCTAAAGTGCAGAAGAAAGTTCTGAGGGAGAGATACAAATTGAAGTCGTTGGCACAGACATGACCTTTAAAACCATGGCACTTAAGGAGAGCACCATGAAAATAGGAGGAGATGGAGAGAAGGCAAGGCCCCAGGCCTGAACTCCGAGCCTAGGGGTGCCCCAGCATCCCCAGTCATCATTTATGTCTTTCAGATCCATGGGCTTCTGTTCCCTGCACCCCACCTCCAGGCCCTGGAGACCCGGGCGCCAGGGTCATAGGCTCTGCTACCTCAGCCGGGCACTGCTGCCATCTGCTGGGCACTGGTGGGGCTTCTCCTATGTACGGCTACTCGGGGTGCCACAGTGCTGCGTTCTGCAGAGGGGGAGTAATCTTAGACACTTGAGATCCCAGAGATGGGTAGAATGGGGGTGACGTGTATGTGGGCACACAGGGATTTACCAAAGCAGTGCAGCTTATGCCCCCAAATTTAACAACAGAAAACTCCAAATTCTCCCTCCTGGAGCTATATACCATCCAACCAACTTCTGCAGTACTCAAATTCCATTCAAACACCACGCCCACCTTAGAATTGTCCCTTCCCTGACTCCATCGGCCATGCTTATCTGTTTGAACTTCTATTCCCTTGGAATGTATTCTCCCCTGGGAGGTTTCTTCATCCTTCTTTCAAATAGACATTTGGCAAGTCTAGCACATCGGTTTGCCAGACATACCTAGATATATATCAGCTCTAGCAGTGGGACTTTTAAGCGTTTACAGGGCCCTAAATTCAGACATTTTCTATTTGCTATAAGAACATCTCACATGTTAGTTACTCTGAAGTTCACTGGGGCAGAATGCCATACATCTGATTTATAATAACGTTTAAAAAGATGATATCTTCTGGTGTGGGGGTTATCTTTTCTGAAACCTTTTTAATCATTAGCTTCAAGGGAACAAAACTTCATTTGGCACCAGCAAAGGCAAGGCACTTGCATATGAGTTGGTAGACGTTTGATATTTAGTTGGTATATAGGTGAAAGTATACAGAAGTCTATGATACTTAAAAGTTCTTGGAAATGTGACTATTAAGATCACACATTCGTTTTATTAATTTTTTATTATGGTCATGCTTTCTTTAAATTTGGGTTTCAAAGTCTTTTTAAAAATTGATATTTTATTATTATTGTCTTAGAGACAAGGTATTGCTCTGTTGCTCAGGCTGCAGTGTAGTGTCATGATTATAGCTCACTGCAGCCTTGAATTCCCGGCCTTAGTGATCCTCCTGCCTTGGTCCCCCAAAGTGCTGGGATGGGTTTCAAAGTCCTTAAAAATTATATTAGCATTAGGAATCTATGCATGCCATAACAAGTATTTATTTTTGAGCTTGGGCAGGACTCACAATGGTTTTGCCCATGTACCTATTTTGGTATTTTGCTGGTTATACCACTTCTCCTACTATATTGTATGAAGATCTGCAGAGACAGGTTGAGAGTCTGTGGGTAAGCCCCAGTACTGCTGGTTGGTGTTTATTCCAACTGATTGGATGTCCTCTTTGAGGACATTCTCAAAGAGGACATTTAAGTAAATAAATTTTGAGTACTACTCCTGATTTTAGATAGAGTTGTTAACCCACTAATGTGATAGTTTACATTTTATAGAATGATCTTATATACTTATCACATTGGAAAATTGTAACAACTCTCTGAGGTAGATGAGGGAAATATAATATTCATTACTTTTTTTTTTTTTTTTTTTTTTGAGATGGAGTCTCGTTCTGTTGCCCAGGCTGGAGTGCAGTGGTGTGATCTCGGCTCACTGCAACCTTTGCCTTCTGGGTTCAAGCAATTCTCCTGCCTCAGCCTCCTGAGTAGCTGGGATTACAGGCACCCACCACCATCCCTGGCTAATTTTTGTACTTTTAGTAGAGACGGGGTTTCACCATGTTGACCAGGCTGGTCTTGAACTCCTGACTTCAAGTGATCTGCCTGCCTCGGCCTCCCAAAGTGCTGGGATTACAGGCGTGAGCCACCACGCCCAGCCAACTTTCTTTGAGAGATAAGAAAACTCAAAGTTGCAATGATCACGCTCCAGTTTATACAAAGAGAAGCATCAACATCATCTTCAGGACTCAGGGCCTCTGAGTCCTGGGAAAATGCTCTCTCTAGTAGGCAAGCTTCCCTTTTCTTTCTTTCTTTTTTTTTTTTAGAGATGGGGTTTTGCTCTTGTTGCCCAGGCTGGAGTGCAATGGCATGATCTCGGCTCACCGCAACCTCTGCCTCCCAGGTTCAAGCAATTCTCCTGCCTCAGCCTCCCGAGTAGCTTGGATTACAGGCACACACCACCACGCCTGGCTAATTTTTGTATTTTTAGTAGAGACGGGGTTTCTCCATGTTGGTCAGGCTGGTCTTGAACTCCCGACCTCAGGTGATCCACCTGCCTTGGCCCTCTGCCTTTCGGATCATTATCTAAATGGACTTTAGTTTCTCTTTAGAGCTGCTGTAGAGAAGGAATATTTGCTAGTGCATATTTTTCACTATTTTTTTAAGCGACATTTTCTTCTCATTTTGGTTTGTGTGTTTGGGAGAAAATGTCTCATCTAAATGGAAAAATGAGGATGTAAATTTATAGGCTGATGCACAGGAGAGAGGAGGGGGTGTCTTGTGGGTGATGACAGGTGTGTGAGGGATGTGAGGTTGTGAGCAGGTGTGTAAGAGAGTGTGATGGAGCACAGTCATGTCAGGCTGAGTAACATTTCCTCTCCACAGGGTAATTTACTAGGGGACCCTTGACACAGCAGGAAATGTGGAATAGATAGTGTAAGAACAGCTGGAACACCTGGAAAAACTGTATACTTGGAGGGAATTGTGGATTCAACATCTTCATCATCATTTAGTTTGCCACCTGGTATTGTTAGTTATCTTTCTTTGGATATGTTATTTTTTTTTCTAATTGCATGCCAAGCTTTCAGATGGAAGGAACGGTATTTTGCCTCAATACATCCCTGCAATATCTGGCACAGTAGAAGGAACGGTGCATGTGTTTAGGACTCATTGTTAGTTATTTATTCCTGCTATTCTCAGTGGTCAGGGAGACATATAGCTTATTGCCCCACAAGCTGTAGTTAAAAACAAACAAACAAACAAAATCCATGAGCCCCAGTGAGGAAAATCTGTTAATAGTCATGCTTCCTTCAACTCTTAAGGGGTCCAAACATAGTAATGCCGTCATTTGGGTTTGCAGATAGATTTATTTAGGTAAAAACTTAACAAAAAAACAAATAAACATTCTGGAAAGTCCAGTCAGAATAGCCTATCTTAAGAAAGTTTTGTTTGCTTAAACTTAATAGTTCTGTCAACCTAATCACTTCCCTTCCAATAATTTCCCTGTGGTCCATTTCACCCCAGATTTTCATAATGATCATTTGCCGGCAGTAGAAACTCAGCAGCAGAAAGCATACAATGTAAGCTACATGCAGGTCAAGACTTGGAGCACACAATGCTTGTGATAATTGCAAAAATGACCTCAAATTATTCTCCTCCGTTGTCCATACCCCCTTGCAATTTACTTCATAGCTCCTTTCATCACATTTGGAGTATCTTTCTCCACTCCTTAAGTCCGGGGTGTACTTGATTTTGCTATTGGGGCATTAATTAATGTGACTCTAGTAAGGACTTGAAAAGTGCTTTTTTATTGAGACTTTGCTGTCTTGCTGCTTTCCAAGGCTGCTATGTGAATAAACCCAGGCTAGCTGACCACATGAGAGCCAGGTGGTGCAGTTGCCTCTGTTGCGCCAGCCAATAGCTAGTCAAGATCCAGAAGCAAAGCTACCTTAGCTGACTGACAGCTGACTTTAGCCATATAAGTGAGTCCAACTGAGACTAGCAGAAGAATCACCCAGCTGAGCCCAGCCCAACTTGCTACTCTGTCAAATTTTGAGCTAAATAAATGGTTCATGTTTTCATTTATTGATTTATTTATTTATATATATATATTATTTATTTATTTAGAGACAGAGTCTCGCTCTGTCACCCAGGCTGGAGTGCAGTGGCGTGATCTCGGCTCACTGCAACCTCCGCCTCCCACGTTCAAGCAATTCTCCTGCCTCAGCCTCCTGAGTAGCTGGGATTACAGGCATCTGCCACCTCGCCCAGCTAATTTTTTTTTTTTTTTGTATTTTTTAGTAGAGACAGGGTTTCACCATGTCGGTCAGGCTAGTCTTGAATCCCTGACTTCGTGATCCACCTGTCTCGGCCTCCCAAAGTGCTGGGATTACAGGCGTGAGCTGCCATGCCTGGCATAAATGGTTCGTGTTTTAAGCTACTAAGTTTTGTGGGGGCTATACAGTAAACATCAACTAATACAGTCCTCAGTCCTCAATAAAAATTATTGAATAGAAAATTTAAATGAATGAATAAATGATTAAATAAATGAAATAGGTGGTGATTTTATTCAATTTTCCCATTCCACAAATAAGGAAATTGAAGTCAAAGTAGTTACATAACTTGGCTCATATAAGGCAGCAAGTTTGCAGAGAGACAAGTATAAACTATTATAATTTCCTTTTAAAATAACATTATGGCTCCCTAATGATATTATAAGCTCCTTGAGAGCAGGAAACATGTTTCTATTTCTTTACATCATCAGGGTCTACAAAAAGTATTTCATGCATTTCTGATTTACAGATTACTGTTTTAATATATAGTATATGGCCACAGCACACGAGTCAAAAGGCAGAACAGCTTTAGCGAAAAGCAAATCTCTTTCTCACCTCTTTCACCCAGCTACCCAATTCTCTTCTTCAGAGGCATTCACTGTCAAAACTTTTTGTTTGCTTGTTTGTTTTGTTTTATGTTCTTTCAGAAGTCTATCATTTGTTTGTTATAGATGATGGTGAGTAGAACTCAGGGCTTGTTTGTTTCCAAAAATCTGGGAAAGGATAATATGGGACAATAAACAAAGCCCAGTCCCATGCCTCCCTCTTAGCCATCTGCTATACCATCTACGAAACCACACCATTTTTTGGAGACAAAGTTGAACTAAAAAATAATCAGGGCTGATCAAAATAATCAGAGTAAGTGATATCTTCTGGGTTATTGTGGTCTATATCCTAGCAAAATGAAAAAACAAAAACAGAAACAAAAGCAATGTGAAGATATAAGGGATTCTCTAGATGTTGGCCAAGAGTCATACCCTTAAATGTTTTGTCTGGATCAGAAACAATGGAAATATGTCTCCAAAGGCTCAAAGGGATTGCTTTGCTATCCTGTAGGGGTAATTGTGCATAGACAACATTGACATTCTGGGGCTGGATTGGGGGAAGACACAACAAAGGAGAAGGGAAAGAATGTGAGATGAAGTTGGGGTGCAGTTAAGAAGGATCAGGGTTTCCAGTAGTTTAAGATGTGGTAGATAAATTAAGAGGATGAAGTTTCAGAAACGGGTGTGGCTGTCACAGAAAGCAGGGTATGTTATACCATGGAAATACAATACATTTCTGTAAAGTAGGGAGCTAAGAGCTAGATTGCTGGAATTAAGAAGTAGGGGACAGAAAGAGGGAGGACTTGTGTAGAACGTAAAGGTACTAAATGAACACCATGTGTGCAAAGTTTTTTGGCTACTGTGGGAGAGTGAAAGATGAGATAGAATAGAGGAAGACAGAAGAAAGCATTAAAATATGCCTTTTAAAGAGTGTTTTTAAGATGGGGAAGTTCAGAACATGTTTTAAAATGGAAAGAACTTCTCCCCCACCACCCAAAGAAAGGGCCAAAGAAAGAAAAATTATGGGAAAGAAGTCTTGGATAAAGGGGACAAACTCATTTCTCTTAATGATATCCTACATATAACCTAATTTTTTTCAAAGTGCTTCAAGTACTGTATCTCCTAGGTTTTTCTTCTTATAAATAGACTTACCAGCTATACAAATTTAGAGTTATTTTTCTCTGTCAAGAAAACCAAATATTTTTACAATACATTTTAGTTTTTTATAAAAATTAAAAATCCGAAGTTTTATTTTCTCTTATTTCCTCCCTTTCTCCCTTTTCCTTAATGCCTCATCTTTTTATAGTCACCTCTTCTCCATGTTTCTGTGCCTCAGCATTTTGCCAGAGATGATGAAATATCACCACCCCCCTCACTTTGTCATTTTCTTTCAACTTGTTCTATACCAAAATGTTGTTCTGCTTCCCCAAAGTTTTTACTGTCAAAACTTTATAGCTCAGCTCTTTTCTATGAGTTTACTTGAGGCAGTTGCTTGTCTCTTGCATCAGGGTGATGTAAATTTTTACCAGCCCTCTGAGGGATGTGATACATACAACATTCCCACACCAATCTTTCATTATGATATTCACCACGTAGCACAGGTTGACTTGTTTCTTAGCAGAGTGCTTTTTCTACCACTGCAGTGTCTTAATTTTGTGTGATGAGGGTTTTTAGATCTTAGTGTGTGCTGGGGGTTTCAGATAAACTGAATTTCCTTCTGCAGAAAGAATTTCTCTTCTGGTTCAGAAAGCTAAATGTCTTTCTGTGGATGTCTATTGAAGACAAGTTTTTTTCTCAACATCTAGTCTCATTCTAGTCTGTTTCTGTTGTCTTGCGTTAAGGTATGTCTTCTCATTGGAGCCTAACCAAAGGCATGGCTCCCCAAATTCTCCCAAACAGAATTATATTCTAGGACAGAATCATAATATCCATCAGATGCTACATTCTGGAAATTTCATGTGCCTGAGAAGTCAGGGATATGGGTGGTTTGTTTTTAGTACTCCCAATATCTTTTTCAGTATTATCTTGTGTCTCATTTCTCTTCACCAAGTACTTTTGCTGGTTAAAGTTTTGCTGTGATAGTTATGGGAAGGTATTAGTAACTTTAGGAAGAAGGCAGTACTTGATCTGATTCTTAGATGATGACCTCTTCGATCGCAGGGGACCCAAAGGGGAGATACATTTGGGCAGGGGAAAGATCATCCTGACATTCTTCAGCCTAACCAGTAAGTTGCTGCTGACTCTGCATGCTCGTGAGACAGCCCAACCTCCATAGTAATTATCAGTGCTTATACCAAGGTTCAAGGCTGCCTTTTTGCCAGTGCCTCTGCTTAATGATCACTTCTCTCTATGTTCTTCACGACCTCACAGCTCCATCGCACTCTGCTGCACTGGCCACCTGCATATCAAGGTTGCACTTCATCTGTACGTCCTGTCTCTGGCAACTGTGATGTTCAACTTCCCTGAACTAGAAGAAGAGGGAAGAAGAAAAACCTCTTCTTTGTTGAGAATTCATTCCAGCACAATTACCCGGCAGGGAGCCTGCCTTCTAGGTTCCCTCCCACGCACTGCTGGAAGCTTCCAGCGTCCTATCTCTGCAGCTCTAACCCTGTGTCTGCTTTGATAAGAGCTATGGTGTAATCAGCGCAGCCGCAGTTCTCTAGCTCTGATTCCCCCTTGTGGCTTCTGCATTCCTGTTGATAATTAAACAAAGCTTTCTTGCCATGATGCAGGCTATATAAAATAAGTTAATAAGTAATAAAGCAGCTGGCCTTAAGCCAGGAACTTGCCGCTGCTGGTATCGGTCCCATCCTGTGGTATAGTTACTGAGGGGGAAGGAAGCTTGGCTCTCAGACACAGGCTTTTGGAATGGATAGCTGAGAGAGTAAGCTTGGCTTGATGTGCCACTAAAAATGTAAGAGCCATAAAGAACATTCTGTGAGAGAGTTTATGGGTCCTTGGCCTTTGAATGAGATGGATCGCTGACCCTCCTTCCTATGTTCCCACCTCATCTTCTCTCAAGTCCCAGATTATTTAACTCTTTTTGCCATCCGTATCACTGCATAGCTCACTCCTATTTTATTAGGTTTAAAATAAATGCAGCAGGGACCTGATCTCCAAGTTTTGTGTTACTCAACCCTTGATTTCATATCTTCCTTTTGAAGATTGCACCCTGATACATTAAAGATGAGTGCCTTGAGAGTCGTTTATTTTGAGATTACTGTGTGCTCACTTATTGTATTAGAGTTCTCCTGTGAGATAGAACTAATAGGATAGCTAGATGGGTGGATGGATAGACAGACAGGTGGATGGATGGATGGATAGATAGATAGGTGGATGGATGGATGGATGGATGGATGGATGGATATGAGGGGATCTATTAGGGAAATTGGCTCACATGATTATGGAGCCTGAGAAGTCCCATCACAGGTCATCTGTGACCTGGAGAATCAGGGAAGCCAGGAGCATGGCTCAGGCCAAGTCCAAAGGCCTGATAATCAGGGAAGCCAGTGGTGCAGCTCTCAGGCCGAGGCCAAAGGCTTGAGAACATGGGGCCACTGGTGTAAGCCTTGGAGTCTGAAGGCTGGAGAACTTGTTGTTCTGAGGTCTAAGGGCAGAAGAAGAAGGGTGTCCCAACTCTAGAAAAGATAGAGTAAATTAGTTTTTCCCCTGCTCTTTGTTCTATCAGGGCCCTCAGCCAATTGGATGGCACTGTCCCATACTGGGTGAGGGTGGATATTCCTTACTCAGTCCACTGGTTCAAGTGCCAATCTCTTCTGGAAGCATCCTAACAGACATAGCTAGAAATAATGCTTTAGCAGTGATCTGGGCATCCCTTAATGCAATCAAGTTGACACCTAAAATTTACCATCACACCCATGCTCTCTTGAAGTGGCCGTGGGTTGTTTCTCTGTTCCTGGAGGCCCTGGAGAAGCTTCCCCATAATGAGGTTTCGGCTCCATCACAGCCCAGGAAACTTTCTGGGAAGTGTTTGGGCCTGGAGGAGAGTAGGGTGGTGGTGAGCCTGTTTTGATTAGTAACAGATGTCTTGCTTGCATTTAGTCTGCCTTCGGTACAAAAAGAAGAGCTGAGACCATTGTTCAGGTGATTTGGGTTTAAAAAATCCCTGTACTCAATTTCCTTCAAAGAAGAAAGTGATATTTGATTGTGAATGAGCCAAGATGTCTGTTTCCATGAATGAGGGTAATTGATGCTCAGGACACACATTTGCTTTTATCGGCTGCCCATATTGTCCTCGGACGTGGAAAAGGTACAACTCTATAGAGGGCTGAAAGGGTAGTTTCAGGAGCTCCCGCAGCAACAACCCCTCTAAACCCTGCAGCCTTCCAAACCCACTGGCAGTTAAGTAAAGCATTAGCAAAATAAGCTCTTCCACACCTAACTGCTACTTCTGACTCTGATGTTTATTCTGGAATTATCTACAGCTCATCCCTGGTTTCTGTTGTTGACTGTAAGCTTTGGGTTTCATACGTTACTCTCTAAACATCCTTTGGTACTGACTTCATGGTGACATTCAAAACACTCACTAACACTCTTTCCCTCCTGAATACTGATGTGTCATCTTCTACTTGCTTCACATATACTGTCCCAGAGTTGTTCTTGGTTGATTCACACTTCCTCCTAGGTTTCCTACCCTAGGTTGGCTCCTGACTCTAGCTCCTCTTAAAGTTATTTACTGTGAAACTTGACTGCCCGGCAGGTGATGAAACAATTGCCACCATTTATTTGTTGACTCATCCTGAGATCCAAAGATATAATTATGACAACTACTGTTCAAATTAATCAACCACATTTCTACAACTAGGGCTGCCACAATGCACAACTACAGGGGCCAGCACTCACATACAATGCAAGGTGAATTGTACCTCTTAGCGTTGTGCTATGTGAAGGTCCTGGTGAAAGCTTTGTCCATGTACAACAGCAGTTCCTTTAACCCCAACATGCAAAACTAGACTGTAGATGAATCTGGAAACTCTGACATATTTAGTGATCACAGGAATGTTAAGATCTGACTTGCTAGAGTGAACTGATTTATTACTGTCTTCTGTGTCTACACTCTAGGTGTACGTGAAAAAGCCACATTGTGGCTGGTCATGCACAATAATAGAAAAATAGAAAGTGGGTTATATGCACTTATGTTACATTCTGCCACATCACTCAGTGCTCTTACGCATCTTCATCCCTAGCTTTTTCCACCATTCTTCTCAATCTGGAACATTCCCTACTATTCAGAGTCTTTGTTCTATTTGGAGTTAGTCAATCCCCTTCCTAACACACACTGAATCCTTTGCCCCTCCTCTTTTTGCCCCAAACACATTTCTAGGAAGGCTTATCTTGGATTTATTTGCTGATGGGATTTGGCAATTTTGATAGTGGTTATAATTTTTCATGTAACCTCTATAATTCTTTAATTGTTGGAAGGCTAGGAGAGATGGGTTTTTTTTTTTTTATCATCAGGAGGATCAGGAGTTGGATTAAGCTATAAACTCTCCTTCCTGTGTAAATATATAGCGATCTGACTTCAGTGACTACTTAATCTCCCTTTATTTATATACTATTATAAGAGGATTGAATTATATAATTCCAGCTATATGACTGATTAAATAGCATGTTCCATATGGTATTTTAGTACTTTTTGAGCACCTACTATATGCAAAGTTTATTGTAGCAAACAAGTGAAATTGAATTTGATGTTATATCAAGGGAGATAAATATTTCACAATTGATTATGCAATATTTGATTATGGTTCCTTTAAAGTACCTTGAAAGAGAGGTATAATAGGCAGTGAGAGCTGATAAAAGGAAAGCTAGCTGTCCTTGAAGGCCAGGGAAGACTTCCTTGAGCTAGAGTTGAGATTTGAATATAGAATAAGAATTATTCAAAAAGGTGAAGTAATGATAATGAAGGAATTGGGGAGGGGAAGTCATCTGGCAGTAAGTGTCCCAGGTAGAGCCTAAGGCATGTGAAGATTCTGAAGCAGGAAGAAAAAGGGCATATTTAAAGAGCTAAAAGATGGCCGAAATGACAGGAACAGAGAGAGCTTGGGGAAGTGTAATATAGATGTTGGCAGAGGTCGGATCACACGTGGCTGTCTGGATCATGTAAAGGATATTGTCACAAGCCAGATTTCCCAAGAAGCAGACTCAAGATGTACATAAGCAGCATGCAGGGAGTTTATTGATGAGTACTTTAGGGATCAATACCTGTAAAAGAGTGAAGCAAGTGGGACTAGAAAGAGGATAAGTTGAATTAGGGTATAGTCTCAAGAAATATGTCAGTTCATTCTATAGAGAGCTAGGAGGGCTTCTCAGAATTACCAAAGTTTAGGTGAGGGGGCTGGGTCTTTATGCTTTCTCAATGACAAGTTGACCAGTAGCCAATTGAGAAGTGCAGTGGGGAAGGGTGTGCTTTCTTAATTGGGTGGCTCTCTTCATCTGAGGACAAGTCCAGGAGAGGGATTCAGCTGACAATTGTCAGCTTTTATACTCTCAGCAGCTGGGGGAATGCATGTCCTGGTCTGAAGGGAAGGATCTTGATGTATACCATGGTATCCATTATTGATATTATTCTAAGTCTGATGAGAAACTAGTGGAAGGTTTTCAGCTTGGGAGTAATACAATATTTGTGTTTGAAAAGATGATATTGACTTTTGCATGGAGAATGGATTGGAAGGCTGATCAGATTGGCTCTGGAGAGACCAGTTAGGAGAGTATGGCAGTAACTCAAGCATCAGATAACAATAGGTTGCACTGGATGGTGGCAGAAGAGATGGTTTGTTATTTGAGTAACAACAGACCAGGTATGAAAAAGAGAGCCTGACAATAGACTGGCTGGAGAGATTGAATGATAAAGAAAGTCAGGTATAACCATAGAGTTACTGGCTTTCAGCACGGAGTGGATGGTGAGGCCATTTGCAGAGCTACACAGCTGAGAAAGAGAGTAGATCTTGAGTTCAATTTAGGCAAGTTGAATTTGAGTTGCTTGTGAGACATTAAAACAGGGAAGGCAGCTGGATGTATAATTATAGAGCTTAGGAAGATGTCTGGACTGTAGATGTAAATTTTAGAGCTGTCATGGTATTTGAGGCCATGGGCATAGATAATAAGATGGCTTAGAAGAGAGCACGGAATAAGATGAGAACCCCAGAATGAGCTTACAGGAGCTCCTGCATTTCAAATGGAAGATAAGCCCCTAACTAAAATAGACAAGGCATAACCAGAGGGGAAGGAAGAATGCCAGGAGAGTGTAACATCAGGAAAAATAGAAAGGTGTAATGAGGAAGAGTTTCCAATGCTGCTCCTGTAGCAGGTAGGACTATAGCCATGTTTTAGGCACTTTTTACGTTCTAATAAAATGCTATAGTTTAAATATAATGAAAATGTGTATTAAAAATGTGGTTACAGTGTTTTTTACATTCCTTTTGAGGCAAAAACTACTTTATCCAAGTTTCTGAATCTGTGGTCATGCGGCAGGATCCTAATTAAAGAAGCATTTTGCCTTGGTGTGAGGGAAGAAATTCTTTTTTTTCTGTCATATTGCACAGAAAAATAATTGTTGAGTGCCTACTGAGTGCCTACTGTGTCCTAACATGCTGCTAAATGCTGCTGAATGCATGGATTCCAAGACAACATCTTTGCTCTCAAAAGGCTCAAAACCTAACTGATGAAACAAGACCTGCTACTTCATTAGATCTCTCTTAGTACCTAGAGAAAAGGTGCTACTGGCCAGCAAATGACAGCAAAAACTATGGGTTGGGGAGATCAGACAAGGCTTAGGTGAAGACACTGAAGTCTGAGCTTCACTCTAAATGTTAGGTAGGATCTGGATGGTAGGGAAGATACTTTAGGTGAAGGTCAGGGCTCAAGGATAGGTGGAGATGGTGGAATATATAGGATACATTTAAGGGATGTTAGTAAGTGAGCAATATAAAAATTGAGTGGCACTTGGATGCCACTTGAACTAACTGTCATATTCTAAATTCTCACCTACTTTTGAGGCCTTTAAATATCCTATGTGGTTTGTAATATCTCTTGTGATTCTGAAGTTTTCTGATGAAATATTTTTTTATTTGCTTTTCTTTTGAATTTTAATTGGTGTGTGCTTTGCTATGTGTTATTAAATCTCAGACTGGTTAACTTTGACAATCAAGCCCGGAGGAGGTTTCCTCTGAAATGCAATCCAGTTCACTCCTACATTGTCCTTCATTCTTTCCTCCTTACCCCACCCAGATAGGTCATAGCATGTGCTTTTACTAATGGATTACAGATAACACGTTTGATTGGTTTAGAATCTGGAAAGAGTGGTTTTTTGAAGCATCTAAAGCTTTCACTTATACTCTATTCATATTCATTTAGAATCGATAGACTAAAAAAGGAAAAATATAATCAGCCTATATATGTTGAAATAGTTAGCAGACACAGCACCACAGCATTTTTGTATGATAATTGAACATATTTAGTAAGTGTCAGATTGCTATCTGGCTTTTTTCCAAACATAAGATACTGAATATCATTTTACCTAAACTGCTAGAAGCTTATTTTTTTTTTTTAATGGCGACTACAGTTGTAACCCTTTCAAAACTGAACGACTCCAGAGAGCACCACTGATACTACGCTCGATGTAAATGCCCTTTTATTCCTCTCCTATTGCACCGCACCCAGCCTGTACCACATATCCTAACTCTGCTTGCACACAATGTAGCAGGGAGAGGTACCACCTGGGCCATGGCCTTCTGGTAGAACAGCTAGTTTCTCCATAGCCACAGGATGAGGTGATAGTCCTAATAGTTAACCCTATATAGCATGGACACAAACCCATCTTTACCTACTCCAGCACTTGCTTGATAGTTTGATTGAATAAAGAATTCTAGGTTGAAACTGATTTTCCCTAAAAATTTTGAAGGCTGTGTTCCATTTTATTCTAGTATGCAGTATTGCTATTTAAAAGGCTGATATATTTTAACTATTGATTTTTTTGGTATATAATCAATTTTAATCCGTTGAATAGCTTTGGCATCTTCTCTTTGTCCCTGATGCTATCAAACTTTCTGCATCTATCTTGAATATCTTGGGAGGAAAATTTTCTGACACATTAGGTGTCTGCAAATGTCTTTATTTTAGTTTCTTATTTGATATTTTGTCTGGATATATAATTCTAGTTAAAAAGTAATTTTCTATTAGATTTTTGAAGGAATTGGTTTATTGACTCAGAACTTCCAGAGTTGCCATTAAAAAGACCATTGCCGTTCTGATTTCTATCTCTTGATGTGAATTGTATTTTCTTTTGGAAAGTGTTTTTGTTCTTTTTATCCTGGGAGTTCTGAAATTTCATAATAGTATGCCAAGGTGTGAATTAAAAAATATTTATTATGTTGAACCCACGGTTAGACCATTTCAATCTGGAAACTCCTAATCTGTAGTTTTTGGAAATCTTTTGTATTACTAATACATTAATTCTTCTTTCTGGGTATCAAATTCTTTGGATATTGAATATACTAGTTTGATTCTCCAAATTTTACAGTATTTTAATTTCTGCTTTTTTTTTTCCATCTCTGGCTTTTGTTTTACTCTTTAGAATATTTTATCATCTCTTCCAACTTCCTTACATTGAATGTTTTATTTGTGTTATGTTTTTAATTCCCAAGATTTTTTTTTTGTTCTTAGAATGTTCTTTTTAAAAATAGCATCATGTTCTGTTTTCTTATCTCCATAAGCACATCAATGATAACTGGTTTTTTTTTTTTCTGCTTCTTCTCGAATGGTCTGTTTGCTTCAGGACCTTTTATTCTGTTTGTTTTGGTTTCTGTTTTTCATTTTTCAGGCTTTCCTCAAATATCTGATGATCTATGGCAGTATTTAATATTTGAGAGTGAAATTCTGAAATGTCCTTTTGCATAGGGACTGTTGACTGGCGGGTTCACTGCGGATGGCAGGTGAGGCTGTTTCACTGGGCTGGTTGGTTTATCCAGAAAGGAGTCTTGCAATCTTCTTCTGAGGACTTATAGGCCTGGCTGTTTTTATTTCAGGAGTTAGACAGAGGACGGGTCTGTGAGGTGCCCTGCTCAGTATGTATAAACTTTCCCATACCCCCTGTGCAGAACTCCGATCCTCATGGTGCCCGGCATGCCATGCCAGCTGGACTCCTTAGGAAACGCCCAGTCTTCTCTTTGGTGGCAGGGAAGGAGAAATATATTTTCCTATTTTCTTTGTCTTTTTCTATGTAGACCTTTAAAAGAAATCTCTTTATCTTGTTTTTAATAGTGGTTTGAGACACATGGAAAGTTGACTTTTGTTTTTAATCTCCCCTATTTACCCTATGGTCAGTGGCGTTCTCTTCAGAGGCAGTGACCTTGGCCTCATCATGCACTCATGAGGCCATGGTGCGAAGTCTCAGACCTTCCTATGACTGTGGCCACAGTGAATGTGACTGGAAGATGAGGGTCCCTGACACTATCTCTACTATCTGTGCATAGTCTGCCTTCAGGTGTGGTCATTTCTTACCCTTTAATCATTCTCAAGGGCCCTTCTCATGGCCACCAAAGTGGCACCTCACTAGGATTCTGTTTGAATCGCAGAGCAAACAAAACCTGCAGTCTACTGGGCAGGTCACAGTGTGTGAGTTAACCATGTCGGTGGTCTCCTGTATGACTCTGCCCACCACCAACGAAACCTTGAGTCCAGCCAGCCCCGATCTTGTGCCCCATCCCTGTTATCCATATCACCTGCAAGGCAGCCCCTCCAGTTTCCTATCTCCCCATCTCCTACTCTTCTTTTCCCCAGGCTTTCTTCTATATAACTCTTCCTACTGCTGCTTCTTACCAGCATCCTTCATATAAATACATTTTTCTATTTTTCTTTATCTTTAGTCTCTTTACAGAATTCTTTCTAATACTTTTCTTTAACTTTACTTAACTTGACTACATTTTTTAAACTCATGAGCTCCCTTTGCAATATTACATAATTCTTTGGACTCTTTTTTGAATTTGAAATTCATTTAATTATTTTTGTATGGTATGTGATGAAGAAGTGCTTTGAAGTAAAATGCTTTGCTCATGTCAGCATACTATTAAAGTTCATATTATAAGTGTCATTATGAAACAAGCTTTACATTTGATTCTCAAACCCAGAAAGGGAAAAGTTGACATTTGTATATAAAATATTACTCATTAATATACATACATATTTTAATATTTATCATATGTGTATTTTTATTTTTCCCATTCACAAAATGAGACATACTCTTTAATTTATAGTAAATTAATCCATAATGATAAGCCAAATTTTTTAACAAACTGCTACAGAAATGGCAAATTTTAAGACGCATATTTTTGAGAACATATGGAAATGTAATTCAGCATTACCCCATCAAGGAAGCACTTGTGACTTGATGATTGGGATTACTTCACTTTTCACTTAAATTGAAACCTAGCTCCCCTCCTAAGGATGCTATCTCCTTATAGCTCTCTTGAGTAGAGACAGTTGTTCCCTTATCTCACAGGGCATGAATATGCCATCAACAATCTCTCCTTTGCCTTTCCTGACCTAACCATAGTAATTGACCAGGCCATTGTTATATCAGGTATTCTTCTTCATTAGTTGAGGGCATGGCCACTTGGATCATGGATTATTTCCATATTCAACAGAGTCTGGCCATGATGGATAAGTTGTCTTCCTGGCTGTGGAAGGGATTGTGGTATCCTGTATGTTGGACAATACTAACGTGAGCCAGCTCTGCATCCCCTCTGAAATAATAAACTCCAAGAATCATTTTCGACCTACGACAACTTTCCATGTCTGTAGGCCTTCCTCTTGTCCCAAATACCCTGGGCTTAGATCTCACTCTGATTTCTCATTTCTTTCTTTCTCCAGTCCACAAGTCTCCTCTACAGCTTGACTTCTTCTCTATCTAGTCGAGAACTCCATTGCATTATTTAGCTATCATTTTTCCCCACCACTGTCAACATTTTATTAGTAATAACAAAAATCACATTTAGTAAGTGTGTTCTAGATATTAGGTATGCTACTAACCACTTTACGTGAATAATCATATTTGATTCTAAAAACTCTATGGTTAGATGCTATTATTATCTCCAGTTGACAAATGAAGAAACTATAACTGAGGATGATTAGATACTTTCCCTCAAGTGATGTAGTTGGAAAGAGTTACACTGAGGTTCTGTGTAGCTCTAGAACACATAATCCTTTAAATCATTCTGTTAGCACTTCAATAGCCTCATCTTACCTGCCCTGCAATTGCTGCTTTGAAAGACTTGTCATCCACTTTCCTACTCTTTTTATTTTATTTATTTCTTCATTTTTTTGAGGCGGAGTTTCGCTCTTGTTATCCAGGCTGGAGTGCAATGGTGCGATCTTGGCTCACTGCAACCTTCACCTCCAGGTTCAAGCATTTCTCCTGCCTCAGCCTCCCAAGTAGCTTGGATTATAGGCATGTGCTACCACGCCTGGCTAATTTTGTATTTTTTTAGTAGAGATGGGGTTTCTCCATGTTGGTCAGGCTGGTCTCGAACTCCTGACCTCAGGTGATCTGCCCACCTTGGCCTCTCAAAGTGTTGGGATTACAGGCATGAGACACCATTCCTGGCCTCACTTTCCTCCTCTTACATCAATGATTTATTTTATTTTATTTTATTTTTTTTTTGAGACAGAGTTTCGCTCTTGTTGCCCAGGCTGGAGTGCAATGGCACAGTCTTGGCTCACTGCAAACTCTGCCTACTGGGTTCAAGTGATTTTCCTGCCTCAGCCTCCCGAGTAGTGGGGATTACAGGTGCCCACCACCACACCTGACTAATTTTTGTATTTTTAGTAGAGATGGGGTTTTGCCATGTTGGCCAGGCTGGTTTCGAACTCCTGACCTCAGGTGATCCACCCACCTTGGCCTCCCAAAATTCTGGGATTACAGGTATAAGCCACCATGCCCAGCCTTACAGCAAGGATTCTAAGAGCTGCTAAAGGGAAATTGTCAGTGCCAGGTGGATTGGTGCCATTACAGAATCATCATCTCCAGAATCACCTGAGCTTTTCCCTGAATCCAGTTTATGTAATTCTTTCCCTTTCTTCAGTGGCTATTCAAAACTTTCAACACAACAATCCTTGGGTCCTCTACCTCACTCCTGTCTCATTCACTCTTAGCAAATGACTTTGACTCCTACCTCACTGGGAAAATTATGATAATCAGGTATAAATTGCTCTAAGTTTTTGCCTGCACACTGACAAATGGACTTATCTGTAAAAATCACATTAGTCTTTTTCCCTGCAGTCCAAGAAGATGACTTCTCTGTTTAAGACTAATTCTTATGTCTGGACTCTGTACATCCCTCTCTCTCATCTAGCCAAATACAAGGATTGCATTACATATTTCTTTCTCTTTCTTCTGTACTTTCTGTCTCTTCCTCTCCACTGGCTCCTTCCCCTCACTCTGGTCCATATTCTCCTTTAGCAGACTTGAGATATGCATTAGCTGGAGTCCTACCAGGAATCAGGTGGTACTATCACAATATTTTGAGGAAATTGTAATAAAGAGAGTATTTGCAATGTTATAAATAGGCTGTAGGTAAACTACAAGCACAGTAGACATGCAGGGCTGAGGGGTAGGTCAAGGAAGTGGTTACTGGAAGCAAGGAGAGTTATATGTGTGGGATCAACTTAAGAGGAGTTGGCCAAGGCACAGAGCTAGCCTGAGCTGACTCTGCAAGAAGGTTGCTGAGAAATAAATACCTGAACCTCATTCCTCTCCTTCCAGTTTCCTGCCAGAGCTCTCCCATTGGCTTGAAGAAGTCAAGCCAAACATAACCAGAAGCCAGAGAACAAAATATTTTTTGATATGATTATAGCCCGTAAATATCAGCCTCTTAGGGCACAAAGCAGGTTGAAGGATAGATAGGAGATCTAGAGGGACAAATTATTGTACAGAATCACTTTATTTTTTCTGGAAAATCTTCACTTGAATTTTCACTGGAATGCTAATTTTAAAGACAAATGTCATTTTTAAATTCTCAATTGTCACCATATTGCTTCTAGATGGTGGAATAAATTTCAAACAAAATACATCACTGAGACTAGGTCCTGCCTTCTATGATTCTTTGTTCCATCATTGTAAGTGGCCACTTACTATGTCTTGAATATAGTCGGTGCCAAACAAGTGATTGATTGAATTTGCTTTAGCTTCACTACATACCATTCTCTAATTGCTTGTATTTCTGTTGCCTGGTAACCTTCAAAGGCTTCATTCTATAAAAAACAAAGGTGAGAGAAAAAGCAAAACCAAAAATACTCAGGATTTTTTTTCTCTCTAGTATCACAAAGTAAAATACACAACAAAACATGGAGTGCTGTTACACATTGGGGAGAAAGATTAATCTGAAAAGTAAGGAAGCAGATTTCCCCACCACGCCTGGCTTTGGCTATGCCATCGTCCATTATGGCCAAAGGGAAGCTACAGGGCCAGGACAGGCCTAAGGGAAACTCTCCGTTCAGACCTGGCAGGCCCCAGACCTGCACACACACACTGCAAGGAAGAGCAATGGGTTCTGATTGGTGGCCAGCAGCAATTGCTCTTTCATCAGAGCTTTTTCTAGGTGTTTTTCATTTATCTAGCATGTATCTTGGCTAGGATATTCCAGAAATGGATATACCTTTGGCTTTCCTAGGAGAGTGATGTGGAAGAGGGTGGGTGTTGGCTACCTAGATTTGGTCAAAGACTGCCCTGGCTTTCTTGGAAGCCTTGAAACCTGGTGTCTCCCTTGGATCTGTCTGAAAGTTTGCATAAGCTGTCTTATATTCAGGGTAGGGTGCATCACCATCAATTATTTTATCATCATTATGTCCTGAAATGGTGAAATGTTGCCTCATGGGCATAAAAATCATGTATGGGGTTAAACTGATGGTTATGGCCTGGGGAGAGGATGACATGCATATCTGTTTTATCTTGGAGTCAGACAGAATCTTAAGAAAACTTCTTTGTCTCCTAAGAAAAATTTAAGTCATTGTGTTTGCTTCTCAACCTCCATTTTTTCTTTCCAATTTTCTCTTTCCCTTTATAACTGCACTTGAAAATGTCTCTTAACATCAAGCAGAAAAGAGGACAGGTACATATCTGATCACCATTCTTTGATACCTAGACATCTATCCCGATCTATAGGCCAGGCAACTGGGCAATGATTCCATAGCTAAGTGGGTTGCAAATGCAAGGGAATTCCTACAGAAGTTTTTCACTGCTATAAGAAATTATTCCTACCCTTTGGTTATATGCTGCCAAATGAAGAGTGGAGCTGGAGCCAGATTAAATATACACCGATTGGAAACTGGGAAAAGGCTAGTGTACTTCTCAATAGGCCCGCTCATTTCCATTTAACTAAAAACTTGCTATTACATATGCATTTGAATTAAAATAAGATCGTTTCAAATGAGGCTTTTATTCCCTCTCATTACTTTATAGTCATCTTCTCTACATTCATTCTCTCCACAAATATTTACTGAAAGCCTTTTAAGTGCCAGGTATTGTTTTAGATTCTGAGATTACAACAAGAAGCAACAGGCAAAGCACCTGACTCACCAAGCTTACATGTGAGTGGGGCAGACATGCATGCAAGGGAGTACATGGGCAACAGCAGTTCTGTGAAGAAAGGTGAAGTGGTGTGAGGGGAAGCAGGTTGCATTTTAGCCAGGGTAGTCAGGGAAGGCCTCTCGGATGAGAATCCTTTTAGTGGAGATCTGAAAGCTGTGAGGAAGTGTACCAAGAGACTGCATGACAATCTATGCATGCAGCGTGTATCTGGCTACCCAGTTACAGTAAGTGATAGACAGATGCATGTCTAGGTGACACACTTTCTCTCTCTTTCTCTCTAAAGCACATTGCTATATTTTGCTGAGTTTGTGCTTTTCTGTATGTCTGATTACCCGGATGGCCATTCAGATGGCCAGATGATGGTGCAAATATATTTATAGGATTTATTGGATCATACTCCAGAGGGTCAGGAATGATCTGAAGCAGGGAGCAGGGACTGAGAAACTTCTGCCACCAAGGAATACGAGAACATCCCTTCCTGGGCCTGAGCAGGAGTGGCCTGAAGGGCTGCAGAGGTCAAGTTTCATGGGTCGGCTGTGCTTATGGTTTTCTTGGAAGCAGGAAGTGCTTTACACAGGAGTGTTGGAATTGCTACCCAGACCTGTGAGCTCTTCAATGAGTCCTATACATGCCTGGTTGGTAATCTATGTTGGCTCTGAGAGACACACTCAACAATAGAGGTGGGGAGGTACAACCTGATCTGGAGGCGTCAGTAGACTATGTTGACTAGCACAGAGGTTTTTGAAGAGGAGAGTGAGAAGAAGTATTAGGAATGCAGGTTGACTTGCGAAGGCCCTTTAAAAAAGTCCTGTAAGCAAGTCTTTGTAGATGCATAGGCTTTAGTTACCTCATCTCTAAAATGTGGATAATAAAGCATCTCATGGGGTGAGAATTAGATGACATAATGCATATAAAATGTTTACAGTTACGTTGGACACATATTAAGTGCTTAATAAAGAATAACGGCTGCTTTGATAATGAACATGGTGTTTAAGGATAACTGATGTGGTGATAGTGTGTAGGATTAGTTGGAGGAGGGATGTAGTGGAACAGGGAGCCCAGTTACACGATGGCTTTAACAATTAAGGCACAAGAGTAGTGGTAATGAGGCTGGGAGAGAAGGGACCCATGAGGAATTGCAGGAAGGAAGAGTTAGGAGGATGTGGAGACTGCCTGGGAATCTACCATAAAGGAGATGGAGAGCCAAAGATAACTGGGATTTGGGCTGGGCAGTGGAGAGAGTGATGGGCTATTTAAAGTGTGAAAGTGGCATTGGCTAGGATTGTTAAATAACAATACACAGAGGAGGGTGGGCTGGGAGACAGCCCCTGGCTGGAACAGGAGTCACACTGGAGGAAGGAATGAGGAGAGTGAAGTAAAAGTTGCAGGATGGAAACAGACCAGAACAAAGGAGAATTGCACAGTGGCAAGACCTGTTGATCAGAAAGGGAACAGTACCAAAAATGAGCTGCCTGGTCAGCTCTGTAGAGTCCAAGAATTAAACCAGGCTGGTTTCTCCTTCCCTCCCTCCCTCCTTTCCTTCCCTTACTTTCCTCCCTTTCTTCTTTCCATTGTTTCTTCCTTCCCTTTTTTCCCTCCTTCCCCCTTCTCCCTTCCTTCCTGCCCTCCCTCCCTTCCTGTTTCCCACTCTCCCTTTCTTCTTTAAAGAGTGGGCTAGATCCTATGCCCAATACTAGATGTATAAGGAAAGTAAATGACACCTTTGTTCTGAAGAAGTTCACTATTGAACGTGAGTTACAGAAAAGGCTGGGTACAAATGTGAGGGGTAGGTTCAGTGAATGAGGCCCAGTTATTTTTGGATTAAGAGAAATAATTAGAGATTTTTTTTTTCTTCTTGAAGATCTTTACACAGGTGTTATGGTTTGGCTGTATCCCCACCCAAATCTCACCTTGAATTGTAATAATCCCCACCTGTCAAGGGCAGGACCAGGTGGAGACAATTGAATCATGGGCGTGATTTCCCTCATACTGTTCTCATGGTAGTGAATAACTCTCACGAGATCTGATGGTTTTATAAATGGGAGTTCCCCTCCACAAACTCTCTTGCCTGCTGCCACGGAAGGGGTGTCTTTGCTTCTCCTCTTCCTTTGTCTTCTGCCATGATTGTGAGGCCTCCCCAGCCATGTGAAATTGTGAGTTAGTTAAATCTCTTTATAAATTACTCAGTCCTTGGTATGTCTTTATTAGCGACGTGAGAACAGACTAATACAACAGATAAGGAGATGTAGGTGCACTGATTTATTTTTTATTCTACAGATGATATGAGTATATTTTGCTCCAGGCCTGCTTGTTAAGGTAAGAAGTATGTAGCCTCTGATTGATGTTGATTTTCATTTCAGGAATGCTGAGTTAACTATGTCTGAAATGATCGTGATACAGTATAGAATTATGTACACTTCTTGCTTGTTGAATTAAGTCACCCCAGCTTACTTAGTCTTTTCTGATGATGACCCATGAGGCCTCTTGCTGTCAGTGTGGTTGCTAGGCCTGCAGAAGCAGGACTACCTGGGAATTGGTGAGGAATGCTAATTCTCAGCCCCCCTCCCCAGACCTGATAAGTCAGAAGTTCTGGGCTGGAGCCCAGGGGTGTTTATTTTACACATAGTCCTCGTGATTGTGAGGCAGGCTAAAGCTTACAAATTACTGCTTTATGTTCCTAGCATGGAGTCTTGCATTTAGTGGATAACCAATACACATCTGTTGAATCCAATTAGTAATATTGAAGGCTCTTTCCCATCTACCCGAGAGATGGTAATAGACTCCCAAGGTGAAATACACTGTAAAGTTCTCTTCGAAAGCTGGAGAAGCACTGACTTCTTGTCCTTTTTTTTTACCTGGCCTGATTTTCCTCTTTTTCTTCATCTCAACAGTTGTCATATGGAACTTGCCATTTTGTGTGAGGCTCAGGTTAGAGTCTGGGATGACAGCATCCTGTGCCTATGATGCGATAGTGAATGGCCATGATGAAAGGGAGTCATGAAGAGCAATCTTTTAGTGACTGCTTCAGTTTCTAGGTTTTACATAGAGTCAGAGAAAGAGCAGCCTTTCTTAGTTTGTCCTCACTTCTCGGGCACATAACAGCCTTCAATCGTGTTGATTAATGCCGCCTTCTTGGAACTACTCTCTTCGCTTCCACTCTGACGTCTGCTATCTGTCCTTTGCAAGCTGCTTCTCCTGTTCCTGACTCCTCCATGTAGGTCTCTGTCACACTCACTCTCTCTCTGTTCTCTCTGCTTTGGAGATTTCAACCACTTTTCTGGTTTCAACTAGTATTTCTGGGGGGAATTGATCCCAAACATGAAGGTCGCACTGATTTTCACTGCCTGTGAGTACCACATTTCCTTCCTTCCTTTCCACCCTCTCTCCCTTTCCCTTTCCACTCTTCCTTTCTTCCTTAAAGAGTGGGCTGGATCCTATGCCTGATACCAGATATATAAAGTGAAATAAGTGACACCTTTGCTCTTAAGTTCGCTATTAAAAGTGAATTAGAGCCTGTAATCCCAGCACTTCGGGAGGCCAAGTTGGGCAGATCACCTGAGGTCAGGTGTCGGAAATCAGCCTGGTCAACATGGCAAAACTCCGTCTCTACTAAAAATACAAAAATCAGCCAGGTGTGGTGGTGGGCACCTATAATTCTAGCTACTCGGGGAGGCTGAGGCAGGAGAATTCACTTGAACCCAGGAGGCAGAGGTTGCAGTGAGCTGAGATCATACCACTGCACTTCAGCCTGGGCAACAGAGTGAGACTGTCTCGAAGAAAAAAAAAAAAAAAAGGAAAGCGAATTAGAGAAAAGGCTAACTGTCCTCTGGACCTTCTGCCTGGACATGCCGCTGGTACCTTCAACTTACCCTGCCCTAATCAAACTCCTTAATTTCTTCCCATCATCCTACTTCCTTCCAACCTCCCTATTTCTGCTCAGGGTGCCATTATCTTCCTAGTCACACCTGAAATTTTAGAAGTTTTTTTTTTAATGGGCAGGGTCAAAGTGAGGGCAGGATTAAGGAAGTGTAAGCCACTGAGGATTCTTCCCAGGTGGTTCTCTCTCAGGTACAGCCCTATTTGCTCACCCCTCTCCCCCTTCCTAGTTTAGCCTCTCACCTAGGCTGTTGCAAGAGGTTCTTAACTATTTTTCTCTCTGTGTGAGAGACGGGAGATTGCGAGAGATTGTCCTTAGCTTTTCCTTTCTCATTTGAACATCCCCTACTCATTATTAAATACGTGGAGAAAATAATTTTGCTCTGTAGTTGTGTAATAAAGCTCTTTGTGGCAGCTTGTTCAGCGTGGGCTCGAGAGCATAAACAAATGGAGGTCACTTTGCCTTCTGGGGGATTATTTTTAATATCCAAGATTTTTCAGTGCCTGCTCATTTCCCCTGCTTCTTACTTCAGAAGCTTCTCACAGCTAAATCCATTGATGGCTTCCACAAAACCTAAATCCCACAAGAGAATGCGTAATTAAGAGACCTTCAGATTGTCAATCAAAACACAGGTACTCAAGTTTTAGATACATTATTACCTGGCTTTGCACACCACGTAGAAACAGCAAATTAGATTTCTAAAAGGAGGGAGGAGTGCTAATAATGCTAGCATTTACTGACATTACAGGGTAACCTTTTAGAACGAGCGGAGGAAAGGAAGGAGAGTAATCAATTATCTTTTAAGTATTTTATATTCATTGTTCTATAAATCCCAACAACAACTCTCATATACCAGATGAGGAAACTGGAACTTAAGAGATGTTTAATGACTCACTCAAGGTCATATTTCTGAAAGAACTAGAGATTCTAACTTGAGCCTCTTTAATTTCCAAAGCTAATTTTCTCTTTATTATGCCAGCATTTCCCAAAATGACTGCATGGAACAAGACTTCTTTGGAATGATGATAGGGATTCTGTGTAAAAGGTCAATGAAGTTACAGAATGCTTCTAACACAGCTCTTTTGTTGTTGACTCTTATCCCCACCTTCAGCCTGTGGCAAACATTGATTTCTTTTGTTCTATAGTTTTGCCTTTCCAGATGCCATATGAATGGAATCATGCAGTTTGCAGCCTTTTTGGTTTATCTCTCCTTTTCATTTAGCAAAGGCACTTGAGATTCCCTGTGTTGTGTGTATCAATAGTTGGTTCCTATCATTGCTAATGAGTATTCCACTGCATGGATGTACTGCAGTTTGTTTATCCATTCACTGATTGAAGGACATCTCAGTTGTTTATAGTTTTGGGCCATTGTGAATAAAGCTGCTATAGACAATCACATACAGGTGTTAGTTGCTGGTTAATTGGTTACCTTGAAACCTCAGCTCTCTAATGGGTTCATGAAAAATTGTGAATTTGCAATTGGTTTGACTTTTGATATTGTTATAAAGGAGAAAGCAATGCCCTTCTAAACTTTACCTGTCTCAAGCTGAAACTAATCCTAAACTGGATTCTATTTGTTCATTAAAAGAAATGTAAGCAATGGTTTTGAATAGACCCATATGATTCCACAAACTGATGCAGTTTATTTCCAATATTGTAGATATTGTTTATCTGCACGTGAGAAATTTGATTGTGATTTTTTTCATCCGTGAACATGGAGGGTTAATCTCCATGGACTCCAAATTCCAATACCGTCTGCACGTATGTTCTTTTTAAAGGGAAGCTTGGCCAGGCATGGTGGCTCATGCCTGTAATCCCAGCACTTTGGGAGGCTGAGGCTGGAGGATCACCTGAGGTCGAGAGTTCGAGACCAGCCTGACCAACATGGAGAAACCCCATCCCTACTAAAAATACAAAATTAGCCAGGCATGGTGGCGCATGCCTATAGTCCCAGCTACTCGGGAGGCTGAGGCAGGAAAATCGCTTGAACCCAGGAGGCGGAGGTTGTGGTGAGCCGAGATCGTGCCATTGCACTCCAGCCTGGGCAAGAAGAGTGAAACTCAGTCTCAAAAAAATAGTAAATAAGGGAAGCTTGACATCTTCTAGCTACAGTGTTCTTTTGCTGATTCCATCCCTAAGTAAGATTCCTTAGATCTAACTAACGTTAGTCTTAGATGAACTACTGTTCGTCTCACATGTGCCTGTGCAGCGTGTGTGTGTGTGTGTGTGTGTGAGAGAGAGAGAGAGAGAGAATGATGGAAACACAGGAGCTAGCATATTCCTGTCTAAGCTCAGGAAAAGTGTATATTTTTGGATGCCTATATCATTCAGCTGTACCTTCATCCCTCCCTCATCTTTGCTGTTATCTTCTGATTTCTTGATCACTACAGCCTGTCCACTGGAGCCTTGGGGAGATAGTCCTGTTATAAATCCCAAATTTTGTCATCTGAACTCTAGCCTCTGAGAATTGCCGTAGATAAAGCCCCAAAATGGTGCCTATACAGATACATGTTTTCAAACCTGACCTCAGCTCTCAGCCCTCACTTCAAAATTCTTGTGTGCATCCCTAGCCTGCTCATTTTCCCGTTAAATTCAGAGAGTATTTCAAAATATTAATCCCCTTTTCAAGATGTTCAGACTACTGTCCTGTTACTCAATTCAGCCGATTACCTCACTGCCTAATGGACAGAGATACAGTCATCACATGGGTCTTCTCCCTGTCTTCCATGTAGTTTCTCACATTTTTTTTAACCTCTTCTTTTTGTTTTAGTCAAAGATATATTTATCTTCCAATCTAAGCTTAATCCTTCCCTCAAAACCCAGAAATGTCTAATATATAGAATCAACTACTAGTTGTTGACAAAAACAGCTGAGATTTTGACTGGGAATTATTGAATTTATGGAGAGATTCACCCTAATTATTAAATTAATATTTGCTGACATCCTTGGTAATATTTCTTGTTTGATGGTTAATTTTCTTGATAGGACTATAGTGACTTTAGCTTTTTTAAAATTTGTATTTGCATCCTTTTTCTCTTCATTTTACTATAATCTGTCTTGAGTTTTTGTATTTAAAATGAGCTTCCTGTAGACAGTATACAATTGGATCTTTTTTTATCTCGTTTGAAATTTAAATTGGGTATTTTAATATATTGACTAATATATGCTGAATATTTAAATTGGATAGTTTAGGACATTTATACTAATGTAATTTCTCATAGTTTGGTTTATATTTTATATCTTACTATTTTTTATTCACTCTCTGTTCCATTTTCTTGCTTTCTTTTGGATTCAGTATTGTACATTATTTCATTTCATCTTGTTTACTCAATTTTTAGTGTTTTGCCATGTTTTCTTTTTTAAATAATTGATCTAGGGTTTAAAATATGAATCTTTAACTTATCGCAATCTACCATTTCATGTGTAATTTAAGACCTTAAGACATATATTTCCATTTCTTTCACTCTGTCCTGTGACTTGTACAAAGTTTAAATTAAGATTTATGACATAGTTCAGGATAATTTCCACTGTGTCATTTTGGAATGGCTCACTGTTGTGGACCCCAGGGATGCCAAGACATAGAACTGTCTGCAAGGTGATTACTTGAGAATATGAAACATATTTATTAAAAAAAATACACACATATATAATTTCAATAACTTTTGGGGCACAAGTGGTTGTTTTTGGTTACATGGATGAATTGTAGAATTGTGAAGTCTGAGATTGTAGGGCACCCATCACCTGAGAAGTGTACATTATGCCCAATAAGCAACTGTTTATCCCTTAACCCCATTCCACACTCCCCCCTTCTGAGTCTATAATGTCCATTACACCACTCTGTATGCCTTTGCAAACCTATATCTTAGCTCCCACTTATAAGTAAGACTGTATGGTATTTGGTTTTCTATTTTTGAGTTATTTCACTTTAAAATAGTGGCTTCCATCTCCATGCTGCTGCAAAATATTTCATTCTTTTTTATGGCTGAGTAGTATTCCATGGTGTATACATACACCACATTTTTTTAATCCACTCTTCGGTTGATGGGCACTTAGGTTGGTTCCATATCTTTGCAACTGTGAATTGTACTGTAATGAACATATGCATGCAGGTGTCTTTTTGATATACTGACTTCTTTTCCTTTGAGTAAATACTCAGTAGTGGGATCACTGGGTATCAAAGGGTAGATCTGCTTTTAGTTCTTTAAGAAATCTCCATATTGCTTTACATAGAGGTTGTACTAATTTACATTCCCACCAGCAGTGTATAAATGTTCTTTTTTCACCAACATCTGTTAATATTTTTTGACTTTTTAATGCCATTCTGGCTGGTGTAAGGTAGAATCTCATAGTGGTTTGCACTTCCCTGATGATGAGTGATGTTGAGCATTCTTTCACGTTTTTTGGCCATTTGTATAACATCTATTAATAAACGTCTATGTCATTTGCCCACTTTTTGGTGATACTATGTTTTTCTTTTGCTGATTTGTTTGAATTCCTTATAGATTCTAGATATTAGCTCTTTGTCAGATGCATAGTTTGCAAATATTTTCTCAAAAATATGGAACAAATTTAAATGGAAAGTAATTATAACAGGACAAGAAAATATATGTAGTAAACACCTAATGACAAGAACAGATACTAAAGACAAAATGAGCTCACGGCAGAACATCATTGCTTTAAGTGCTCAGGAGAAGGTTCATCAAAGGACTAGAATTCAAAAGAAGAATGTATCCAAAGAATGATTTTATTAGTTGAGCAGATATGAATATGATGGTGACACTGAGATATGGTAGGACTGATCAGATGTAAATGAGCTTGAACAGGATGACAATTTCAGGCTGCAGACGGTAGAATATAAATTTGGAGCAATTGGCATAATTCTGCAAAATTGAGCACAGTATTTCTTGCAATATGCTATGTCATTATTCTACAAATTTTGTTTCTATGGCTTTGTCCCTTTGCATGGTAATGCTATTCCGTCTCACTCTTTTAGATAACAGCAATTTGTTACACAGCTTTCCAAAAGCAGCACTGCTTTCATAAACTTTGTGTCTAATAATGTTTGTTAATGAATTATTGAAGTGGAAAAGGCAGAGCTGGGAGGCAGAGAATTTAATAAGTGATGGAGAAAGCAATCATGAATCTGGTAGCAAATATCACTTTTGGCCTTGAGAGAACTTTACTTGAAAAAGAACAACAAATATTTTATAGTTTCATTCTCTCTTCTCTCAGTCCCTCTTCTCCACTACCTATTAGTTAGATTTGTCCCTCCCTTAAACATATGTTTGTTTGTTTGAAACAGGGTCTCACTCCATCGCCCAGGCTGGAGTGCAGTGGCGTGATGACAATCACAGCTCACTGTAGCTTCAACCTCCCCAACTCAAGTGAATCTTCCACCTCAGCCGCTGGAATAGGTGAGACTACAGGTGCAAGCCACCACACTGGCTTTATTTATTTATTTTTGTTGCAGACAGGGGGTTTTATCATGTTGCCCATGGTTTTGAACTCCTGGGCGCAAGTGATCCATCCACCTCAGCCTCCCGAAGTGTTGGGATTACAGGCATGAGCCATTGTGCCTGGCCTTAATACATTGCTAATTTAACTCTCCTGTTCCAGCTTGTATTGCTCTTAATTAACATGTGAGTGATCCACTTAGTGACCTCACGCCATAGTTGTTGCCTGCCACTGGATATGGGGGTGGTTTATCTCCTCTCTGATGGAATCATCCTAGAGGCTGTGCAGGCATTTCACTTTTCCTTCACTATTTCATGGCACTTCCCAAAAGATAATTCTCATTGATACATGGAGATCATTTCTCAGTCAACAGTGTCTCCATATAGTCAGCAATATATAAAGAAACTTTCTGTATGATTACTAATCTGGCACTAGGACTCCTCCTGCCCCTTTCCAACCATAGCAGTGCACAGCTATTGCCATGACCAATGCTACTTCCATATCCCTTACCACTACCATCGTTGGCTGTTATGCTCAGCATGGTGCTAGACACTCTCTCTGTACTGTTTCCAATCCTCCCATAACCCTGCATCACTGACATCATTCTTCATGAGCTCCCCAATTAACTAATGGATTATGCAACTTGCCCAAAGTGAGTGATTAGTAAAGCCAGGAATTAAGCCTAGATCTGTCTAATTCTTAAGCTAAAGTTCTCTCAGCCATCACAAACGGCCTATCAAGTGCCCTGTGTTTAACAAGAATTCATTTTCCAAAGCTTACATTGGATCCCTACAGGGCTGTGTCTGAAAACCCACTGTTATGTTCAGTGTGTACCTACAGATGTCTTTCTGAACCTCTTAATGTTTTTACTGTTTTTATTATTTTTATTTTTCTCCCCACCCCTACCCCTCAGTTAAATGTCCTACCCATGGTTTGGAGTGCCTGTGGCAGTTGGTGAACACTCCAGTGACCATTGATCTTATTCAATAAATGCTTTTTAAGGGCTGTGTAACACATTATCAATGTGAGGTCATTTCTTAATAGGGAAAATTGGGCAATTCAGTAGTTTAGAAGTGGTGGCATATGGTAAGTCTAGTTTGAGTCTTGGGAGAAGGGGGTTGATAATACATGATGGTACAGGGTGTAACTTATTTTAAACATAGTCATACTGAAACATTTACACGCCAAAATAATTGCCAGTAGTATCTGCTCTCAGGTTATGCCATATTTGTGTTTCTTATAAAACATAGAAAAAATCCCTGCTGTATCTGGTGGTTTTAATTATTTCATGCTTTGCCACTCTAGTTCCTATTTCATACTTCAAGTCAAATTCATTTTCTATAGTTCCAAATCTCTTGTATTTAAATCTTGCTATGTTTAGAATTTTTATCCCAGTTACATCAAATGAGCAGACACTGTTGGTTGTCCCCCTTATTCCCGGAGGCAAGGTTGTAAGCTTGGCTTTATTTCAGCAACAAGGGGATGCATCTTGATGAGTTCTAGCCAATTATAGATCATTTCATCACCCTTTAAAGTGAATAGTTTAAGTCTTGACATTTAATACAATTTTGGCTGAAGAGACATGAGGGGAAGTCTGTTGAATGATTCTTGTAAAGCTTATTTTCATTGGTAAATATTTATGCTGGAGGAAATATTTTTCTTTTCTTGAATCCCTCACTATTTCTGTGACTATTGTGATGTATGCAACTTCTGTAGTCATATTGCAATGATGAGAAACAAACCTAAGGAGGAAAGAAAACAGATTAAGGATGCAATGCTGGAAGATGGAAAAATCCTGCATCCCTAGTCATGTTTTTGAGCTACTGAGTTGATAAATTCCAAAGCTGAACTGTAATGCTTATATGAGGTGATAATACTACTAGGTGTGCAATTTGTTATTTATGAATCAAACTTTGAGAAGTGGTCAATTTTTTTTTCTCCCACAGAAGCACTTGTCAGAGATTGCAAGGCCAATAGATAAATGAAGAAAAAGCTCATCGAGCTGAAGGAGGTTGAAAAAGTACTGTATAATTATTAGGATATGAATATCAGCAACCTTTTTTTGTTTTCACTATGCTGAATTTCTAATGCATGCATTACTATTAGATGTGGTCTAATTATTTGGCCTTTACAATTCTCATGAGTACAGAAATCTCTAGTAGACAAACATGGTGATAAAGTTTTCTGCTGACCTCAAAGTCTTCCATGCAGTGCTTTAGGCTGCTAACTACATCAACTCAGCTAATATCTGCTTTTGCAGAGGAGATTTTTGCAAGAAGCAAAGCTGAAGAGTTGGTTTATATAAACCTTTGTGGCAGAATCCCACACTCAGACTTAAGTTATCTTGAAGAGAATAAACAAGAATGATACATATAAGGCTCACTGACTCACAAAAATTGATATACTAATTTTCTAAATCTTGCAATCGTGTCAGTAAATGACAAACGTGAAATTAATAGCAATAGCTAAATAAACAATTGAAACCATTACAAGATGTGCTTTGTCCTTCGGCATGGAACATTCCAGCCAATCTTCTTGTTCTCCTCCAGTATCGCCTTCAGGATCTAACTTCTCCTGACAAAAATTAGAGAACCCAAGGTCTGTATCTCCCTCTTCTCTTAGAAACCACATCTATTTTGTTGTTCATTCTGTCAAATGCTGGAATTTGCTGACACATTGGAAAATATGATAAAAATACAAAAGCATTTCAGTAGGATTCAGAAGACTTGGGTTCTGGCCTCCGTATCATCATTGACTAGCTTTGTAATCATACAGACTTTAGGTAGATTTGCTTTATCCATTTTGGAAATGATTTAATCAAAGCCAATTGAAGTGATTTTTGGATAAGCCACAACATCCATACTCTCTGGTAGTAATGAATCACTAAGAGTTGACTATAAACTCAATTTTGTCTTACCACATTATGCATACCTACATTACTTGCTCACCATGGATTGTGAAGGTCTTTGCCCTTCAACTAATAATGCACATGCATAGCCAGTCAAGATATGGTCTGAATCCCTGGGGTCATGTGATGCTCTTTGCCCCACATGGACACATAGCATTGCACTTGTTATCCCTAAACTTCTACCAGCTGTGCTTATTGACCTTGTTGCATATCAACTTGTTATGGACACCCATGCAAGAAACTGTGGAGATGGGTGCAAGATACTGAACAAATAAGCAAATGGTACTAATGGATCTGCTAATGATGCAGAACCGTAGAGCTGATTACCTGCAAGCATATTATCTCTTGGTTAAATACTGACTTTGAAGGTGGCACCCGTTCCAAGCTGCTCCTCTGCTTCCTCATACGTGATTTACAATCAGTTGTCAAGTGATAATTTGATGAGATTAAATTATGTTTTTAGAGAAATAAGTCTGCTTTTCCACACTTGAGAAATTTTATGTCACACCAATGTTCTGGATATCTCACATCATAGTCAAACCTTTATGTGCTGGATTTTTATTATTTATTGACAAAGCCTCTGTGGGTCCTTTTCTGACAGCTCATATACAAGGGTCTTAATGTCAAGGTCAGACCAGTACAGTAGGATTTGTGTTTTTAAGGATAATACCAACCTATTAAGAAAGGAAAGACTTGGAAGACCAAGGAGGATGGAGCAGAATAAAAGATGGAAAGGGAGAGCAAATATATTACATTTATTTTTCCTGCAGAAAGAGATAGGGAGGAATTTTCTTTTTAAGAGTTAGCAGATAATTGTGTCTCACTCTTTTTTTCTTATTGACCATGGTCCTGCTGTAAGGTTTGCGAGGTCAGGTAAGTTAATGTGCTGAATCCAAGTATCTCTAGGTCAAGGAAACATGAAAATGTTCAAATTTTTGTGTCAGAATTCAGGGCTTTTTGTTGATGTTGTTCTATATCTGTATCTGAGGCTCTATTCTTGGACATTCGGTATTTGGTTAAAAATACTGTAAAGATGTAGTGAGATAATGGATTTGGAGAGAAGAGATTGTTTTCATTATTATTGTTTAAGCCCATTAGTGTGTGACAGTTTGGCTGAACAGAGCTTCAGAGCTTCATAGAAAGGGTGTTATCAGAGGTGTTTTTTTTTTTTTTTTTGAGATGGAGTCTTGCTCATTCATCCAGGCTGGAGTGCAGTGGGTGTGATATTGGCTCACTGCAGCCTTTGCCTCCCCAGTTACAGCGATTCTCCTGCCTCAGCCTCCCAGGTAGCTGGGATTACAGGCATGTGCCACCACGCCTGGCTAATTTTTGTATTTTTAGTAGAGATGGGGTTTCATCATGTTGGCCAGGCTGTCTTGAACTCCTGACCTCCGGTGATCCACCTGCCTCAGCCTCCCAAAGTGCTGGGATTACAGGCGTGAGCCACCGAGCCTGGCCCAGAGGTGTCTTGATTGAGCCATGGAATGACAAAATAAGAATGGATGCTTTTACAATTCTGATCTTTCCCGCTCCATTTATAGACAGGAACATTGAGGATGAAGAAGATGAGATAATTTAAGACTACCTGAAAAATTAATGTCAGAGTCACTAGGACACTAAAGAGATAAAACACCAAAGGGTGCAAGTGTTTTGGAGTCTGGAGCTGGGCTCTGAGCCAAAACATGCTTCTGCCACCCCTAACTAAGTGCCTTTGAACAAGTTGCCTAGTTTCTCTGGGACTAATCTTCCTCATATTTAAAATAAAGGTGTTATATACCCATGGTTTTGTTTTACCTACCCCATAAGGTGATTATGTATGATAATATATGTAAGGATTATAAGTATATATAAAGTAAAAGTATACTTAGGCAATACCTAGTAAATGCTCCATAAATGTTAGCTACTATTAACTATAATTACAGCAACTAGCATTTCATTTCATTGCTCAAATGTTGATGACAGTAAAGATGATGCAAGGTTATAAAGACTATGCAGCGTCATCTCTGACTGTGGGAAGAATATGATCTGATTCAGGAGTCAAGAAATGTTGCTCAAGCAGTTAAAGAGCAATGAAAGGAAGAAACACAAGTTGGTTATTTATAATAGGTATTCATCAAGGTTAGACAAATCTGGGAATTTGAAATAGTGCAACTAGTAGAAATGCAACTGGCCTCTTCTCAGCCTTGAAAGAAACAAGATTCCCTGAAAGAAAGGAGTTTCTTTTAAGGCTGGGGGCTTTAGTAAAATGTCCGAGGGACCACGGGTGATTGAGTATAAACTTTGGAGTGAGGATATCACGAAATGCAAACAAACATGGAAGTATCACAGGAAAAAGATGCAGATTTAACAACCTGCTGGACAGAAGGAAGCTTATAATGGTGCAAGTCACCTAATGACATTTTTGTTTACATTACTACTTTACTCTTCCTTTCCTCTAATCTCAGAGGAAGGGATAAGAATTAGCAGCTGGTATATGGGGATAAAAATGAAGGAGAAAGAAAAAAGTTACCTGCAATTCCTTTCTTAAAGGCAGATGCCTTGTCTTCAATAAGGCATAGCTTGGAAAGAGTATGATGATGTCTTGCTTTTGATTAAAGTAGGTAATTAGGCTGGAGAATTTTATGTACTGAACTGAGTGTTTGTGACTCAAACTCATGATAGATCTTTCTATTGTAAAGTGTCTAGTGGAGTTATGGGAGGGAAGAGCTAACTAAATTTTTATTCAGTGGTAAAGGAAAAACTAGTATCACTGAATACCTTCAAAGGCACAGTGGGAGATATAGTAACTTTATGATTCTCTTCATGAGTCTACTCTCCTCAAAGAATCATTTAATGTGTTTGTCCAAATTTGCTATCAGCCACCAAATTATTCCAGCCAATTTTGTCACCCGAAGTCCTCAAGGTAAAACAGCCTATCATTCTCTTAAATTATTTTCAGAATGACAGAAGGAAAGCATATCTACATATTTATTTATATCTACATATGTAGGTATACATTTACATACAAATTATAATTCTCTAGACCTTTCTACACTCACTTATGCAGCAGTCTTTTATAATATGTGACATATTATTCTTATACTTTGGGTAAAAGAAACAGCTCAGAGAGAGTATTTCAGTTGGTCAACCAATATAGCAACAAGACAAATTTCTAACAGTTGGAAGAAAAATGAACCAGAGAGTGAACTTCTAGAGTTATAGACTAAAGACCTTAGTGAACTTGCTTCTCTTCTAAAACAACAAAAATATGGTCCAAACAATTAAAAACAAACATTACAGAAATCTGGCAATAACCAACACCACAGAACAGACTGGAAATCATGTATCCAAGGGAAACTACTAAAGATCAGTAAAATAGGGTCTGTAAAATTCTAACAATGAGTTCATTTCTTTCCTCCTTCATACTCTGTTCAGCAGTGTGGTCACCAAACATTGACAGCCATGCAGAAAATGGAAAGATTGATTGTTTTTGGATCTTGGTTAAAAGCGTTGTATGGTAGCTATTTGACCCAGAACTTAGCTGTGTGTGTGTGTGTGTGTGTGTGTGTGTGTGTGTGTATGTGTGTGTGTGTGTGTATAGCAGAAAGCCTGCTCTAGGACATTATTTAAAAGAATAGCAAACTGCTGGTGACATTTCAGCTGCCCAAGGCTATGATTTCAGTTGGGCAAACAAGAGCCTGTTTGGGTAATTTTAAAGACAATCCTGGAGAACTAGACAACTATAGGAAACTTTAGAAAGCTCATATATGTTCCTTGAGATCTAAAAGACTGCACATGAGCAAACCTGAGCAAATGCCTAGGAAAGACCCGGGAAAGGAAAAGGCACTCACAACTTCCTGTCCTTTTGCAAGTAAGAAATAAGAGCTAAGGATACCTTGTAAACTGAAGTTTGAAGGGTTACCTTCTCACACAGGTCCCCTTGGCAACAGTGAAAGATTGAAAGGCAAGGCATTTAAGCATCTCTTCTGACCAATCAGTTGGTGACCACTAAATTATACTAAACCAGATGTGACCCTTAGGAGGCCAGGCTTAAAAATAAAAGCAAGGACTTTACAAAAAAACTAGCAGAGGCCACATACTTCAGGGAATAAAGAGTCTAGAAAAGTTGCTAAACAAGTGGCAACCAGAAAAACAACAGCAAAAGCCACAAAACTTTGGGATGGGTGGAGGAATCTGATGCCACAGATGTTACAATGTGTATTTAAAAATCTAATTTTCAATCACAAGTCCTTGTCTAGTAACTTCCTGAGTAAGCTCAGACATTGGATTTACTAGACATAGACTTTAAATCAGCTATGTTAAATATGCTCAAAGAACTCCAGGAAACTATGTCTAAATAATGTTTTAAAAGTATGACAATACTTCTTACCAAATAGAAAATATTATTAAAGAGCTAGATATTACAGAAAAGAGCCTAAATAGAAATTCTGGAGTTGAAAATACAATAACAGAAAAGAAAAAATATATAACAGCAATAGTAGATTTGAGCTGGCAGAAGAAAGAGTAGTAGACTTAAAGATGAAAAGTTATTCGAGATTATCCAGTCTGAGGAACAAAAAGAATGAAGGAAAAGACTCTGCTCATTTTCCTTTATTTTTTTTGTTCCTCAGACTGGATAATCTCGAATGACTTTTCATCTTAGAGTCGGTGAGACCTGTGGGACACCATAAATATACACATAATGGAAATTTCAGGAAGATAAGAAAAAGAAAAGCAGGAAAAAGTGAAGTAATGCCTCCCAATTTTTCAAATTTGATGAAAAATGTTAATCTAAATATTTGAAAATTTCAATAAACTCCAATTAGAATAAACTGAAAGGTATCCACACATAGACATATAATAGTTAAATGATGAGGTCAAAAACAGAAATAAAATATTGAAAGCATCAAGAGGAAAATGACATATCATGTGCTAGGCATCCTTTGTGAAATTAATAACTGACTTTTCATAAGACAAAATAGAGGCTAAGGAAAATCTGATACATTATTAGTGTTAAAAAGATTGTCCGGATACCGAGACTCCTGTATCCAGATAAGCTATTCTTTAAAAATGAAGAAAAATTAATCAATTTTCCAGAAAATAAATACAGAGAATTTACTGCTAGTAGGCCTTCCCTATAAGAGTTTCTAAAGTATGTCCTTTGTGATACAGTGGACAATAACTGAAACTCCCAAAAAGAAATAAACAGCACTATTTCAGGATAAGTGCAAGTCATTATGAAAGACAGTGTAAATATATATATGTAACTATCCTGTTTTAAAAGGCAACAGTATAAAGCGATAATTATAAAATTATTTGTTAAACACTCAACAATGTATAAGGACCTAATTTGTATGACAATACTAGCACAAAGGAGGGAGAAGAGAATTGAGCTATAGAGGAGCAAAGTTTTAAAACACTATTCCATTCTAGTTGGAATTATTTCACCAGTTTGTTAAAAATTAAGATGTTAATAGTAATCCCCAGAACAACAACTGAGAAAATAAATTTTAAAAATATATAGTAAAAGAATTGACAAGAGAATTGAAATGGGGACACATTAGAAAATATCCATTAAACACACAAAAAAGACAAATTAAGGAATAGTGAAACAAAAAAGACATAGAAAAACAAAACAGCAAACGTAAGTCTTTATCAGTAATTAAATTATGTAAATCGATTAAACACATCAGTCAAAAATAGATTCTCAGAATGAATTTAATAACATCATGATCCAACTATGTACTGTCTACAAGCAATACACTTAAGAGTCAAAGATACAGCTTAGAAAAATATATAAGGATTAAAGACTTAAAAAGCATGGAAAAAGGCATATTATATAGACAGTACCCAAAACAGAATTTCAGTGGCTATACTAATAGTAGTAATCACAGAGCTTAAAACAAAAGTATTATTAGAGACAAAAAGGACATTTTATGAAAAGAATATTACTTTCAGAAAGATGTTATGATTATAAGCAAAGACACCTTTAAAAATTTCCCAAAATACAGGAAGCAAAAATTGACAGAATTGAAGGGAGACATAGAGAATTTAGCAATAATATTTGGAGAATTTAATACACCCTATTCAGTAATGAGTAGATTAGACAGAAGGTCAACATTGAAATAAAAGATTTGAACAAATAGACTTAATAGACATCTGTAGAACAGTTGTCTCTAAATCATACAAAGTGTTTTCCAACTAAAATAGAATTAAATAGACATCAATAAAAATTTTGAAAAATTCACAAATATGCGGAAATTAAGTTACACTCTTTTAAATAGCCAATGGGTCAAAGAAGAAAATGCAATGGAAATGAGAATACACTTTAAGACATGAAAACAAAAATATGGCATACCAACATACATGGAGCACAGGTAAGGCAGTGTTTAGAAGGAAGTATATAACTGTAAACAAATGAAGGGGTAAAATAAGTGATTTTGGCATCAATTTAAGTTAAAGTCAAATAAGTGATTTTGGCATCAATTTAAGTTAAAGTCACTTGAAAAACAGCAGTTACATAAAGATCATTCTGACCTTTGTGCTGTTTCTTGAAAGCAGAAGACAAAATTCCTATGTGACATACTCTCTGAAGATTAGAAGGAAAAGCAACATCTTTATCCTCAAGATAGGAAGTCAATATTGAGATAATTCTGTATAGACCTTGTTAAAATAACTTTTATCTTTTCAGCCTTACTTGCTGATTCACAATTAACTATTGTTTGTTCAATCTAGTACATAAGTAGCTGACTATAACGGCTCCTTTGGGTATTCATTATGAGAGTTCTCATATCATGTAAAACTTGTATTATGCTTTTCTCCTGTTAATCTATCTTACTTAATTCTTGGATCCAGCCAGGACCCTAAAAGGTTAGAAATGGAGCTTTTTAACCACTATATATTAAATATATTAAAAAAGAAATATATATATAATAAATATATTAACTAATATATTTAATATATGATATATTAAATATATTAACTAATATATTTAATATATCATATATTAAATATATTAACTAATATATTTAATATATCATATATTTAATATGATATATTTAATATATTAAATATATTAACTGATATATTTAATATATGATATATTTAATATATTAAGAAAGATCTCTAGATAATTCATCTTCAGATATTTGAGAAACTAGAACAACAAAAACTAACCCAAAGCAAGCAGAAAGAATAAATAACAGAGAAGAAATAAATGAAATAGAGAATAGAAAAGCAATAGAGAAAAATCAACAAAATTAAGTTAGTTCTTTGTAAAGATTAACAAAATTGACAAACCTTTAGACTGAAGAAAAAATTTTTATTAAATCAGAAATTGAAAGAGAAGACATCACTGATCTTGCCAAAATGAAAAGAATTATAAAGGAATACTGTGAACTGTATGCCAATAAATTTAGATGAAAAGAATAAATTCCTAGAAAGACACAAACTACTGAAACTGACTCAAGAATAAATAAAAGAACTAATTAGACCTATAAAAAGCAAAAGTTTGAGTTAATAATTAAAAACACTTCTAGCAAAGAGAAGCTGAGAGCCAGATGTCTTCACTTGTGAATTCTAACAAATGTTTAAAGAACTAATACCAATTCTTTACAAACCCTTCCAAAAAATAAGAGGAGATAACATTTCCCAACTCATGCCATGAATCCAGCATTACCTTTTTACCAAAACCAGACAAAGGAATTATATGAAAACTATTTACCAATATCCTTTATGAAAGTAGATGCAAATGTCCTCGAAATAAATGAGTAAACAAAATCTAGTAAGATTTATAAATGATCATACACCACAACTGATGTGAGATTTATCTCAAGAATCCAAGGTAGTTTAACATCTAAAAATCAATAAATATAATATACCAAATTAATAGAATAAAGGACAAAAAAACCCCACATTTCAATGGATGAAGAAAAAGCATTTGACAAAATCCAGTACTCCTTCATGATAAAAAATTCAATACTAGGAATAGAAGGAAACTTCAACTCAATGATGGACATCTGTGAAAAACCCACAGCTAGCACCATTCTTAATAGCAAAAGAAAGAATGACTTTCTTCTAAGATCAGAAACAATACAAGAATGCTGCTCTTGCTATTTCTATTAGACATTGTACTGGAGTTTCTAGCCAGGGCAATTTGGCAAGAAAAGGATATAAAAGACATTCAAATTGGAAAGGAAAAAGTACAACTCTATTTGCAGATGATTTTATATATAGTTTTATATATAAATATAAGAAAACTACACAATTTAAACTGATAAGTTCAGCAATGTAGCAAGATACAAGCTCAATATATAAAAATCAATGTACTTTTATTAACTGGCAAGAAACAATTTTAAAATAAAATTGAAAAAGCAATTCCATTTATAAAGCATCAAAAAAAGAAAGTACTTAGGAATAAATTTGTGTAAACAAAAAATAAATTTCCCTAAACAAAAACGAGATTTGTACACTGAACACTACAAACATTGTTGAAAGTAAGATCTAAGTAAATAGAAGGATATCTGTGTTCATGGATTTGAAGACTGAATGTTAAGATGGCAATACTTAATACACAGATTCAGCATAATGCTATCAAAATCCCACTTTTCCCCGGACATTGATAAGCTGATCCAAAAATTTATGTGGTAATACAATGCTCCTAGAATAGTCAAAACAATTTTGAAAAAGAAAAGTTGGAGAACTCACACTCTGATGTTTTAAAACATACTGCAGTTGGCCTTCTTATACCATTGGATTCTGCATATGCAGATTCAGTCAACCACAAATCAAAAATAATTGAAAAAAAAAAACCAGAAAACACAATATAGCAACTAGTTACACAGTATTTACATTGTGTTAGGTACAATGGGGGAGCAGGAATAAGGTATGACTGCTATGAGGCTTTTTGGATTGTTGAAAATGTCCTAAAATTAGAATGTGGTCATGGTTGCGTAACTCTGTAAATAGAATAAAAATTTTTGAACTGTACAGTTTAAGTGGATTTTATGGTATGTGAACTATATCTCAATAAAGCTGTAAAAAATGATCAAGAATCCTGATTCCTACTGAAAACTCTTTTCAAACCTATGCTGAATTTTTGAGAATTTAAAGACTTACCTAGTGTCACACAGATGGGGTATGGCAGATTAAGGATGGAAACTAAATCTAACCCTGGAATTTGGGTTTTTAACCTTTGCTAGATCTTCACCAGACAATAGATCTTACTTGACTGAGATATCCATCTCATTCAGAGGTGTGAAGCCCTGGGTGGTTTAGAAATAGCCATTACTATCACATAGTAAGCTAAGATTGAAAGATATAATTGATGTAATTATAATCAGGTCTGCTTAATAAAAGACTGTAGATATTCATTTCTCCTACTGATAAGATTTAGATTCTGTTTCACATTCATTTTGTACATTGATAATGAGGGTTTGATGCAAAAATTAAGACTCCGTAAAAAAAAACTTTCTCTAATTAGAGTTAGGGTGTGTGCATGTGTAGTGTGTGAAGTGTAAGTTTACATGTATTTTTTAAACCCCTTATACATTCAGTAAAGTGTTACATATTTAGAGAAACATCAGTGGATCCTCTTGCTTATACAAGCAAGACCACTTACACATGCTTAGTATTTGAGGTTCTCTAGTTGAGCATCAGCCACTTCATCCCTATTGCCCATGACTCCTCTTCCTATAGCACATGTTATAGCCAAACTGCCTGCGGATGGCTCCTTTGTCACATCTTCAGCTCTGAAGACCAGAAGGGAACCTTGGGAAACATTTCCTTAAGGATAGGGTCAAAGTGAAGGAGACAGAGGAGTAGCCCTCAGTCACTGTAATGTCACAAGGAAGTGCTGAGTCAGTACTTACTACTCAGAGAAGTGCTGAGCACAGTAAGTACTTCTAACTTACTATTGTAGTGAGTTAGAAGTGCTTACTTACTGTGTGCCTACCATACCGTCATCTTGGCAGTGTAAAAGAAAAAGAAAAATATCAGCAAGGGTAGGCAAGTAATTTCTTGTGGAAAAATAATGTAATTTGGAGATCAATGGGTGAATTCCAGGAAAGTCATTTCAGTAGAAATAGCCAGATTGTAATGGGTGGTGAGCATTGGAGACAATATATGAATTTGAATGTGAAAGGAAATAAACTTCAAAACTGTCAGAGGGACAAAATATTCCCTGAAGAACTTAGAAACACAAACTGTGTTTAAGCAAAATAAAAGGAAGAAATGAAAAATAAGAATTCAGATACTGGTTACAGCCTGTTTGGAGGCTATGTTAACAAGGCCATGGTCAAGGGTTCGGTTGTCATCCAGGCCAGTTAGTCTTACATAATTAATCCTTTGTTTATTGGTCACAGCTGCACTTCTGACCTTGGGCAGCCATTTAATAATTGCATAGTTCTGACTCATGGGAAGTCAGGCAGGTAAGAGCTGTGAATGTTCAGATGCAGCTTCTTCTCAATATATGAAAAAGAAACTTAGATCCACACTCTGTAGAACTAGTAATAGTGGCATGCTGTAGAAATCCCACTGGACTTGGATTTAGAAAACCTGGATTGCATGTTTTCTCTCTGTCACTGTTCCCCTAATACTATCAGGACAAAATATTCCATGTTCTGCTTGCTGAATATAGCTGAAAGTAGTATAAAAATCCTCATTAAGACAATCTACCCTGTCAACGAAAAGAAATTTACTGCACCATCATAGCATGGCAGGAAAGAAGCAGTGAGCCTGGTTCAATCATTTGTTTATTCATTTAACAAATGTTTATTGAGTGTCTAATATCTCTCAGGCACTAAACTAGGTAACGGGGTTGCAATTGTTGAGAAGATAAAGTCCTAGGTAAAAAAAAAAAAAACAAAAAATAAAGAGAAAACAAGTAAATAGGGCTTCTAAGAACTGTGATTAAGTAGATAATGAATTTAAATAGCTGGGTGTGGCCTCTGTAGAGAGAGTGGAAATGAAAGAAGCCTTTCTCTTGGTTTGAGTTCCTCCAGGAAGAGGCTCTGAGCTAAGAATTTAGGCACAAGTGGTTTCTTTGGAAGGTAATCCCACGAATCCCCAGAAGATCAGGGAGTGAGACAAGGAAGGGAAGGAGCCCACCAAAGTGCTTCATTAACCCTCCAATCACTTAGGCAACTGTAGCTGACTTGCCCTGGGGAACTCTGGGAGATGGTGTCGAACATGGACCTGTGAATTATTCCACCTGAGGTGGGTGGGAGCTGGAGTATTTATAAAGTGATCATGGTCAGTTATTAGTTTAAAGTTACCGTGAGAGGAGGGCATTTCTTGACATTTCCTGCCTACTGAACATGTGGCCAGAGGAGATCCAGCAGCCAGAGAAAAGCTCTCAGCTGGAAAAAAAAAATGTGGGTGCCAGCAATAGGAAGTCAGGTCTTCATGGTAAGAGGGACTGATGGAGTCTGCCCCAGTTTCTGAACGACACTTGAGTAGAGAAGGAAGGAATGAAAATGATGCCACCACATGAAGAGCTAGAAGCAGTGCATTTCTGGAAATAGAAACTTCAAGAAGAAAGGTCAAGAAGTAGGAAAGGATGTATGTGTTTGAAACTGAAAAACAGGCCAGCTAAGTACTGGGGTTAGCAGAAAGTAGTATGTGATGAAACAAATAGGAGGGTCTCCATCAGATGTGGCTTTAAAGAGAACAGAGAAATGGGATAGAAGCCATTCCAAAGGCAAAAAACCTAGTTAAAGAATTTAGGAAAGGGGAATGATGTGGCCTGATTTACTGGCTCCTAGGGACTGAAAATTAGAAACGAACAAGAGTGGATGAAGGTGGTGACAGGCAAAAATAAATGAATGGATTTGACATTTGGAAAAAGAAAATTGGCTGAGTGCAGTGGCTCATGCTTGTAATCCCAGCACTTTGGGAGGCTGAGGCGGGCAGATCACTTGAAGTGTAGAGTTCAAGACCAGCCTAGCCAACAGGGTGAAATCCTGTCTCTACCAAAAATACAAAAATTAGCTAGGTGTGGTGGTGCCCACCTGTAGTCCCAGCTACTTGGGAAGCTGAGGTGGGAGTATTGCTTGAATCTGGGAGACAGAGGTTTCAGTGAGCTGAGATTGTGATACTGTACTCTAGCCTGTGTGACAGAGTGAGAACCTGTCTCAAAAGAAAATAGGAAAAATACCCTGTGGGACATGATTTGATAAGAGGGCAAAAGAAATGAAGGACATAGGGCTGACTTAGATGTTTGGTTTGAGCAACAAGGTAGATGGTGGTGCCCTTTCTTGAGATAGGGAAGACTGGATTAGGAAGAATTTGGGATAGGCAAAAAATAGATTTGTTTGTGTTGTCTAATAAACATCCAGCTGGAGGTGTTAAGTGGGCAGATGAATCTAGAGTTGAAGGGATAAATGAATTTGACATATGAATTTGGGAGTCACCAATATATAATTGACCTTTAAAATTATGAGGTTAGATTAACTCACCTAGGAAGAGAATAAGAGATTTAAAAAAGAGAGATTTGTGCACTAATACTCAAGAACCATCAGCATTTAATGGTCAGCTAGAGAAGGAGAAACTGGCAAAAGAAACAGAAAAGGAAAATCTGTGAAAGAAAAACAGGAATGTGCTGTCATGAACACTTCGTCAATGCATTTTGGAGGCAAGTGTTGACTCAGAAGAAAAAACATCATAGCTGACTTACGCCAAAAAAAAAAAATTATTGAACTGTTCAACTGAAAAATTCAAGACTATCCAGCTTCAGGCATGGCTAGATCTAAGTGCTCAAATGACATCATTTATAATTTGGGGGCTCTACTTTTTCCCACTTTCCCCTTTATACTTATGCAGACTCTTTCCACATGGTCACAATGGATTCTTCTAATTTACAAATTCCAATGTCAAGATAATTTCTGTTAACACACACCCCGTAAATCAGTGACTGTGGTCAGGAAATGTGAGAGAAACAGAATAGCACCATGATTAAGGGTATGGGATTCAACTCAGCTCTATTGTTCATTAGCTGAGTGAGCCTGGACTAGTCAAGGATTCTATGGTTCTGTTTCATTATTGCTAAAATATGGCTAATAATAGTACCTACCTCATAAAATTATTATGATTATTAAATGAATTATTTCCAGAATGTTTAGAACAGTGACTTGGACATAGTCAGCACTCTGTGCTATTACTATTCGATTGAACAGGTCTGGAGAGGAAGGTCACTCCTATCTGAAATGATATGACCAAGATGAGGAGGGTACAAAATTAGAGTATTGTCAACAGAAGGGAGAGTGGATCTTGGTGAAAGAACTTCAATAGACATTCACTGCAGAAGCAGGAAACACTAGAATGTTCCATGCGGGAGGACAGAGTGAAGTGAGTTATATTCTGCTGAAGATGCAAGTGAGATGAGAACAGAGAGGAGTCCATTGGACCTGGAAACAGGAGGTCACTGACAAAAGAAGGTGAATGACAAGTGAGGATGAAGAGGGAGCTAGCAGAGACAGCTGTTAAAGTTTTTCTGTGATCATGGACATAAATATGGAAACAGTGAACACTGGGGACTCCAATAGGGGGTTGGAGAGTAGGGGGCAAGGCTGAAAAACTGCCTGTTGGGTACCAAGTTCACCATGTGGGTGATGGGATCAATAGAAGCTCAAACTTCAGCATCATGCAATATACCCATATAAAGAACCTGCACATGTATGCCCTGAATACATTTTTTAGAAAGTTTTTCTGTGATAAGAGGAATTGAGCAGACACTGATAGGAGATGTGAGAGTTAATGTTTTGTTTTCTTTTGTTTGTTAATAGGAGTATGTATGTAAAGAGAATGGCCCAACAAAGATGGAGAAACTGATGACATAGGGTATGGAGAAGGGAAAAGTGAAGAGGCTGGGTCTTGGAGAAAGCAAGAGGGGATGAGACCCAGATGTCAGGCAGAAGATATTGTGGGCAGTGAGAACAGAATAATGGAGATAATGAAGAATAATGGAGAAGGCAGAGAAGATGAAGATGGATGCAGGTAGTAACATAATTTTGTTGAGAGAAATATGGGCAGTTTTCCTTCATTGCCTTCTTTTATAGTGCTTTAAAAAGCGAGGTCATTATCTGAGAATGTATATCTGTGTGTATAATGTCGGGGGATGCTGGAAGGTTTGAAAAGAGAGAGGTTTTGATAGAGTCTTAGCAGGGCTGTGTGGGATAGTAGGACATCATGGGATAGTCCCTTTCTCTGTTCATGGGTGAGCATTGCTGAGACTGGGGGCTCATTTAAGTTTTGGTCACCCACTACAGTGGAGTCCTGGTATGTGTCAGGCAATCTCATTATGTGAGATGAGTTATAAATTTTTCTGATCTTACACTTCTGATTTCTAAATTTCATTTTAATCACTCAAGTGACGTGTAGATATTTTGAATTATTGGCCTGCCTCTAAGAAGTCTTGCACTGATACTGATAGTTCAGCACTGTCACCTTTCCACCACCTGCGCCAAGTACAGCGACAGAAGCTTTTCCTTAACTCTGCCAGATGTTCAGGCTCAATCTTCCCTGTGGACTTTTGGATGTTTGGGTAATGTGAAAGGTGGTTGTTTTCTTTATTTGATCAGGGCACAAGCAGTGTCTGGACTCACTTGGTCAGTTCTGGATTTTTGTGGAAGGAAAACCCTCATCAGATTCTGATGGGAGGGGTGACGGTAGCTCCTGGGAAGAGAAGACAGACAGTTTTCATTCTCACAATGGCTGAGATGTTCGAGATGGGTGCTTCAGGTGCCCAGGTTCTGAGACGATGCCCTGAGGTCCCTCGGGGTGTCCATTTGCACAATGGCTCCTTGTTTCTATATATGAAACATGATCAGATTTGACCTTCGTTACCCTTAAATTTTTCTCTCATATTTTTTCTTCCTGTGTAACTTTGGAAGAATCTTTTTCTATTTTCTGGATAAAAATCCCTCATTCTCCTACATTTTAGGTTTTATTTCAGAAGTATGCTACTAGATAGTGGTCTCTAAGGGATTCATCATTTAGTAAAAGTGTCTAAGCAGGCACCTGTAGTGTATGCATAATTTTATAATTAAATGCGTATTCATATCTGCATGTATTTGTATATATGCAAATAATATATTTGCATATGTGCCTATTTATGTATTTGTGTATATGCATAATTCATACATAATATACATGTACTACTCTATTGATAGTTTAGGTTCTTCATAAAACATATATAGAAATATAAATTTAAATATAAAGATGAAATGAAAAAAGTAAAATTTATTTAAATACATTTAATTTATTAACAGCAATAGAGACCCTTCTCTCTAAAATATCAGTAATAATTATTATTAATAATAACATGTTGAGTAAGAGTAAGGTGAAAAAATACTGTTTTTGGAATTGAGGCTTTTGAGCCCTGAAAATAGTTTTCAATAAACCCAATTCCTTTTTTTTTTTTTTTTTTTTTAACCTTGAATAGGCCCAGACTAGTACTGGAACATGTTTAACTTGGCCTTGGCCAGACTTCACCTTGAAGCCATAATCAATAATTTCTAAAACTCATGCTGAGGATAGTGGGAAAAAGCAGAATATTCATAAACTGGGGATAAGAAGTCTAATTTCAAGTTTGTGATTTTATTTGACTTGCCTGTACCTTTACTATGCCATTTTCTCATTGCCCAAAGTTAATTATTTCATGAGGTAAAGGAGTCTCCTGTGAGACTTTTCAGGTAAAATATGTTCCTTTCCATGTTCCCACCCTTTTATTGAGGTTATAATTACAAAGTTCAGGGAAGGATGAAAAGGATAAAAGAATGTTTATGATCCTTCTCTTCATCCCCTCACCTTTTTTTTTTGGTTTGTTTGTTTTTTAAAAGAAGGCAGTATCAAGCCATTGATAGAATGGGATTAAGAAGATTGGTGAGTGCCTTTTTTCTCTTTTAGATCATTAATCATGCTGAAGTAGGGCAATGTGGGAATGTCCCATGCTCTGAAACTGATCTCTACCTATATCCTGTCTCCACCTATACTTAATAGATGAGCCATTGAGGAATGGCTATGAGTAAAGGACTTTTAAATTTAATTTTTTTTTATAACAACAAACAAGCTTAGTGAGTGCAACCCCCTTAAAAGCAATGCATTTATTTGAACAATACTGTCATTGCTAAAAATAATTTCTGTAAGTTGTAGTTTTCAATTCCTCTTTTTAGAATTCTTCACAAGCTCCCTAGTGAAAATCAATGCTCATGTATTAAAAGTCAACCCTAATTTTTTAAAAAATCAGAATTGCTAAGCTTGATTGCATACATTATTCAGAAAACTCAACTTCGGATGAATTCAGGCTGTTTCTGAAACTCCTGAGGATTTTCACAAGAACATAGGACAAGCTCTGAGCACAATTCCACATGGGACAGCTGAGCATAATGGCTTGGACATGGGATAATGTCCTTTAGAGTTAGGAGAAAGGGATTACAGTTCTTTTTAGGACTAGATACTTGACACATATGCAAGCCCTAAGATTCTGGCAATTAGTAGGTTCCCCTACAAACGCTTATGGAACAAATGGCGACAACGAAAAGGTCACATTTACTCATTTTCCTTCCCCTTCCCTCCCCACTTTAGTGCCACTCCCCAGAGGCTTCTGTGCTTTTTCTTCTGTCAGTTACGCCACAGTCCTGCCTTATGGGTTCTGGTAATACCATCTCTGCTCTGTGCCCCTGCAGTCCTAGGGGCGCTCATAACTTCTAGGTGTGGCTAAAAGTCTGGGTTGCTTAACTATTCCTCTTTTGGCTTTTCAGTTCTTCCATGACTGTGTAACCAGTTCTCTGCATTAAATGCCCACTGTTTGAAATACCTAGAGTGGTTTTCTGCTTGTTTAATATGACCATGGCAAAATTTAAAGCCATGTGTGGTTACCTTGTTTCACTGTTGATTTGGGGACAAAAGCCTTATTAGCCACAATTCAAGACACAAGAAGAAGAATCTGTCTCTAGTGTGTCTAGTTTTCATGTCTGGTTTTTCAAAATTTCTTGACTGATGTGCTAGAGTTCTTTATATATTGATATCCTGATACTAATTTTTTATCTATTGTATATGTAGTAAGTATTTTTCAGGATGTGTTGACTCCTCCTTTTTTATTCATTTTTTGTTGTCTAAAATTTTAAAATACTTAAAGTAAAATCATATCTAGTTTATGTAATTAAATCTAAAAACACAAAGTATATACTCATATTTTTCCAATAATTTGTGTATTTATTTAATGTTGAATTATTTATACATCTAGAAAGTACTGTTATACTGAATCAGAGACCTAGCTTATGTTCCCCACAACCCCTGCCAAAGGATTAGTTAGAATTATTTATTGTCACTCTTACTTATTGTTGATAAGTAAGAGTTGATAAGAGTGACAATAACTCTGTCTTTTTCTACTACTGTACATTTAAGTCAAATTTCTTTATCCAAGTTCCTTAAGGTTTGCATTATGTATATTTTTGTGTTCTTGACATTTAACAATAGAAGAACATTTTTTTGAATGGTTTCCATATCTTTTAAAAAACTGGCCAAATATATTGTATAGAAATCATGTTAAGTACTAAGACACACAGGAGATAAGTATTTTCTTGAATTTAATTTAAAATGTTTACTTATCTAATTATATTTACGGCAGATTGACTGGAATGAATTCTCCTCTCAGGATATAAAAACCATGTTGCACAATACACTATTTAGCCAAAAACGTGCACATATTTAGCTCTGTTATTTGGCATCTAAAAAGTCTTTCCCTTTAGGAGCTTAAAAAGCATGTATTCCTTCTGTTTCCTTAAGAAAGACTTGGTTCAGGTTATCCTACTTGTCATGATTGGTCTTCAGCCTTCCCACCCAAAATGAAATAAATTTGGAGGACACAAGAGTAATTAAGTTCCTTAGGATACCAGTTTCTCCATAAAGCATAGTATGAAAGCTCAGAGGTAGATGTTTTTGTAAATCTAAGTAAGTAGAAGCTTGCCCTTTAGATAAATAATTCAATGTAAAGAAGTATGGGAATAATTCTTGGACTCAGTATCATTCAGGCCCATTTAACAACTTTCTATCTCTAGAATGCGTTAATTCATTCAATCAACAAATTGATAAATTTTATGCTAAAAATATCAAGTGCTAGAGATTCATGAGTGAACAAAATATACGTGGTCCTTGTCTCCAAGAAATTCCAGTCTGCTGAAAGAAATGACCTGTTATTAATGTGATGCGGGTAATTAGAATTTTTTATTTAACACACATGGGGAGCACATTTTATCTAGTTTGGGTAGGTCAGGGAATACATCTCAAAAGGATTCTAACTGGAAATCGAAAAAACACAATAATGGGCTGGGTGCGGTGGCTCACGCCTGTAATCCCAGCACTTTGTGAGGCCGAGGTGGGCGGATCACGAGGTCAGGAGATCAAGACCATCCTGGCTAACACGGTGAAACCCCATCTCAAGTAAAAATACAAAAAAATTAGCCGGGCATGGTGGCGGGTGCCTGTAGTCCCAGCTACTCAGGAGGCTGAGGCAGGAGAATGGCATGAACCCAGGAGGCGGAGCTTGCAGTGAACCGAGATCGTGCCACTGGCACTCCAGCCTGGGTGACAGAGCGAGACTCCAGCTCAAAAACAAAACAAAAGCAAAAACACAACAACAAAAAAACACAATAATGATGAGTGGGAAATACATGTTCTAAGGCAAAGAAACAGCATAAAACAAAGGCTGTAGGAAGAAAGCCTGTGGGGGCAGTAAGAGAACTTCAAATAGTGATAATGACTTGAAGACAGAGGATGATGGGGCTGAAAAGATGACCATAAACTCCAGTAAGTCAAATATTTGTCCCTAGGCCAGTAGGGAGGGCCATAACCATAGGGTAGAACACAATCAGATTTGCTTTTTGTAAGACTCAGCTGGCTTCAGCTGATAAATGAATTGAAAAGGGAGGGCAAGAAGGGAGGCAGGAAGACCAGTTAAGAGGCACAACTGGGGTTGTATCATACCCAAATGAAAAGTAGACAGGTTGAAGGGAGTTTAAAGAAATAGAATCTGCAGGACTTGATGACACATTGAAGATGAAGAAAAGGGAAGAGCACAGGCTGACTTTAGGTTTCAGTGCTACAAAAGATCGAATATAGTGTAATTAACTGATATGAAAACCCCAGAAGAAATAAGATTTGGGGGAAGAGGTGCTGAGTTCAGTTTTGGGCAGGTTTAATCCAAGGTACCCATGCGATATCCAAGATACATAGTAAAGATTAGGGTACTGGATTCTAGAACTCAAATTGAGGTGTGGATTTTGGATTTAGCAGTTTATAAATAGAGAATGATATGGAAATCATAGATTTTTAATTGTACATCTGACTGTCCACTAGGGCAGGAAGGTACAATTACTGAGCGAATAGAACTAAACCTTGCCACCATTTGACTCATTATGAAGTACAGGTAGGGCAGTAGTGTTTGCACCTGAACAATTTCACCTATGAATTTTTAATTTTATTATTTTAAAAAACGTATATTGGGGCTAGGTGTGGTGGCTCATGCCTGTAATCCCAGAACTTTGGGAGGCCAAGGTGGGCGGATCACCTGAGGTCAGGGGTTCAAGATCAGCCTGGCCAACATGGTGAAAACCCATCTCTACTTAAAAATAAAAAATTAGCCAGGCGTGGTGGCGGGTGCCTGTAATCTCAGCTACTCAGGAGGCTGAGGCAGGAGAATCACTTGAACCCGGGAGACAGAGGTTGCAGTGAGCTGAGATCGCACCACTGCACTCCAGACTGGGTGACCGAGCAAGATTATGTCTCAAAAAACAAATTATATTGGATATTGACAGGTTATGATTGTATATATTTATGGGGTAAAAGTGATGCTATAATATATGTATACCATGTATTGTCTAATTGAAACACTGCACCCTTTGATTGACATCTCCCCATTTCCCTCACTCCCAGCCTCTGTTAACCACCATTCTGCTTTTGAATGCCTTAGATTCCACATGTAAGTGAGAACATACAATATTTGTCTTTCCATGCCTGGCTTATTTCACTTAGCATAATGTCTTCCAGGTTCACCCATGTTGTTGGAAATGGCATAATTTCTCTCTTGTTAAGGCTGAATAGTAGTCCATGGTATATATACAACATTTTCTTTATCTGATTATGAGACATTTAGGTTGGTTCCTTAACTTGCCTATTGTGAATCATGCTGTAATGAACGCAGAAATGCAGACTTCTCTTTGACATAATGATTTCAAATTCTCTGGATATACACTGGGAAGTGGGGGATTGCTGGATCATATGGTAATCCTGTTTTTATTTTTTTGAGGACAATTCATACTGTTTTGCATAATACTGTATTAATTTACATTTCCACCAACGGTGTACAAGGGTTCCCTTTTCTCCACATCCTCACCAACACTTGTTATGGTTCATCTTTTTAATAATAGCCATTTCAACAGATGTGAGGTGGTATCTCACTGTGATTTTAATTTGCATTTTCCTAATGATAGGAACGTTGAGCATTTTTTCACATATCTGTTGGCCATTTGTATGTCTTGTTTAGAGACTATCTTTTTCATTTCTGGCAGAGTACTCCAAACATCTTTTCTTAAGTCTTTGCTCATTTTTTTTAAGTTCGGTTATTTATTTTCTTGCTATTAAGTTGAGTTTCTTATATATTTTGGATATTAACTCCTTATCAGATGTATGGCTTACAAATACTTTCTCCCATTCCATATGTTGCCTCTTCACTCTATTGTTTTCTTTGCTGCGTGTATGTTACTGAGTTTGATGTAATTCCATTTGTATATTTTTGGTTTTGTTGCCTGAGATTTTGGGGTCAAATACAAAAAAGTCATTGTCTAATGTTGTATAGTTTTCTCTCTGTTTTCTTCTATTAGTTTTACAGTTTCAGATGTTTAAGTCTTTAATCCATTTTGAGTTGATTTTTGTACAGATGCTTCTTCATCTATGATGGGGTTATATCTCTAACCCATCATAGATTGAAAATATTGTAAGTAAAAAATGCATTCATTATACCTAATCTAGTAAACATCATAGCTTAGCCTAGCCTTCCTTAAACATGCTCAGGAGGCTGGGTGCAGTGGCTTATGCCTGTAATCGCAGCACTTTGAGAGGCCAAGGCAGGCGGATTACCTGAGGTCAGGAGTCCTGAGACCAGCCTGGCTAACATGGTAAAACCCCATCTCTACTAAAAATACAAAAAATATTACCTGGGCATAGTGGCACATACCTGTAATCTCAGCTACTTGGGAGGCTGAGGCAGGAGAATCACCTGAACCCAGGAGGCAGAGGTTGCAGTGAGCTGAGATTGCACCATTGCACTCCAGCCTGGGTGACACAGCAAGACTCCATCTTAAAAAAACAAAAAACATGCTCAAGATACTCACATTAGCCTACACTTGAGCAAAATTGTCTAACAAAAAGCCTATTTTGTAATACAGTGTTTAATATCTCATGTGATTTATTGGATACTGCACTGGAAATGAAAATAGGAATGGCTTGCTGTTGCCCAGCACTGCAAGAGAGTATCATGCTGCGTATCACTAGCCTGGGAAAAGATCAAAAATCAAAGTATGATTTCTATATGCTTTTGCACTATCATAAAGTCAAATAAAAATCAAACCAATGTAAGTCAGGGACCATCTGTACATGGTGTGAGATAAGGTTCTAATTGCATTCTTCATGTTACTATTCAGTTTTTCCAACACCATTTATTGAAGATCCTTTCAATAAATGACCTTTTCTCACTGTGTATTGTTGGCATCTTTGTGGAAAAGCAATTGACCTTAAATGTGTGGGTTGATTTTTGAACTCTTTATTCTGTTCCACTGGTCAGTGCATCTATGTTTATGCCAGTACCATTCTGTTTTAACTATGATAGCTTTGTAATATAATTTGAAGTTATTGTCTGTGAATTCTAAGAAGTGTCATGTTTTAACCACATCAGCATAAATTTAAATTTGAATATATTCTCAAGGAAAAAATTTTTTAAAAATCTGTTTTGTTCAGTGATGTACCCAAGACATGGAAGACTCTTTGACACATAGTAAACACTTAACAAATATTTGATGACCCAATGAATAGAATTCTACACAAAAAACAGCACAAAATAGTCTCCAGGTTCTTAATAAATTCAGTCAGTGACTGTTTCTTTTATTACATTTTTAAAATGTCTAAAATTCTTATCTAAAAGGTATGAATTTTAAACAAAGAAGTCTCAGAACCTAAGGCACAGAACCCTAAGTTCTAACTATTGTACCAGGTTTTGCACTGGCCAAGAATACCCTCAGCATTTCTTCTCATGTTGGGATTCCTATGAAAAGGGAGAATAGATTATGTTGTTTTCCCGCTAGCTCATGTGAGGTTTCCACTGTGTTTTTCCATGTAGCCAACCTTCCAGATTTTATCCTTTATAATCTCTGCTTCTACCTCACCTTCCTTGTCTTCAGTGAAAACTGTTCTTTTCCATACAAATTTCAGATTGTGACTTTTATGTAAGATATTCCCATTCAGATGTCTTTTCTCAGCCTGTTGTAGCCTCCTGCCCTTTGTTTGAAAAGAGTGAAACATCATGAACTTTACTTTTTGACCTTTGAGCATTCATGGGGGAGACAGGGGAGAGAGGCGGCACAGAGGCCTGGGAGAATGCCTGCCTGTAAGCGGCTGTCGTGGTTTGAGCCTCTAAAAGGGCAAGCCTGTTGCTAAGGAAACTGCTGCTCTAGGAGGGCTAAACACACAGTAAAATAGCAGGAAAGGAAGGCACAAATAAGTCAGATGCTTGGGGGAGGGGTGGCAGGAGGCAACCTAAGAACTTTAAACCTTTATTGCTGGGAACATATTGAAGGCTCTAGTGAGAAGAAAATCAAGCGTCTATATCCCTTCCTAGAAAATAGCTGAAATTTAAAGGAAGCCTAGACTTCATGTGAATGTCATTTTGCTTAGCATACAAGCAGAAAAACAGTGGCTGTCAATATTTCGTTAATATTTAGAAAGTATATAGCAATTTTCCAAATGTAATCATGTTCATTTCTAATATTCAGTATCATAAGAACACATTCATAATAGTCATCTTTTATTTTGTAGTCAATGCTTAAAGTAACTATAGATGTGGTGACTTTGGAAATTATGTAATACATATATTTTTAAATGAATAACTTTTCTTAAAAGAAAAGTAGTTATGCCCATAGTTAATGGTGTTCTACATTTATTTCCTGTTATTTCTAACACAATAAGCCTTGAGTTACTTAAATGAATACATTTGTAAAATTAGGAAACACTAAAAAGATTATTTTTAACCTTACACTAAATATAAGGAGTATAACTTCAAAGGCATTTTCCTATTAATATAAAATGTCATTTTATAGCAGTGAAAGTTAGATTTTTAATATACAATGAGTTGGCACAACTAACATGGACAATCTTTGGAGTTTCCATTACCATTGTTTGTAAAACATCTGCTTGCATCAACAAACATTTCCTTTCCTTCTATCCTCTCACCTCCCAGAATAAGTCATCAGTCCAGATCAGTCCACCTAAAACTTTGGCTTTGAAAATATCCACCTTCTTGTTAGGCTACAAAGATTTTTATTTCAAAGGATGTTTTCCCAAAGTGTGTAAGATAGACCCATAGGAATTTTAAAATAAGGAGAATGCCTTATGAGTAACAAAAAGTTAAATTGAGCTGTGCAGAAATAAGTGAGAATGTGGCAGAAAGGTCAAGAAGCATGTACCACCTATGCCTACCATTGCGTAGATGCCAGGGATGGGGTGTGTGTGTGTATGTATGTGCACGAGTGTGCACATGTGTATCGGTGCGGCAAGAAGAATGAAAGAGAAATTGAAGATATAAACATAGTTTGGGTGGAATCTAACAAAGTTACTTGGAAGGAACCCAGCTTATCCTTAATAAATGCTTTAGTTCAAGTAGGGGTTGACTTCAAGAGCTATGCAAGTTTTGGGTTTTAAGTAAAACCTGCAGTGTATGCTTTGATGAACTCAACATACCAGGTCAGAAACCCTCTCCGATACCTCCTCTGGGACTTGGCAGCAAGACACCAGACTTCATTGTAGTATAAGTTAGTGTTTGGCTTCGTTACATAGATAAAGTATAATTTTATAGCAAAAGGATGTTTGTTTTCTTTTAAATTCATGCTAATTTTCTAACCCAATATTCTTTTGCAGATATTTTTAGAGAAGCTCTTGAGTTCTTAGTGATATTTACTAGGCAGTCTTAAGAAAAAATCAAAGTATCCCAAATGATGTAAGCTGATTTAAGTTAATTGTGAAAATGGAAAAAGCAAGAGTGACATAAAAGAAGGAAGATAGGAAGATAGCTGAGAACATGAAGATTAATTAAGTCAAAGGCAGATTAAAGTGGTTCATTTATTTTTAAAATTCTTTTTAAAAAATTATATTTTATTGTGTTAAGAACACTTAGCATGAGATCTACCCTGTTAACAAATTTTAAGTGTACAATATGGTATTGTTGCCTGTAGGTACAATGTTGTACAGCAGATCTCTAGAATTATTAATCTCATTTAACTGAAACTTTATGACCATCGATTAGTAAGTCTCCATTTTCCCCTCACCCTAGACACTGGCAGCCACCATTCCACTCTTTGATTCTATGAATTTTTAAAAAATTTTATTTATTATTTATTTATTTTTGAGATGGAGTCTCGCTCTGTGGCCCAGGCTGGAGTTCAGTGGCGTGATATCGGCTCACTGCAACCTCCACCTCCCAGGTTCAAGTGATTCTCCTGCTTCAGTCTCTGGGTAGATGGAATTATAGGTTTGCACCACCACCACACCCAGCTAATTTTTGTATTTTTAGTAGAGACGGGGTTTCGCCATGTTGACCAGGCTGGTCTCGAACTCCTGCCCTCAGGTGATCCACCTGCCTCAGCCTCTCAAAGTGCTGGGATTACAGGCATGAGCCAACTTGCCTGGCCTGATACTATGAATTTGATCATTTTAGGTATTTCATATAAGTAGAATCATGAAGCATTTCTTTTTGTGACTGTCTTATTTCACTTATCAATTATAAGGCCTGACTGAATTCGAGGCACTGTGCTAGGTACAGTGTGGGAATATAAGATTAATAACATGCAGTTCATTTCCTCAAATAGCTCACACTCTAATATGTGGCATAAGGATAGAATTTATGGAAATAATTATATAACTTGCTATGTGACTTATTTTCTACTTGATAGCATTTAAATACAAGAAAGTATTAAAATCATTTGTTATATTTCCTTTCATGAAAGATTAAGATAATATTTCTTGATTAAAATGATAATCTGTTTTATAATACTACTTTTTGGTTAGTGACGGACTTTGGAAAAAATGAACAGTATTATATATATACTAATAAATGCACTACTGTGTATATATTACACTAATAAGGTTTGAGAATATGCAAACACTTTCACACTAATCTTGCTTGATTTGCACAAGGTCAGTGTAGGATTTATTACATTATTGCATGGATATAGAAGTGAATGGCTTTTGCAAAGTAACTTGGTTTCGACAAAGCCATTTGCTTTCTGAAAGGCACTTGGCTAGTAAGAGCTAGTTCTAGTCTAGATCTTAAACAACAAATACTCTTCTTCTTTCTGCCTTCTGGAAATACGTAGGCAATTTTTTTAAAAAAAGAATATTTAGTCTGATTCTAAAAGTATTATACTGTATACATTTTAGAGTGAAAAGTATTTTTCTTTTCACTGGGATCTAAAATATAAACAATGCAGTGTATAAAGCACATATATCTTTGGTGTACAGATTGATGAAATTTTATAATATATCAGGTAACTATCAGTGAGATTAAAGTACAGAACATTTCTATAGCCCAGAAATGCTGCCATGAACCTTTTGAGTAAATATCTTTTCTCCTTCCACAATGACTCATGAGGGTAGCCACTATTCTGACTCCTATTACCATAGGTTAGTTTTACATGTTCTTGACCTTTTGTAAATGGAATCTTCCCATATGTTGGCTTTTGTGTCTGGCTTCTTTTGCCTTGAATTTTAACTACGAGAGTCATCCATGTAGTTGCTTGAACTCAGTTTTAAAAAGTTACTGTATAGTATTTCATTATATTCATAGTATGAATATATTATAATTTTTAAATGCTTGCTACCATTGATGGCTATTTCAGTTAAAGATTTTGGCTATTATGAATAAAACTTCTATGAGCACCTTGCACATACTTTCCCCCTGGTGGACATGGGCAGAAATTCCTCGTGTATGTATACGCACACCCCCCTCCCCACACACACACGCATACATGTATCAATGAGTGGAATTGTTGGTTATTCCACTCAATTCCAATGAGTGGAATTGTTGATTATTGAGATAGGCATATATTATGCTTTAGAAGACACTGCCAAACAATTTTCCAAAGTGTTTAAAACCAGTTTACATTCCCACCAAAAATTTAGGAGAGTTCTAATTTATTCACTTTCTCATTGACTTAATGGTGCTGTCAATCTTTGATTTTAGGTATCCTGGGTATGTTCATAAAGATATATCATTATGGATTTAATTTACATTTCCCAAATGAATACTGATTTTGAGCACCTTTTCACATGCTCAGTGGCTAGTTAGAATTTCTTTTTTGCTCCTGTTTAAAGTCTTCTGCATATTTTAAATCCTAAGCCAAAATAACAAAGCCAGAGGTATCACACTACCTGACCTCAAACTATACTGCAAGGTTACAGTAACAAAAACAGCATGGTACTGGTACAAAAATGACACATAGACCAATGGAACACGATTGAGAACCTAGAAATAATCATCTGATATTTGACAAAGTTAACAAAAATAAGCAATGGGGAAAGGACTCCCTATTCAATAAGTAGTGCTGGGATAACTTGCTATCCATATGCAGAAGAGTGAAACTTGACCTCTACCTATCACCATATACAAAAATTATCTCAAAATGGATTAAAGACTTAAATGTAAGACCTGAAACTGTAAAAAATAATTCTAGAAGAAAATGTAGGAAATATCCCTCTGTAGATTGATCTTGACAAAGAATTTATGGCTAAGTCATCAAAAGCAATTGATGTCAATTAATGATGTCAACCTAAAAATCCTTTGCAGTTAAGGAAAACACAGTCATTGGCAGGAATCAGTTTGTGATCCACTCTTGTTGGCCTCTGACTTCAGTTTTCTTTTTATTGATACGTTCCTTTGAGTTTAGAATTTGAGATTGCTACTGAACTCAGAATTATTTGAATCCCTTCAATCTTTTCCTGCATTTTAAAAGTGCTTATACATCATAAAGACTTGACTTTCCTTGAGTTTATGCAATACTTGTTAAATTTTATGGGCCTACTGTCTTTTTTGTTTGTTAATTGTTTGGCTTTCTAATAATTTTTTGATGTGTAATTCGTATACTATAAAACTGATGTATTTCATATAGTTTGAACCATGTAAACAACACCACTATCGAGATATAGAATAGTATTTCTTTCATGCCAAGCGGGCCCTTGGGCCCATTCCTAGAAAATTCCTTCTGCATCTCATCCCCAGGCAAGCAATGACCCACTTTCTACAAATACTGATCAGATTTGTTGTTTCTACAGATTTATATAAGTGTACCCATACAGTGGAGTATTACTCTTTTGTGTCGGGCTTGGTTATATTTTAGTGCTTAGCAGTGTTCCATTTTGTAAATATATCAAAATTTGTCCTAAAAAATGACCTATTGGGTACTGTGCTCATTCCCTCAGTAACAGGATCATTCATACTCAAAATCTTAGCATCATACAATATATCCATGTGAAAAGACCTGCATATGTACCTCATGAGTCTAGAAAAGTTGAAAATAAAAAAAAAATCCATTCATCTATGGACATTTAGATTGTTCTAGTTTTTCAATAAAGCTGCTTATAGATATTGATGTTTAAGTATTTGTGTGGACATATGTTTTCATTACTCTTGCATAATTATCTAGAAGTTGACATGTTGGCTCATATGGAAAGTGTGTGTTTATAAGAAATAGCTAAACTGTTTCTCAAAGTTGTTATACTATTTTACAGCCTTACCTGCAATGAATAAGAATTTGAGTTACTTCATGTTCTCCTCAGTGCTGAGTACTGTCATTTGAAATTTTTTTTACCCATTTTATTGGGGGTGTGATATGGTTAGGCTTTGTGTTCCCACCCACATCTCATCTTGAATTGTAATCCCCATAATCTCCATATGTCAAGGGAGAGAACAGGTGAAGATAATTGAATCATGGGAGCAGTTTTCTCCATGCTGTTCTCATGATAGTGCGTTCTAATGGGATATAGTATGATGGTTTTTATACAGGGCTCTTCCTTTCACTCCGCACTTGTCCTTCCTCCCATCTTGTGAAGAAGGTGCCTTGTTTCCCCTTCGCCTTCCAGCATGATTGTAAGTTTCCTGAGGCCTCCCCAGCCATGGTGAACTGTGAGTCAATTAAACCTCTCTCCTTTCTAAATTACCCAGTCTCAGGCAGTTGTTTATAGTGGTATGAAAACGAATTAATACAGAGTGCAGTACTACACTATGGTTTTACTTTGAATTTTCATGATGTCTAATGATTTTCCTGTGGTTATTGGCAATTTATGTATTTTCTTTTGTGAGCTATCTGTTCAAATCTTTGCTCATTTTTAAAACTGGGGTTTTGACTTTGTTGGGGCCAAGATGGCCCATTAGAAGCAGTGGCAATTGAAGGCTCCCATCAAAAAGAAACATAACAGAATGCAAATCCTGGACTGGCAACTGAGGTATCCAGGTTCTGTCATCAGAACTGACTAGGCATCTGGCATGACCCATGGAGAAGGGAGGAAGAGCAGTGTGGTGCGGTGGCCCACCTGAGAGCCACACAGGGCTCAGGGGATCCCCCGGCCAGGGGAGGTGGTGAGTGAGCATGCTACCCAGCCTGGGAAAACATGCTTTTTCCATGGAACTGTGCAACCCACGGATCAGAAGATCCCACTCGCGAGCCCATGCCACAGGGGCCTAGGATCCCAGCCACGGAGCTGTGCAGATTCTCAACAGCCACCAAGCTAGAATAAGTTTAAACCTGCCGAGCTCCCAGGGGGAGGAGTGAACAGCACCACAGCTGCAGCTGCCTGCTGTCTAAGCTGTTTGAACTCCTTGGGGGAGGGGTGACAGTTAACACTGGGACTGATAGCTGCCTAACATACTAAGTTCCCAGGGTCGGGGAAGGGCAGCAGCCATCTCTATAGCTTCAGGCTGTGCTTTTTTCCTGCTGGAACTAGAAAGGCTGGACAGCATGGTCATAAGAGCTCTCCCCCACAGTCCAACACACCGGCTGTGGGAGACTGTGGACAGAGTGCCTCTTCAGGCCTGACCCTGACCCATCCCTCTTCAATGGGTGGGGCTTCCCTGCAGGAACTCCAGTAATTCCAGCCAGGGGCTCAGGGACAGAACTCTGATCTCTCTGGGCCTGAGCCCCTAGGGGTAAGGGGAGGCGCAGTCTCTAAGGAGCAGCAGACTTAGTCTTTCCTCCTGCTAGTTCTGAGGAATCCAGGCAGCCCTGATGAGTGGGTTTCCACCCAGCAAAGCACACCCCCTTCCCCAAGGGACAGTCAAAGTGCTTTGTTAAATGGGTCCTGCTTCCTGTGCCACCCAACTGGATGAGACCCTCCAATGAGTTGTCAGATACCCTATATAGGAGCATTCCTACTGACATCAGGTTGGTGCCCCTCGAGGTCAGAGATCCCAGAGGAAGAAGGAGGCATCCATCTTTGCTGTTCTCCGGCCTCCTTGAGTGACGTCTCCAGGTGCAGGAGTGAACCAGATGAATAGGGCATGAGGTGAACCCCCAGCAAACCACAGCAGTCCTACAGAGAGGGACCTGACCATTGCAAGGAAAACAAAGCAACAACAAACAGCATCAACAAAAAAGTCCCCACAAAGAAAAACCCATTCCAAGTGTCAGCAGCCTCAAAGATTGATACTAGACAAACTCATGAAGATGAGAATCAATGAAAAACTGCTGAAAATCCAAAAGGCCAGAGTGCCTTCTCTTCTCCAGATTATTGCAACACCTCTCCAGCAAGGGCACAGAACCAGAGGGAGAATAAGATGGATGAACTGATAGAAGTAGGCTTCAGAAGGTGTGTAATAACAAACTCTGCTGAGCTAAAGGAGCATGTTCTAACCCATTGCAAAGAAATTAAGAACCTTGATAAAACGTTACAGGAGCTGCTAACTAGAGTAACTAATTTAGAGAGGAACATAAATTACCTGATGGAGCTGAAAAACACAGCATGACCAAGCAGAAGAAAGGATATCAGAGTTTGAAGACCAATTTGCTGAAATAAGACATGCAGATAAGATTAAAAAAAAAAAAAGGAACAAACAAAACCTCTGAGAAATACGGGACTATGTAAAAAGACCAAACCTATGATTGATTGGAGCACCTGAAAGAGGAAGAATAGAACTAAGTTGGAAAACACACTTGAGGATATTATCCAGGAGAACTTCCCAACCTAGCAAGACAGGCCAACATTAAAATTCAGGAAATACAGAGAATGCCACTAAGATGCTCCATGAGAAGATCAACCCCAAGACCCATAATCATCAGAGTCTCCAAGGTCAAAACGAAGGAAAAAATCTTAAGGGCAGCCAGAGAGGAAGGCCAGGTCACCTACAAAGGGAAGTCCATCAGACTAACAGCAGACCTCACAGCAGAAACCCTACAAGCCAAAAGAGAGTGGGGGCAAATATTCTACATTCTTAAAATAATTTTCAACCCAGAATTTCATATCCAGCCAAACTAATCTTTGTAAGTGAAGGAGAAATAAAATCCTTTTGAGACAAGCAAATGCTGAGGGATTTCATCACCACCAGGCCTGCCTTGCGAGAGATTCTGAAGGAAGCACAAAATATGGAAAGGAAAAACTGGTACCAGCCACTGCAAAAACACTCCAAAATATAAAGACCAATGACACTATGAAGAAACTGCATCAACCAGTGGGCCATATAACCTGACAGCATCATGATGACAGGATCAAATTCACATAGAACAATATTGACCTTAAATGTAGATGGGCTAAATGTCCCAAGTAAAAGACAGACTGGCAAACTGGATAAAGAGTCAAGACCCATCAGTGTGCTGTATTCAGGAGACCCATCTCATGTGCAAAGACACATATAGGCTCAAACAGATGGAGGAAAATTTACCAAGCAAATGGAAATTAAAAAAAATGCAGGAGTTGCAATCCTAGTCTCTGACACAAACCAGACATTAAATCAACAATGATCAAAAAAGACAAAGAAGGGCATTACATAATGGTAAAGGGATCAATTCAACAAGAAGAGCTAACTATCCTAAATATATATGTACCCAGTACAGGAGCACCCAGATTCATAAAACAAGTTCTTAGAAAGTTCTTAGAGGACCCACAAAGAGACTTAGAGTCCCACACAATAATAGTGGGAGACTTTAACACTGCACTGCCAATATTAGATCAACGAGGCAGAAAATTAACAAGGATATTCAGGAGTTGAACTCAGCTCTGGATCAAGTGGAACTAATAGACATTTACAGAGCTCTCCACCCCAAATCAACAGAATATACATTCTTCTCAATGCCACATGACACTTATTCTAAAATTGACCACATAATTGGAAGGAAAACACTCCTCAGCAAATATGAAAGAACTGAAATCATAAGTCTGTCAGACCACAGTGCAATCAAATTAGAAATCACGATTAACAAACTTAAAACCACACAACTACATGGAAATTGAACAACGTGCTCCTGAATGACTCCTGGGTAAATAATGAAATTAAGACATAAGAAGTTCTTTGAAATCAATGAGAACAAAGAGACAATGTACCAGAATCTCTGGGACATAGCTAAAGCAGTGTTAAGAGGGAAATCTATAGCATTAAATGCCCACATCAGAATGCTAGAAAGATCTCAAATTGACACCCTAATATCACAATTAAAAGAGCTAGAGGAACACAGTAAACGAATCCAAAAGCTAGCAGAAAACAAGAAATAACTAAGAGCAGAACTGAAGGAGATAGAGATAGGAAAACCCTTCAAAAAATCAATGAATCCAGGAGCTGCTTTTTGGAAAAATTAACAACATAGATTACTAGCTAGACTAATAGAGAAGAATCAAATAGACACAATAAAAAATGATAAAGGGGATATCACAACTGACCCCACAAAATAAAGAGCTCTATGCAAATAAACTAGAAAACCTAGAAGAAAGGGATAAATTCCTGGACACGTACACCCACCTGAGACTAAACCAGGAAGAACTTGAATCCCTGAATAGACCAATAACAAGTTCCAAAATTGAGGCAGTAATTAATAGCTTTCCAACCAAAAAACACCCAGGAACAGATGGATTCACAGCAGAATTCTACCAAAGATACAAAGAAGAGCTGGTACCATTCCTTCTGAAACTATACCAAGCAATTAAAAAGGAGGGACTCCTCCCTAACTCATTTTATGAGGCCAAGCATCATCCTAATACCAAAACCTGGCAGAGACATAACAACAAAATACTTCAGGCCAATATCCCTGATGAATGACAGTATAAAAATCCTCAATAAAATATTAGCAAACTGAATCCAGCAGCACATCAAAAAGCTTATTCAGTTATCAAGTCAGCTTCAACCCTGGGATGCAAGGCTGGTTCAACATAGGCAAATCAATACACGTAAATCATCACATAAACAGAACCAATGACAAAAACCACATGATCATCTCAATAGATGCAGAAAAGGCCTTTGATAAAATTCAACACCACTTCATGTTAAAAGCTGTCAATAAACTAGGTATTTATGGAACATATCTCAAAATATTAGCCATTTATGACAAACCAATAACCAATATCATACTGAATGGGCAAAAGCTGGAAGCATTCCCTTTGAAAACCAGCACAAGACAAGGATATGTTCTCTCTCACCACTCCTATTCACTATAGTATTGGAAGTTCTGGCCAGGGCAACAGGTAAGAGAAAGAAAGGATATTCAAATAGGAAGAAAGGAAGTCAAACTGTGTCTCTTTGCAGATGACGTGATTCTTTATTTAGAAAACCCCATCATCTCAGCCCAAAAACTCCTTAAGTGGATAAGCAACTTCAGCAAAGTCTCAGTATAGAAAATCAATGTGCAAAAAACACAATTTCTATGCACCAACAATAGACAAGCAGACAGCCAAATCATGAGTGAACCCCCATTCACAATTGCTACAAAGAGAATAAAATACATAGGAATAGAACTTGAAAGGGGATGTGAAATATCTCTTCAAGGAGAACTACAAACCACTGCTCAAGGAAATAAGAGAGGACACAAACAAATGGAAAAACATTCCATGCTCACGGGTAGGAAGAAGAATCAATATCGTGAGAATGGCCATACTGCCCAAAGTAATTTATAGATTCAATGCTATTCCCATCAAATTATCATTGACATTCTTCACAGAATTAGAAAAAACCAGTTTAAATTTCATATGGAACCAAGAAAGAGCCCATATAGCCAACATAATCCTAAGCAAAAAGAACAAAAATGGAGGCATCATTCTACTCGATTTCAAACTACACTGCAAGGCTACAGTTATCAAAACAGCATGGTATTGGTACCAAAACAGACATATAGACCAATGGAACAGAATAGAGACCTCAGAAATAACACCACACATCTACAACCATCTGATCTTTGACAAACCAGAAAAAGGCAATGAGGAAAGGATTCTCTATTTAATAAATGGTGCTGGGAAAACTGGTTAGCCATATTAAGGAAATTGAATCTGGACCCCTTCCTTACATCTTATACAAAAATTAACTAAAGATGGAGTAAAGACTTAAATGTAAAACCCCAAACCATAAAAATCCTAGAAGAAAACCTAGGCAATACCATTCTAGACATGGGCATAGGCAAAGACTTCATGACAAAAACACCAAAGGCAATGGCAACAATGGCCAAAATTGACAAATGGGATCTAATTAAAGAGCTTCTTCACAGCAAAATAAACTATCATCAGAGTGAATAGGCAACCTACAGAATGGAAGAAAATTTTTGCAAGCTACCTGTCTGACAAAGGTCTAATATCCAGAATCTACAAGGAACTTAAATTTAGAAGAAAAGAACAACCCCATCAAAAAGTAGGCAAAGGATATGAACAGACACTTCTCAAAAGAAGACATTTATGCTGCCAACAACATATGAGATCTCGTCATCACAGATAGAGAAATGCAAGTCAAAACCACAATGAGATAACATTTCATGCCAGTCAGAATGGTGATTATTAAAAAGTCAAGAAACAACAGATGCTAGTGAGGCTGTGGGGAAATAGGAACGCTTTTACACTGTTGGTGGGAATATAAATTGGTTCAACCATTACAGAAGACAGTGTGGAAATTCCTCAAGGATCTAGAACCAGAAATACCATTTGACCCAGCAATCCCATTTCCTGGGTCAAAGGAAAATAAATCATTCTACTCTAAAGACACATGCACACGTATGTTAATTGCAGGACTATTTACAATAGCAAAAACATGGAATTAACCAAAATGCTGATCAATGATAGACTGAATAAAGAAAATGTGGTACATATACACCAATAAATACTATGCAGCCATAAAAAGGAATGAGATCATGTCCTTTGCAGGGACATGGATGGAGCTGGAAGCCATCATCCTCAGGTAACTAACACAGGAACAGAAAACCGCATGTTCTCACTCGCAAGTGGGAGCTGAACAATGAGAACACATGGACAGAGGGAGAGGAACAACACACACTGGGGCCAATCGAGGGGAGGGAGACGAGGGGAGGGAGAGCCTTAGGACAAATAGCTAATGCATGCGGGACTTAAAACCTAGATAATGAGTTGATAGGTGCAGGAAACCATGATGGTACACATACACCTGTGCAACAAACCTACACGTTCTGCACTTGTATCCTGGAACTTAAAGTAGAATAAAAATAAAAAATAAAATAAAATTGGGATTTGTCTTTTTTTTTTTTTTTCTGAGTTGCAAGAGTTCTTTGTATTTTCTGGCTAAAAGTTCTTTGTCAGACATATGCATTAACAAATTTTATACCAACTTCTGGCTTGTTTGTATTTTTTTAACAATACCTTTGACAAAGTAGATGTTTTAAATTTTGATAAACACATTTAATTTTTTTATAATGTGGGCTTTTGTATCCTATCTAAAAATCTTTGTCTACTTCCAATGTTGCAAAGAATTTTTTTATCTGTGTTTTCTTCTAAAGTTTTGCAATTTTAGCCTTTACATCTAACTCTATGATCCATCTTAAGGTAATTTCTACACATGGAGTAAAGGAAGGATCAAAGTTATTTATGCATTTTTTTTTCATATGGATATTTAGTTGTTCTAGCACCATTTGTTAGAAACTCTTTTTTCCACATTAAATACCCTGGGGTTTTTTTGGCCATAAATTAACAAATATATATGGATCTATTTCTGTACTCTCTATTTTCTTGCTTTATGTTTATTCATTTCTAATGTCACATTCTCTTCACTACTTAACTTTATAATAATTATTGAAATTAGGTAGCATGATTCCTTTATCTTTGTTCTTTTTCAAAATTAATTTGGATATTCCAGGTTTTTTGGATGTGCAAGTAAACTTAATCTATTTATTTTTAATTTTCGTGGGTACATAGTAGTTGTATATATATTTATTGGGTACATGGGATGTTTTGATACAGGCATGCAATGTGTAATAATAACTTCATGTGCAAGAGGGTATCCACCCCTCAAGCATTTATCCTTTGAGTTACAAACAAACCAATTATAGTCTTATTCAAAATTTATCTAAAATACATAATTTATTTAAAATACAATTAAGTTATTGACTATATTCCCCTGTTGTACTATCAAATAGTAGATCTTATTCTTTCTATTTTTTTGGTACCCATTCAATTTATTAGTATCTTCAAAAAGCTTGCTGGAATTTTTATTGAGGTTATTAATTTGAGTAGATTTGACATCTCAAAATACTGTGTCTTATGAACCATGAACATATTATATCCTTCCATTTATACAGAGCTTCTTTAATTTCTCTCATAAATATCTTAGAGTTTTCAGTAAAATGGTTTGGTACACATTTTATTAAATTTCATATAATTTCATTGTTTTTCTACTGTTTTAAATGGTGTTGCTTTACATTTTAATTTCCAAAATTGTTCTCTGTTAGTATAGAGTTAGTATATGCTATATATACACTAACTCTAGTTAGTATAGAGTAAGAGAGTTTCCTTGATCTTATATTCCTAAGTCTTGCTGAATTCTTAGTTCTAGTAGCACTTTTTATGGATTCTTTAGGATTTTCTATGTACAACTAAGTCTTCTACAAATAAAGACACTTTTACTTCTTCCCTTACCATCTCATGCTTTTAGATACCTTTCTTTTCTTATTGCACCATTTCATGCTCTTAGTATATTACAAACTACAAAGAGTGAGAGTGAACATCGCTCTTTTTTGTAAAGTCTTAGAACAAAAATCATTTTTTTATGTTGCAGATTTTTTGCATGTATCTTTGATTAAGGTGAACAAGTTCATTTCTGCTGCTGTTATTCTGAGAGTTTAACCATGATTACATGTTAATTTCTGTTTCATGCCTTTTCTGCTATTTTAAAATGGTTATACATGTTTTTATTTTATCAGTATAATGAATTCATTCTTTGAATGTTAACCAATTTAATATTCAATCCACTCACATTGTATTATCATGCTTCTATTTCTGGATTCAATTAGCTATAATTTTGATAAATATCTTTATGTTCGTGAAAAATATTCATCTATAGTTTTTGGATTGTCTGTTAACTTGATTAAGTTGTCTGTTTTTATTTGAGTTTTTTAAAAAAAAATCAGGGTAATGCCTCATAAAATGTGTCGGGGAGTGTTTTCTTCTCTACTATTTTCTAAGAGAGTTTATGTAGGAATATATTGATATTAAATTTTCCCCTTAAATATTTGATGTAATTCAACAGTTAAGACATTAGAGTCTGGATTTTTTATTATAAAGATGTTTTAAGTTACCAATTCATTTTAATACATGAAAGCCTATTTATATTTTCTGTTTCTTATATCAATGAATTTATCAACTTTACCTTAGTTACACAATTAAATAGCAAAAAATTATTCACAATATTACTTAAAAAATATCTATAAGGTCTATATTGAATTTTTTCATTTGTGATACTTATTATCTCCTGACATCTCTTCTTTCAGTTTCAGTCTACATAGAAGTTTCTCAATTACAGCTGACCCTTGAACAATGCAGGGGTTTTTATGGCTGTTATTTGGTATATTTTTCTCAATTCTTTTGCTTTGAAAATATCCAAGACTTTAGGTGTAAGAAACATTTTTGCAGATAGTAAGTACTTGAATCTTTTTTAAAAAATTCAGTCTGACATTCTCTGTGTTTTAATCAATGTATTTTAGACTATTCACATTTAAAGTGATTGGTAACACAGTTCAATTAATGTCCGCCATGTTTTAATGGTTTTCTGTTCATTGCATTTATTCTTTATATTTCCTCTTTTTCTGCCTTCTCTGCTATTATTTTACATTATTTCATCTCCTTTCCTAGCTTATCTTTTATCCTTAAAAATAATTTTTAGTGAGTTTTTCCCTCTGTTTTATAACACATATTTTAAACTAATTTAGATCCATTTTTAGGAAATACAATACTGTTTGACATGTAGTATAGGTAGCTTAGAACAGTTACTGCAATCTCTTTCTCCCATCCTTTGTGATATTATTTTCACTTATTTATCTCTGTTTTAATCAGCTAGTACATTGTTACAATTCTTCAAACCGTTATGTTTTAGATCAATTTACAATAAGAAAATTAAAAATTCTATTTTACCTTTATTTCTTTTTCTTTTATGTGGACTCAATATCTAATCCATATAATTTTTCTTCTACCTCAAAAACTTGTTTTAACATTTCTTACAAGGTACATGTGTAGGAAATGATTTATCTCAGATATTATTTTTCTGAAAAAATATTTTTCCTTCACTTTTGATGATATTACTCAACATTTTGATGAGTAATTTTGCTAGATCTAGAAGTTTAGATTGCTGGCTTTAAAAATATTTTCAATATTTTACCCATTTTTTTCTTGCTTGCATGAAAAGTCTACCATAATTTTTTCTTTGTTCTGTAGGTAAGTTACTTGGAGAGTAGAACTTCATAATGGGGAAGGGACTGGGTATATTTTATAGTGATTACTCTTCCCTTCTCTTTGTGAGAGCCATAAGGATATCTTTCTGGTAGTGTTCCCGAAAGTAAAGCCCATGAATGTGGAAGGTCTCCTAACACTGCATTCCCTAGGAATTTCTAACTTGTAACACTAATTCACATGTAAACTCCAGCAACTTGTCAATTTAAGGGTTGATAGCTCCAGCATCTTCTGCCATGTGTAAGAAGACATCAGATGTGCCTGTCATTTTTGAAATTGAGGTGATAGTTTCCCTGCAACCTCAGGTCTCTAATGGGTTCAAGAAAAGTCATTGCTTTTCATTGAGTGCAACATGTTCTTATTGTAAAGACAGCAATGGTGACTTCTAAGGGCTCTATTTGTTGATGTTGATTCATTGGCTTTCATAATGAGTCAATGCTTCTGCTGCTATTCACAAGCTTGGGGGATCGTGAGATGCTCCTCTTTCTTGAGTATCCCATGTAATTTTTATTGTTGTACTTTTCCTATTATTTCTAAGATAATCTCTAGCTTTTCTTTTAACCCATAAATACAATTTCTGCCATGATTAATTAGCTTTTAATTGTCCTGATTATACTTTTGAAATAAAGCGTTCTTAGTTTTTGTTAAATTTCCAAATAAGTTTGTTGATCTCACAATCTTTCACTTCAATTGTCTCCATCTACTTAGAATTTTAATCCTTTCTTGAATTTCTTTACAAAAATTAAAGTTGTATTACATGTTATCATTTTTGAAAGCAACTATTTAATAAGAGAAATACTAGTTCTAACATTTCAGAGTGGTCTTTTAGTTAAAAATGCAACATTTTTTATTATCCTTGTCTCATCCTGACAAAGGAGGGTAAAAGCTAGTCTAAACTTATTGAGAGAACTCTGTCAGAATATGTGGTTCATTATTGGAATGTGTCACATCTAAACATTTTTTTTTTAATTTGCTGGGATATAGGTTCAACTGATTATAGAGTAGTAAAGAAGCTGTAATTAGCAATATTCAAGAATGAATCTTTATCTCCGGGATGACGTATTCTTTAATGTGTTTGTAATGGCAACCTTGTTTAAATGCCAGGAGTGCTCTTGTTAGGAGATAGCCATGCCACCCACTTATCATATTTCACAAGCAGCCTATTTCATAACCTACAGGAAGCTAGATGTATCCTAAGAGTAGGAGTTTTGCTTAGTCAAAACTCTGACACTTTTTTAAGACCTTAGAAATACCAACATTTACCAAAAACAACCATCCCATAAATTTATCAATCTAAATTGAGGGAAGCAAAGATGTTATGTTAGCAATTTATTTCATTTATTTTCCCAGTGTATGTTTAATCCTCACTTATGATTAATCTGAGATTGGCCAAGGGAGTAATGTCAGGAAAATGGTGGGGTAAGAGACACCACTCTTTATTCCCTCACACACAAAAAACAATTACACATCTGTTGACCAATGGAAATAGCCTTGGGAGGGTTCAAGTAAAAACTTATAGTGGAGGAAAAAACAGAATAACTGCACAGAAATGATTTTTGGGAAGATTGGCATATCTGAAACACCTGGCAATGGCTAGGAACAAAGAAGAAAGATGGGGGCTATGGTTATCAAGCAGGCAACGAATGCCACCATGGTCTCCAGTGGCCTTCTCTGCCAAGGGCACTGGTAGCTTTCACTGAGGTAGCCAACAGCCATCACTGTTGCAACATACTGGATAGGGAGATGCTACTGTGCCCCCACTCCAAGAAAAATCCACTGTTGGACCACCACCAATCCCCAACCCTGTGTGTGCCTAGGACTTCATGGCTTCTCCATGTGTCTATGCTCCGCATCCCAGTTCTGTGGCACACATGTACTTGTGCCTCAGACAATGAAGCCACCACTGCTGTGAAATAACACTGCTCCAGGCTTTTTTTTTTTTTTTTTTTTTTTTGAGACAGTCTCGCTGTGTTGCCCAGGCTTGAGTGAAGTGGCATCATCTCAGCTAAGTGCAACTTCCGCGTCCCAGGTTCAAGCGATTCTCCTGCCTCAGCCTCCTGAGTAGCTGGGATTACAGGTGTGCACTACCACACCCAGCTAATTTTATATTTTTAGTAGAGATGGGTTTTCACCATCTTGGTCAGACTGACCTCAAACTTCTGACCTCAGGTGGTCTGCCCGTCTTAGCTTCCCAAAGTGCTGGGATTACAGGTGTGAGCCACTGCGCCCAGCCCACTCCAGACTCTTGAGGTATGATTGCTATGTACATGCCTGTGCTGCAGACCCTAGCTCTGCCACTGCTACGTGAGCACCTATGCCTTGAGCATCTTAGCCACATCCACAGTGAGCTAGACTGCACCGCAGGCCCTGGAGCCACAGTCTCTTTGCATGCAACTGCAGTCCAGATCCCAGCTCTCTTCTCATTTCATGAATGCTCATGTCTCAGATATGAGAGCCACTGCCACAGTGAGCTACCCTGAACCCTGGACCCTAGAGCCACACCACAGACATTAGAGCCACCAACACAGTGAGCTAGCCTACACCCTAGACCATAAATCGACTGTCACTCTGCATGTGCTTGCTCCCCAGACTCTGGCTCTGTTGCTACTATATGAGGACTTATACTGCAAACACGGAACTATTGCTGCAGCAAATGTCTGTGGCTTAGTCCCCAGAGCAGCAATAAGCTTGCATATACTCCATGCTGGACCCTGGCTCTGCAACTGGTCCACAAACACCCCTACCTCTCACTGTTAAAAATGTGGCAGTGGAAGTACTTGCAACCCAGGCCCTTGTGCCTCTACTGCCCCAAATCCAGTAGCCACAGTTTTTCCACACATGCCCATGGTCCAGACCCAGGCTATGGCCACTACACAGGCGCCACAGATCAGACACTAGTGCCGCTCCAACTGCCAAGGTACCCACAAGGCAGATCTGGTGCTAAGAGGGGTCCCCTGAGCCACAACTTCTCCATGGAAGAAAGAGATCAGGAGAACTTCAGCAGTCTTCGCCACCAAAAATCCCAACAGCTCTCACTACTAATGCAGGCACTCATGGTTTTTGGCTACTCACAACCCCTGCAAATCTTTGCTGACAACAATCACAGATGACAGAGCTGCACGAAGGCTACATCACTGCACATTTACTCAAGCTGAAAATCACTGCACCTCACTCAGCCAGCCCCTTCACATCCACCCATAGATGAACATTTTTACCCACTAACACCGGCCTATAAAGTCTAGAAGACATCTATATTCTAGAAAATCAAAGATCATTATGGAATGATAAAAAGATATATTCATCAAGAGGACTTAACAATTATAAACAACATTTATTAAGTTGTTTCAATGTTGGATATATAATGCATCCAACATCAGAACACCAAAATATATACAGGAATATTCATAAATGTGAAGGAGGAGATGGACAACAACACAATAGTAGGATCATCAGCACCACACTTTCAACAATGGACAGATTATCCAGGTGAAAATCAATAAGGAAACACTGGACTTGAACTACACCTCAGATGAAATCTAATAGGTATATCCAGAACATTTCACTCAACAGCAGCAGAAGATACATTCTTTTCAAGGGCACAGAGAAGTTCTCCAGGATAGGTTATATATTAAGCCATAAACAAGTAAAAATGTAAGGAAAACCGAATCATATCAATTATCTTTTTCACCCACAATGACATGAATCTAGAAATCAACAACAGGAGGAAAACAGGAAAACTTATAAATATAGTAAGTACCTATTTAACAGCATTGATAGGTTCTCGGAAACTGTAACTTTAAGTGAAATGACTTAATGTATGCCATAGGAACTTAACTCCTATTTATATCAATTAGCCCATGGTAAAATTGGTTTTGTTATACAGGTCATCATTTCAATTAAATTCTTGATCTCCAAGAACCAATCAACAATGTTAAATGTGGACTTACTGTATATGGAAACTAAACAACACATTTTGAACAACGAATGGGTCAGGGAAGATATCAAAGGGAAATTTGACAATATCATGAGACAAATGAAAATGGAAACACAATGTTCTTAACCTCATGTGATGCCAGAAAAGTAGTTCTGAGAGGGGAGTTTGTAGTGATAAATTCATACATGAAAAAAAGATCTCACATAAAAATCCTAATGTTACACCTCTAAGTACTAGAAAAAGAACAATCTAAGCCCAAACTTAGCAGAAGGAAGAAAATAGCAAAGAGCAGAAATAAGAGTCTGGCATTACAATGAAAAGATCGAGAAAATTAAGAATTGGTTTTCAGAAAGGTAAAATTGACAAACCTTTTGCTAGACTAAAAGAGAAAATACTCAAAATCAGAAACAGAAGGAGGCATTACAACTGATATTACAATTATACAAAGGATCATAAGAGATCATTATAAACAATTATATGACAACAAAGTAGACAATCGAGAAGAAATAAATTTTAGACACATACAAACTACCAAGACTGAATCAGGAAGAAATAGAAATAGAAAATATAGGAAAATAGAAAAATAGGAAGAAGTAGAAAATCCGAACAGACTAATAGTAAGGAGATTGAATGTCATTAAAAAAAAATTCCCAACAAAGAAAAGTACAAGACCAAATCGCTTCACTGGCAAATTCTACCAACCATTTAAAGAAGAACTAATAGCAATTCTACTTAAAATATTCTAAAACATTGAAGAGGAGAAAACATTTCCAAACTCATTCTATGAGAACACAACAATAAAAAACTACAGGCCAATATCCCTGATAAACAGATGCAAAATTCCTCAACAAAATACTAGCAAACTCCACCAGTACATTAAAATTATACACAATGATCAAGTGAGATCTATACCTGGGATAGAAGAATGGTTCAATATATGCTAATCAATAAATGTGATACATCACATTAATGGAAGGAAGGATAAAAATCATGATCATAGGTATAGAAACAACATTTGACAAAATCCAACATCCTTTTATGACAAGCTCCCAATGAATTAAGTTTAAAAAGAATGTGCTTCAACATAATAAAAGCTATATATTGCAAGCTCACAGCTAACATCATACTTGTATTATTCTGTTTATACTGCTATAACAAAACCTCTGAGACTGGATAATTTATAAACAATAATAATTTATTTTCTCACAGTTCCAGAGGCTGGGAAGACCAAGTCTAAGTCACTAGTACTTGGTGTCTGGTGAGGACCTTCTTGCTGTGCCTTCACATGGCAGAAGAGGCAAATCCTGTGTCCTCACATGGCAGAAGGAGGAAGAACAAAAAGGGCTGAACACTCGTGAACCTTCTTTTATAAGGGCAGTAATCATGAGGGACAAGTCATCATGACCTAATCAACTTCTAAAGCACCCACCTCTTATTATTGTGCTTTGGAGATTAAGTTTCAGCATAAATTTTGGAGGGCACACAAACATTCCAATCATAACTATACTCAATGGTAAAAAGTGAAAGCTTTTCTTGTAACATCAGGAACAAGACAGGGATGCCCACTCTCGCTACTTCTATTCAACATAGTTCTGGAAGTCCTGGCAAGAAAAAGAGAAAGCTTCTAAAGAGATAATGATTAATTCTAAATGAAGTAACTCAGGAATGGAAAACCAAACTCATCCTATATTTTCATATGTGGGAAGCAAAGCTATGTGGATGCAAAGGCATAAGAATGACACAATGAACTTTGGGGACTCAGGAAAGGGTGGGAAGGGGGTAAGGGATAAAAGACTACAAATTGGGTTCAGTGTATACTACTTGGATGATGGGTGCACCAAAATCTCCTAAATCACCACTGAAGAACTTACTCATGTAACCAAATACCACTTGTTCCCCCCAAAACTCATGGAAACAAAATTTTAAAAAATAGAGGGAAAATGGTTTCTGTTAGCAGACGGCAGAATCTCATATATAGAAAACCTTGAAGTTTCTACCAAAAATGATTAGAAGTAATAAAGTTTGCAGGGTATAAAATCAATATACAAAAATCAGTTTTCTTTCTATACATTGACGATAAACTTTTCGAAAAAGAAACTCAGAAGACAATCTCATTTTAAAGATAGCACCGGAAAGAATAAAACACTTAATGTGGTGAAAGATCTGTACATTAAAATCTGTAACACACTGATGGAAGAAATTGAAGAAACAAATAAATGGACAGAGATACTGTGTTCATGGATCTGAAAGTCAACATTGTCAAAATATTCATATTACCCAAAGCAATCTACAGATTAAATGCGATCTCTGTTAAAATTCTAATGGCACTTTTCATAGAATTAGAATAAACCATTCTAAAATTATCGTGGAACCACAAATGACCCTGAACAGTCAAAGAAATTTGAGCAAGAAGAACAAAGGGGGAGACATTACATTTCTGCCCATGCATATATGGTCAGCTAATCTTTGACAAAAGTGTCAAGGATACACAATGAGGAAAGAAGACTCTTCAATAAATGGTGCTGGGAAAACTGGATATCCACCTGCAAAGTAATGAAATTGGATATGATACACGAAAATCAACTCAAAATGAATTAAAGATTTAAATATAAGACCTGAGACCATGAAACTCATAGAAGAAAATGTAAGGAAAAACTTCATTACATTGGTCTTAGCAATTGTTTTGGAGATGACACCCAATACAGAGACAACAAAAGCAAAGATAAACAAATGGGACTACATCAACCTCAAAATTCTATGTAGAGCAATGTAAACCATCAAAGTGAAAAGGGAACCCATGGAATGGGGAAAACATTTGTGAGCCATTTATCTGATAAGGGTTAATAACCCAATTAAAAAATGGGTAGAGGACCTGAAAAGATATATATTTTTGTTTCCCAAGGAAGACTTACAAATGGTAAACAGGTATATGAAAAGGTGCTCAGCATCACTAATCCTCAGTGTTCTTCAAATTGTTTGATTTCAAATGCAAATCAAAACTACAATGAGATACTATCTCACACCTATTGGGATGGCTACTATGAAAAAGTCAAAAGAAAAAAAAGTGTTCTCTAGACTGGAGAAAAATGGAGCTCTTATACATTGTTGCTGGGAATGTAAATGGGTACAACCACTATGTAAAATGGCATGGAGTTTCCTCAAAAAATTACAAATAGAACTATATGATCCAGCAGTCACACTTCTGGGTATATATTCAAAGTTAGCAAAATATCTCAAAGAGCTTTCCACAGCCCTGTGCTCATTGCAGCATTTTTTTCACAATGTTCACAATAGCCAAGATTGAAACGACTGAAGTGTCAGTTGATGAATGAACAAAGAAATTGTCATATATATAACAAAATATATTACATTATATACATATAAATATATTTAGCTTTAATCCTTTTCCCATTTGCCTTGAGAATACCTGTCAGTGGCTCTTGTGGCTGCAGCATTTACCCTGAGATAACTTTGCCAGGAAATATCTTGATTTTATTATTTTCCCATCATTCTAGTAAATCAACTTTGGAAACAAAAGACATCATTCTATTTATAACATTCTGTTTTTAGTAGCAGTATTTCCATTTACAAAATACAGTAATTCCTGATTGTTAAAAATGTCAAAACCTAGAAAACGTAGCAGTCCTACAGGTGATGTTAACATCATTCTCGAACAGTTGTGGGCCAGAGATTCATTTGATAAGTTAAGGTTTTCCAAAATACATGATTCTGATGAGTCACACAATTCTGATGTTAATTTTGTTTAGAAATAGCTCGGAGAACAGTTTTCATATTTTATTTTCACATTGAAAATCAGATTTGCTTCAGCCTCAAAAAGTGTGTTTATGTAAAATTAAATGAGCACTGACAGTGAGCTGCACTTTTTTTTTTCTAAATGGGAACAGGATTAAAAGGAAAGGAAATTCTGCCATTTATGACAACATCAATGAACCTGGAAGACATTATGGCAAGTAAAGTTAAAGTAAGACTCAGAAGAATAATGCATAATCTTAATTATATGTGGCATATATAAAAGTCAACCTCATAGAGACAAATACTAGAAGGGTGATTATCAGGGGTCAAAGGGATTGGGGAAATAGGGAGAAATTGGTCAAAGGATAAAAAATGCAGCTGTAAGGTGAATAAATTCTGGTGACCTCGTGTATAGCATGGTGACTATAATTGATAATATATACTCAAAATTCACTAAGAGAGTAGTTAAGTATATGGATATGTTAACTAGCCTGATAATTTTACAATGTACACATATATTAAAATATCACATATATTAAAATATCACATTGTACACCTTGAATATACATACAATAGTCAATTATACCTCAATAAAACTGAAAAAAAAATTGAGTAATTTTTAAAAACCTGAGATTGGCCAACTCTCCACTTCTCTGCTCTGATTTGGTCTATACCTCTCATTTTCTGTAATCGTATAGATTTCTCTTTATTTCCATTTGCCTGATCTAGTGGAAATTTGGACGTGGGCAGGGGAAAAGGGTAGGTTTTAATTCCATTTCAGGTTTCTATCTTGATCCTTAAAACTCCTCTCCTTTTTTCTCAATTTCTAGGCTAGATCTCAAGACTGGGGCCTCTGAGGTTATTTCACGAATATCATTATTTCAATTTATTTAAACATCTTAGAGATTAACAGATCAGCCCCATCAATGTTAGTTGGATTATAATCTACAAAGCAATGAGTTTCAGTGCATATCTACCTGCATTCTTACTTGCAAATTAGAGTGTCTCTTGCAAAAAGTTATCTTTTCTGAGACCATGATATACACAAAGATAATTTCTAGGCAAAACCTGAATATTGGATAATCAATAAAAATGCAAGTATATAGAGTGTTTACTTCGTGTTAGAATTTATAGTAGTTCTTTACACATACTGCACCTTAAAATGAAATCTTTTATAGGGATATAGTTATGAAATTTCACATTTTGCGATTGCAAAAGCTCTGAAGTTTGGAGACTGTATTACAATACAAATACGCTGAGCAATTGTCAGCCTAGAAAACTTGCTGTCAGAGAAAATTAGAAATAGCTTCACACTACCAAATTAAGAAAAGAATTTGGCAATATATTTTGGGTGCTTGCCCAATGTTTAATATCACTTGAGGGAGTGCCTACTTCTAATGAAAAATAAATTTGTAGAGTGAAAGAAAAATTTTATTTGTTCCTTTACCAAAAGTAAAAATATGAATAAAGAATATGGCTGCAGTAATGCATTTTTTAATGAATATAAAAGATCTTCTCTCATGTTAATACATCCCATGATTTGAAGAAGAGTACTCTTATTTTATTCCTGCCTAACCTATCCAAGACCTATCCAAGGCTCTGGGTAAGGATAAAGGAGCTGAAGACTATTTTCAACTACACTGGAGTAACTAAGAACATACAATGTCTGTAGAGTCAGGGAAATCTCTAAGCATATCTTTCTGAGCCTTAGTTCTTCACTTGTAAAATGAAGACAATAGTATCTATGCCATAGGAGTGTTGTGAGGATTAAGTGAGATAATTTATGCAAAACATCCAGTATTTTGCCTCTTACGGAGTAGGAGCTCAATGAATGATGGATTTTTAAAAAAATCATTGTTTATTAGTATTATTTCTCTGAGTCCATTCCTTTTTCTTTAGTGCCCAAGAAAAGGTACTAAAAGAAGAAAGTGAAGGAAAGTTTAGGAATGAGGGAGACTAGATGTTTTGGCTTTAGAGTGACGATAAAGCAGAGAATCCTAGAACTGTGTCTCTGTTTAGTAATTTTCTGTTCCTAATAAAACAAAGCAAGGCAAAAGAGAAAATCTTCGTAGCCTTTTAGAATAACAATAAGGTTATGTTATAATCAACCCAATAAACACATATTGTTTCCGTGATTCAACATGGAAAGGGTATCTCAAATTTAACTCCCATAACTTTAGAAATTTTAACGATCAGAGTTGCTTTCTTGTCATATTTGTGGTGGATCTATGTCTATCTGGATGCCCAGATAATGCATTTGTTGCAGCATGGTTCTTTCAGAGGTACACACCCTTTCCTTGAGCATGTACCAGCATAAGGTGCAGACTAAGGAAAGAAAACAGCTTTTGTGAAACCGGACATTAAACTCAGTGCATTGCATTCTTCCCATTTTCCCCATTTTTTTGGATCAGAGTTGTGGTTTGGATTAAGTTCAGAGGGAGAGGTTTTTCAGGAGTCGAATAATTTACATGATTTCAAGAATTTGTAAGCCCATGAGTTGGCTGCAGTCTTCTTGTCTTTGCTTTTCCTTTCTTGGAAAGTCCAAGTCCTTTCAACAAGGCCAGAGAGTCTAGCTTCCCTTTGCTGCTGCGTCTCTCACCATCTTCCCTTGCCCTCTGTGACTCGGCACTTCTCAACTTTTGTCATTTCTTTAAACCTGTGGTATCTGCTCCTGCATCCAATTCTTCACATGTGGCTTTCTCTCTGTAGGGAAAAAACTTCTTTGTCATGTTTGCTTTTCCTTGTCTGCTTATCCTTCAAGGTCTCAGCTCACAAGTCACTTTCTCCAGGAAGCTCTCTCTGACCTTTTAAGTTAGGGCTAGGTTCCATTCTCTGTGTGTGCACATTAGCATTAGAAAACATAACAGATTGCTCTGCAATTGGATGGTTGGCTGCTCACTGTTCTTGTATTCCCATAATAGTGGAAACCATGCTCATTTTGTGTCTTAAGTGCCAAATATAGTGCCTGGCACATAGGGGAAACTCAGTGAATGTTTGTTAAATCAATACATTTGAACTTTTTTTTAAAGAACAAAAAGGAGGAGTTTGGGAAAGCACTGCTGGCCCAACTATAACAGCTTTTATTTGCCCCTTAGCTATTCCTAGTTCCTTCTTGCCACGTCTTTATAATCTCCTTTTCTAGAATCTGGGTAAAATATTAAGTAAAATATTAAGCACCTTCACAGCAAAGCCAGTTTAATGGTAATGGGGACTTCAGTTTATAGTGTATGTAATAAGAAGTCAGAATAGCTTAGATGTTAAGTCCCAGATTTGGAGTTAAGCAAACCTGTGTTTAAATCTACCCTTACAGGTGGTGACCCTCAATGATGTACATTGACCTATGCAAGATTTAGTTTCATCTATAAAATAGGAATAAAAATGTGTAAGTCAAAGGATTTGATGACAATTCCATTGGATATTTTATGTGCAATTGGTTTATTGAACATTATGGGCTCAGTAGGGTGTGAGTAAGAAGCAACCTAACTTTTTTTCTTTTCATTGTTTCTTTAAAGTTGTCTTGTTGACTCCTTCCTTCCCCCTGGGTAAAATATTAAGCAAATAACCATGGGTTTTCTGATTGTTCTTAAGTGTGAATAGATTGTCTCGTTTTCAGGTACTGAAGAGTCTTGTCCATTGTGATTTCACAACAGTTTCTCATTTAATTCTGAGTCTTTCCTGCTTGAGCTATCCCAGCTTGGGATAACTTCAGGTCAGGAAAACCATGACGGCAGGGGAAAAGAGGTTATAGTGACCTTCCTTAATATTTTCCCATGTTACTCCTCCCCCCGTCATTCACTGAGCTGCCCCTGTTCTTACAGGGAAGAGCCTGGGAAAGGTAAGAGAGGGAAGGATAATACAGAAGCTCTTTTTTGCCAGCATAGTTTTTACCCAGTATTGGCACCTTTCTCATGGGACAGAGGCAGATACAAGCTATTTCTCTCTTGAGCTCTTCTTTGTCTCTCAGAGGATCTCATTTCTGGGGATCTTCCTCCCACTATTCCCTGATGGAGG